>NW_027185867.1:1488101-1613520 GCF_028583685.1 Petaurus breviceps papuanus | reverse complement strand
AGAGAGAGAGAGAGAGAGAGAGAGAGAGAGAGAGAGAGAGAGAGGAAAGAAGTAAGAAGGAAAAATAGAACTTTTGTATAATATAATCATAGTCAAACAATACAAATTCCCATATAGGCCATGTCCAAAAATGTATTTCTCATTTTACATAATGTCCATCGTCTTTCTTCATTGCCAGTCCTCTGTAATCATGTTTGGTCCTCACACGGATTGGTTTTAAGTCTTTCAGAATGGTTTATTTTTACAATTTTGGTGTTATAGTATAATTTGTTCCCTTGGGTTTTTTTAACTAGTTAAATGCATAATAAGTGTGTTAAATTAAAGACAAAAACAGAAAAAAAATAAAACTAAAATTAAAAAGACAACTGAGATATGATTTGTAAGTGGAAAAAGATAAAATTAAACCAACTATATAATAAAAGGGAAAGTGAAATATTATCAGCATAAAAAGAAGATTGCAGTAACTTGTAATAGACCTAGCCTGAACTAAAAAACAAATTATTGGAAATCCACAAAAATTAATGGGAAGATCCAAGTTTAAAAAAAAGTTTTACAAAAAAGTATGAATATTAGTGGACATTAATTAGTTAGCCAGACTTAATTTGCTTTTAGAAAGGGGTATTTACTAAGAAGTTACTATGAAATATTCCTCACCCCCACCAAACTCTATGATAATTTCCCACCAGTACATACGGAGTCATAGAGAAAGTAAGCTCAAGCTTAGAGAATACGTGGCAGAGGGCTCATCATTCACATCTCCTAGAAATTCATTTTCTGGAATCTTCAAGATGTTATTCTTAGGTCTGGTGTAACTTTTCTCTTGGGTTCTTTGTAGAGCTTTGAAGTAGCTTCCCTCATCTTGTCTAGTCTGACCTCAGCTACTTATGTCAACGTTTCTGTTAGTTTTTCTAGTGATTCTTCTTTCCTTTGCTACTGGCTCCATCATTAACGACTAAAAACATACACATGTCCCCCATCCTGAAAAACCCTTACTTGTTCCCTCCACCCCCTCTAATCATCATCCTATATCCATTTGTTGCTAACTTCCTTGAAAAGGTGCTTACACGTCCTATAATATGTATCTCCACTTTTCTACCCTTACTCTTCTTTCTTACTCTCACTTTCTTCCTTTTACAATCTGACTTCTGATCTCATCATTTCACTGAAACTTGTTGTCTCTAAAGGAACCAATGATTTCTTAATTGCCAAATGCGGTTGCCTTTTTCCAGTCCCCAGTGTCCAAAACTTTCATTAGCCACTGACACTGTTGATAATCCTCTCCTTTATATTCTCTTCTCTCTAGATTTTTAAGGTACCTCTCTCTCTCCTGGTTCTCCTCCTACCTATTTTACCTACTCGATAGCTCCTTTTCTGTCTCCTTTGCTGGACCCTCGTCCAAATCATGCCCTCAAACCATAGGTATCACACAGAATTTTGTTCTGGGCCCTCTTGTTTTCTCCCTCTATACTACTTGAGTTCATATGGATTTAATTACCATCTCTATGCTGAAGACTTTCAAGTCTACTAATCTTCCTCAACTTCTCTGCTGATCTACAATATTGTATCTTCAACTGCTTTTCAGATACCTCTGAACTGTCCAATTGACATCTTAAACACAATCTGTCTAAAATGGAATTCATTATCTTTCCCCCTAACTGTCCTGCCCCTTCTACCTTACCTATTTCTCTAAAGGACAATACTATCCTCCCATTAATAATGGGACTTATAAGATAAGATAACATGAGGGGAAAAGGAAAGATGGACAGGTACCTTGTCAAAAACAAAGGGGACAATTCCCTCTGATAACATTTTGACAAAATCAAAATGAGTTTCTTCCCATGTAACTTCTCCTTTAAGAATCCAGATGTTATATATACACTATATCAGAATGCATGCTATCTTGGGGAGGGGGTTGGGAGGAAGAGAGAAAAATTTAGAACTCATAATCTTATAAAAGTAAAAGTTGAAAACTAAAGATAAATAAATAATTTTTAAAAAAGAGGGTTTTCTTTTTTGTTTGTTTAATTGGGAAGGGGAATAGTGGGAGAGGGAAAAGAAAGGACTGTTAACTGAAAGAATAATAAAATTATATTTAAAGATAAAACAAAACCAAAAGAATTTGGATGCTATATCACTTGGTGCATAGATGTTTAGTATTGTCAATAGTACTTTTTATTAGGATGTAGTTCTTTATGTCTTTTAATTAGATCTATTTTGACTTTTGCTTTGTCTGAGATCAGGATTATTTATTTATTTATTGATTGATTTTTGCTTTTTGGAGGGCAATTGGGATTAAGTGACTTGCCCAAGGTCACACGGCTAGTGTTAAGTGTCTGAGGTCGGATTTGAACTCAGGTTCTCCTGACTCCAGGGCTGGTGCTCTATTCACTGTGCCACCCCAATCAGGATTATTAACCCTGCTCTTTTTTTAACTTCAACTGAAGCATAATAGATTCTGCTCCAGCCTTTTACCTTCACTCTGTCTCAGATGTGTTCCTCTTAAACAACATATTATATGATTGTGGTTTTTAATCGACTTTCCTATCCACTACTGTTTTATAGGTGAGTTCATCGCATTCACATTCACAATTATGATTACCAGCTCTGAATTTTCCTCCATCTTATTTTTCTCCTACTTATACTTCTCTCTCTCTCCTTTCTCTCTTTATCTCTCTCTTGTTCCTCCTCACCAGTATTTTCCTTCTGATAATCACCTCCTTTAATCTGCTCTGCCTTTTATCAGCCCTTCTACTTTTCTAGTCTTCTTCCCTCTATTTCCCTATAAGGTTAGATTTCTATACCCAACTGAATGTGTATATTATTCCCTCTTTGAGCCAAATTAGATGAGAGTAAGGTTAAGTGATACTCATTGCCCTACCCTTTTACCTTCTATTGTAATAGGTCTTTCATGTCTCTTCCTATGAGATAATTTACCCCTTTATACCTCTCTCTTTTCTCTTCTCCCAGCATAATCTTTTTTCCCCACTGATTAATTTTTTTTAATATCATCTAATTGAAGTAAGCTTATACCCATACCCTCATTCCATGTATATTCCTAACTGCCCTAATAGTAATACAGTTTTTAAGTTACAAGTATCATCTCCCTGTATAGAGATGTAAACAGTTTAACCTTATTGAATAATTTGCTTTCTCTTTACTGTTTGATTTTTTTTTCCTGTTTACTTTTTTTATGCTTTGCTTGAACCTTGCATTTGAAAATAGAATTTTGTGTCTAGCTCTGGTCTTTTCATCAGGAATGTTCGAAAGCACCCTATTTTATTGAAAATTCATTTTTCCCTGAAGTATACTCAGTTTTACTGGGTAAGTGATTATTGGTTGCAATCCAAACTCTTTTACCTTCTGTAACATTGTATTCCAAGCCCTCCAATCCTTTAATGTAGATGCTAAATCCTGTGCAATCTGACTGTGGCTCCTTAATATCTGAATTGTTCTTTTCTAGTTGCGTGTAGTATTTCCTCCTTGACCTGGGAGCTCTGAAAGTTGACTATAATATTCCTGGGAGTTTCAATTTTGGTATCTTTTTCAGGAGGTGATTGGTGGATTCTTCCAATTTCTATTTTGCTCTGTGGTTCTAGAATATCAGGGCAGTTTTCCTTGGTAATTTCTTGAAATATGCTTTGAGGGCTCTTTTTTGATAATGGTTTTCAGGTAGTCCAATAATTCTTAAATTCTTCTGGATATATTTCCCAGGTCAATTCCCCCCGCCCCCTGCAATGAAATGCTTTACATTTTCTTCCATTTTTTCCATTTGTTTGATTTTGTTTGTTTGATTCTTGATGTCTCATGGAGTCATTAGCTTTCACCTGCTGAATTCTAAGTTTTTTTTTTAAAGCAATTGGGGGTAAGGAACTTGCTCAAGGTTACACGGCCAGTTATTTCTGGGTGTGGTGCTAAGTATCTGAGCCCAGATTTGATCCCCAGGTCATCCCGACACTGGAGCTGGTGCTCTTACTCACTGAGCCACCTGGCCACCCCTAAGCAATTGGGGTTAAGTAACTTGCTCAAGGTTACATGGCAAGGTGTTTCTGGGTGGGTAATAAGTGTCTGAGCCTGTATTCAATCCACATATCATCCCGACACTGGAGCTTGTGCTGTTACTCACTGTGCTACCTGGCTGCCCCTGATTTCTAAGTTTTAAGGAAGTACTTTCTTCAGTGAGCTTTGGTACCTCCTTTTCCATTTGACCAGTTCTACTTTTTAAGAAGTTATCTTCAGTTAATTTTTGTACATCTTTTCCATTTTTTTGTGCTTCCTTTACCAACCTGTGGATTCTTTTTTTTATGATTCTCTTGCATAACTCTCATTTATTTTCTCAATTTTTCTTCTACCTCTCTTATTTGATTATTTAAGCCCTTTTGAACTCTTCTAGGAATTCTTTTTGTGCCTGAGGCCAATTCATAGTTCTCTTCGAGGCTTCACACGTAGACATTTTGACATATTGTCCTCTTCTGAGTTTGTGTTTTTATCTTATCTGTCACTATAGTAGTTTTCTATAGTCAGGTTTTTTTTTAAAAAATTGCTTATTTTTGCTCATTTTATAGCTTATTTCATGGCTTTTAAAGTAGAGTTCTGCTTCTAGGGTACAGATTTCCCAAGATTCTTGTGCCAGAAGTCAAGGGCCTGGTCATTCATCTCCTATGCCAGGGAATGGAAGCCTCACAGTCAGCCTGCTGTGCCACTGACCTGCTGCACTGGGGTGACAGGGCCTTAGTTGCTGTTCTGTGCTTGGTCTAGGGGACTTCCACCAATTTATTCTGTCACTGCCTGCACTGGGCTGTGTTCCCCTTTTACCCAAGTGAGAAAGACCTTTTCTGCAATGCTTCTAAGTTGCCTTGGACTGGCACACAATTTATCCTTGTTCTTTTGTGGATTCTTCCACTCCAGAATTCATTTTGAGGAATGATTTTAAGTTTCTTGGAGGGGAATTTGGGAGAGCTCAGGCAAATTCTTGCCCTTTCTCTGCCATCTTGGATCTAGCCTCCAGAAGAAGTTATATTCTTAATCAAACAAGGTGGGCAGGGGTTGGAGTGGGAGTTGAAAGATAAAGTTTGATTGTTTGAAACTGAAAAGCAGAGATAACAGGGTATCTAAGACAAGAAGCAAAGTGATCAAATGGGAAAATCTTAAATATCAAACCCTTATCAAAGAAATTTAACACAAAGATATATAAACAGTGTGTGTGAGAGAGAGAGAGAAAGAGGGAGAGAGAGAGACAGACAGAGAGAGACAGAGACAGAGAGAAAGAGAGACAGAGAGAGACAGAGAGACAGAGAGAGGGACAGAGAGAGAGAGACAGAGAGAGAAAGAGAGACACAGAGAGAGAGAGAGCTATTCACCAATAGAGAAATGGTCAAAGGATATGAACAATTCTCAAAAAGTCAACTACAAAGTATTTACAACCACATGAAAAATGTTCCAAATCACTAATAATAAGGAATGCAAGTCCAAACAATTTTGGTATTCCCCCTCACATGCTGAAAAATTGGCAAAAATGACCAAAAATTTCAACAGGTGGAACTTTGAAGTGGTGCAACTATTTTGGAAAGCAATTTGGTATTTTGAAATAATGGGACTTAAATGCCCATACTCTTTGAACTTAAGGCTCCATTTCCAGGTTTATACCACAAGGAAGCCATTAATAAAAAATAAATCCTCATTTATTCCAAAATATTTCTAACAGTAATTTTTGTGATAACTGAGAATTAGAAACAAAATAGATGTCCATTAGTTGGGGAATGGTACAAAACATGGTACATGAATATAATGTAACACTATTGTGTTATAAGAAATGAAATGTGTGATGAATACAGAGAGGCATGGAAAGATCTATATAAATTGATACACAGTGAAGTAAGCAGAACCATGACAATACCAAACACATCAAGGACAACAATGTAAATGGAAAGAACAAGTACATACATAAACACACAAATCAAAAATAACTATAACAAAATTATAAAGATCAAGTGGGATTAAAATGAATAGATATGAGATGATACTCTCTACCTATCTCTTCATGGAGGTGAGAAATCCATAGATGCTATATATTGAATGTATTTTCTGACTTTTTCCAATATCTCAATCAGTTGTGCTGAATATTTATTCTCTCACCAAAAAACACTATTCATCATATGGGATGGCTCTGATATGGGGAGGCATACATGGGATACTATGGTGATGTAAGAAACAGAAAATATCAATAAAATCTTTCAAAAAACAATTTTTCTGGCAGGCAAAAATTCGTCCCAAATAAACCAAGGGTGAACCAAAAAGGCCATCTCGTTTTATCACAGTTACCAGTTATAAGAAGTACATGTTTAGTGTTGGGAAGTACTAGAAAGTCAATAAATAGTTAATAAATAGAGGTTTTCTTCCTCTAATACAAGAAGGATTTCAGTGAAGATACAGAGGCACTTAGCTTCTATAGACTGTCTCCTTCATCTCCATATAGAAACAAATCTGGTCTGCAGGGTATAGTGCTTCACCTGATCTTCAAATATCTGCCAAGTTGGAGGGGACCTATTTATCCAGAAGTGACACTTTTTAAAAAATTATTTTTAGTTTTCAACATTCATAAGATTTTGAGTTCTAAATTTTCTCTCCCTCCCTCTTTTCCTCCCTCCCCAAGACAATGTGCAATATGATATAGGCTTAACATATACATTCATATTAAACATATTTTCACATTAGTCATGTTGCAAAGGAGAATTAGAACAAAAGGAAGAAACCATGAGAAAGAAGAAAAACAACAACAAAACAGAGAGCAAATAGTATGGTTTGATCTGCATTCATATTCCATAGTTCTTTTTCTGGATATTGATAGCATTTTCCATCATGAGTATCAAAGTCATCTTAGATCCTTGCATTGCTGAGAAGAGCTAAGTCTATCAAAGTTAGTCATCACACAATGTTGCTGTTACTATGTACAATGTTCTCCTGGTTCTACTCACTTCACTTAGAATCAGTTCATGTAAATCTTTCCAGGTTTTTCCAAAGTCTGCCTGCTCATCATTTCTTATGGAACAATAGTATTCCATTGCATTCATATACCACAACTTGTTTAACCATTCCCCAATTGATGGGCATCCTATTGATTTCCAATTCTTGGCCATCACAAAAAGGACTGCTACAAACATTTTGTACATGTGGGTCCTTTTCTCATTTTCATGATCTCTTTGAAATATTGACCTAGAAGTGGTATTGCTGGGTAAAAAGGTATGCACAATTTTATAGCCCTTTGGTCATAGTTCCAAATTGCTCTCCAGAATGGCTAGATCAATTCACATCTCCATCAGCAAAACGTTATTGTTCCAATTTTCCCACATCTTCTCCAACATTTATCATTTTCATATTTTATCATATTAGCCAATATGAGAGGTGTGAGATGGCATTTCAGAATTGTTTTGATGTGCATTTCTCTAATCAATAGTGATTTGGAACATTTTTTCATGTGACTATCGATACTTTTAATTTCTTCATCTGAAAACCGCCTGTTCATATCCTTCGACTATTTATCATTTAGGGTGACTGGTATTCTTATAAATTTGACTCTGTTCTCTTCATATTTTAGAAATGAAACCTTTATCAGAGACACTGGTTGTAAAAATTATTTCCTAGCTTTCTGCTTCCCTTCTAATCTTGGTTGCATTGACTTTGTTCATGCAAAGATGTTTCAATTTAATGTAATCAAATTATAAATTTTGCATTTCATAATGTTCTCTATCTTTTCAGGGGTGACACTTTTCATGACCTTAGGTGACCTGTGCTATGGGAGACAGGGCTAATCAGATCCCAAGAACAGGTTTGTTGACTTCAAGGGAAAAATAATCCCTAATGTAGGGAAATGTGAGAACACTGGTCCTATCATCAGCTCTTATGACTTTGTAAGACTAGTGTTTCTGGAGCTCTCTGTTCATAAATAATCATGCTAAGCAAAACTTTTGGCAGACACCAAGACGTGACCAAAATAAATCACCATTAGGCTTCTGAAGCTCCAAGTTCCTTAACATGTCCACTCATCATTAAGCTTTTGAAAAGGAGCTGCTCACTGCTCACTGGATCCTAGTTGCTATTGCATGACACAGGGTACATACAATCCCCCTTCATTCAGTTGCCAATTATGGTTTAGATGATGGAAGATTACTCTTCTGACATGATAGAGATTATGAGGCTTCTGTTGCTAAAGAAAATGAAACATTCAAAATCATGCTTGCCTGGTGCCCTCAGTTGTTAGAGACCTCCACAAAAATGTGGTAACTATGCTTAAGACTGAGGTTGCTGGTCCAGGTCTTGGAATTTTGCCTTTTCTGCTACCCCAATGGTTGCCCATTTAAAAGCACTTGACTTCTGAGGAACATCATTTTACCTTATGGGCCCGTGGCATGCAAGACATAAATAGACTTTACCAGACACTAACCTGGTAACAGGGAATGCCTTAGGGATTGGGAATCTTGGCAAGTACTTCTAATAGGCAGAATTCCTGATTGCATGGCTAGCATGTGAGAGAATCTTGAAGGTGAGGAAAAGATCTTAATTTACACTAATTCCTTTGCAGTAGCCATAGGTTTGGCCAAGTGGTCTTGGATCTAGACAGTAACAGCGTTGGATGAACAAAGGTCCCTTTGGGAGTTAGAGACAATGGAGTAATTTTCCTATTACATTTGTGGTTCGTGTCAGCACCAATCAGAGACATAGGCTAAATGTGCAAATTGGAGTCTTTACAAGAATAGCAGAGGCTGGGGAGTGGGTCTGACAACAGAAGGGGCATAGGAATTGTCATGTAATGTGCTAGGCACAGGGCCCTACTTATTGTGGCAGTAGGATTGCCCATCTGACCCAAATAGTCCATTACCTGTCTCCAAGTGGAAAAATGGTTCTCATTTCAGGTCAGATGGTTTGCCCCCTCCCAATCAATAGCTGCATCATTATACACCCAATTGTCCACATCAGGCATCCCACATTTTTAGAAGGCTTTGTTACAGTTGGGGGCTCTGCCCACCCAAAAACCATTTGGGTTTCATGATGTGTTGTGGTGGAACCATCTAAAAGAATTCAGAATCAGACCACCTCTAATCCAAGTATAGGCATTTATTAAGACTGATGCCTCTGATGAAGTGGGCTAAGTTCCAAGAGAAACCAGCAACTTCAGAGAGGGCAAGATGGATTTTTTTTTTCAAATGCTTTATTAACTTCTGGTTTACATCATTCATTTCTGCCAGATTTCGAGTTACACATTTTCTCCCCGTTTTTCCCCTACCCACTGCCCCAAAATAGCGGTCCCACTGGATATCCCCTCCTCCAGTCTGCTCTCTCCCATATCTTCTCCCATACCCCCTCCAACTTTCCAGTAGGGTATAGTGGATCTCTATGCCCCAGTGCCTGTATATCTTATTTCCCAATTACATGTAAAATAGTATTAATAATAGTATATATATTTTTAAACATTTGATTTTAAAACTTTGAATTCCAGATTCATTCCCTTCCTCCCTTGTCACCCACCCTTACTGGTATAGGTTGTACATATGTAGCTATGCAAAACATTACCATAGTAGATATATTGTAAAAGACTGACTATATTTCCCTCCCTCCTATCCCACCTCCCACTAGTTCTATTTTCTACTTTGATCCTGTCCCTTTTCAAAAGTGGGTGCTTCCAACTTCCCTCCCCCCCAGCCTGCCCTCCCTTCCATCATCCTCCCTCTCATCCCCTTCCCCCCTACTCTCCTCTAGGGTGAGATACCCTATTTAGTGGGTATGTCATTCCCTCCCTGAGCCAAATTCAATGAGAATAAGGTTGACCCATGGCAAGATGGATTTTTTATAGGGTAAAGATGCAATTATATAACAGAAATTTACATAGAATATAGGGATATGATTAATATTAAAAAGACAGGAAGAATTTGTCAAGGGATTAGGTAATGGAGGAGAGGTCCCATTTGTGGTTCAGTGGTTAAACACTGTGGTTATGCTGCCCCCCAGTTGGCTAGCTATTGTGGTCCTGTCTGGTCAAGATAGATAGTTAGGTATTGTAGTCCTGTTTTGGGCTAAATGGATGATGTGATTGTGGTTGAGTACAAGAACACACCTTTTTCTGTGGGAATGGGTCTGGGGGCTGGGACACACCTGCAGTTTCTGTGGGAACTAAGAATTCATAGACATACCAGTTGTTCCAGTGAGCAGCGAGGCATATATGATGAAGTTAAGACATTGGTGAGGGGGGCACTAGGTAGGTACAGTGGGGCCTATAATGAAGTTAGAATATTGGGGCTGGGGGGCAGCTTTATTAGGATTCCATCCGTTTGTCTGTGATAAATCTGTACCACACTCAGAAGGGGAGCATCCATCTGTCTCTGGGATCCAATCACCAGGAAGACTTAACTGATAATAATAAACTGCATTTGGACATAGTTTGAGCTAGCCTCTCTAGTATATCTTTATTTCTTCCCCAGAACAGAGTTTTTTTGACCACAAAATCTTTGCTCCTTCAGAGAGCTCCATAGACCTTGATGGAATAGTTCAGTTCACCTTTATATATCAGGCTTCCTTCCTTTGGGATGATCTAAACAACTCCTTCCCAGAATGGGCTTGGAGACCAAGGGGGTGGTATTATTGGGACATACCTTGCTTTCTGGGTGGCTAGATGGTGCAGTGGATATAGTACCCTGACTGGAGTCAGGAAGACTCATCTTCCTGAGGTCAGATCTGCCTTCAGACGTGTAATAGTTTTGTGATCCTGGGCAAGTGACTTAACTCTGTTTGTCTCAGTTTCCTTATCTATAAAATGAGCTGGAAAAGGAAATGGCAGACTACTCCAATGTCTTTGCCAAGAAAAGCCCAAATGGCATATGAAGAGTCAGATATGACTGAAATGAATGAACAACAATATCTAATTTCAAATATCATGAGGAAATTAAAATTGTCATCATATGACTGTAGTGAATGTATATTTCCTTGGAATAAAAGGGATCTCCTGGTTAACTTGGTGTTAATTCCAAGACCCTGGATGGGAAGGAGGAGTTGGTCTTCACTTCCTGCAGAAGAAAGAATTAGCCCCTTTACATAGGATCACTACCAAAATATTGAACGGGTGTTGGTTTGAGGAGAATCTCCATACCAACTATGTCCTCATAGCCACTTTACTACAGATGACCCAGATGTGTGATAATTGCTGATTGTGCCAAAAGTATCCTTTTCTGTGCTACAGCCCTGAAGTTCTTAGTGATCCTTTTGCCTTACAGTGCATTGCCTCATTAATCTCTCATGTCCCTCTCCCCCATCCAATACAACATTTCTAATCTGTTGCCAAGGTCTGATTTCACTTTTGTGACATGTCTCATGTATGCTCCCTTCTCCCCTCTGATAGTACCACCTCTCTGATGAAGGTCCTCATCACAGCATCCTGATGATGGATCTGCCTGCCTCAAGTCTCTCTTCAGTCCAACTCATCCTCAATTCAGCCACTAATAGAACAGATTTTCTTAAAGAGCAGGTTGGATCATGTAACCCACCTACTCAATAAACTCAAGGTAATCCCTGTCACTTCCAAGATGAAATACAAAATCTTCTGGCATTCAAAGCCTTTCATTACCTCCCTCCCTCATACATTCCCAGTCTTCTTATGCCTTACACTCTGCCACATACTCTTTGATCCAATGACACTGGCTCCATCTTTCAGCTCCTGGCATTTTCTCTGTTTTTTTTTTTTTCCCTATGCCAGGTCATTTAGGAATGCGGGCTAAATAAAGGAGCAAGAGGAGGTAAGAATGTTGTTCTAAAGTGCCTATGCATTTTCCTCAGATTTTTTGGTATTCTCAGGTTGAATTTTGGATTCCAAGCAGCAAAACTGCTACAAATGATCAATGAGTAAGTAATGGCAAAGTAACGGAACGGCCTGAGAGAAAACTGGAAGAACTCCCAGCTTTAGAAGAGAAAGTTAATAAAAGTGACAGCCAATATGGGATTCAGAGCACAGAGATGAATAAACAGACATTTCAAATCAGTACACATACAAAAAAACCGAAAGCAAGCAAAACAAGGTAACAACGACCAAAACATAGAACCTGGCAGAAAATATATAAGCAGAAGAGTAAGATAATAAGTGAAAGATGCCTGCCAGACCTAGATTGAAGTCAGGATAATAAATGACTTTCAGAGGTCATTCAGTACCTTTAGAATCTATTTAAAAGATCAAAGGCAATTTGGGGGGTTAGGAAATGGATAAATGTTTGAGAAAAAATAAATTAAATAGAAATTCATTGATAAAATATCATTTAAAAACCTCTGAATATATCCTGACCCTTGACATCAAGTTTTTACCTTTAAGATGACTTCCTTCTGTACAGAAATAAAATTTGGTGAAGCTTCTATATCTATTCAGGTTTTTATGTTCAAGTCAAACTGAAACTTGAAGAGTAGAGGAAAACTCTTAGCCTGTTTAACATAGTGATTTGGGGAAATTTGTTCCCTTTCTGCTCCAATACGGAGATGAAACAATTCTTTATGTGGTTGTACCTCTCAAGACCATAAATTTAGAGATGGAATAGCCTTTTAGGTCATCTAGTCCAGTTTTCTCATTTTATAGATGAGGAAACAGGCATGGAAATGTTTAGTGATCTGCCAAAGGTCACAAAGGTGACCAAAATCACCATGGCAAAGCCAACTGAATGTGATATGAAAGCTAATCAAGGATTAGAAAAACATTTAAACCAAAGAAATAACTTTTAATAGTGTTTTTAGATTTTATAGCACAAAGATATTTTGGGACAGGGAATCCTTTTGGGTCATTTAAACTAGCACTACATAGAAAGCAATTGTACTAACTGCATGGAGATTCAGAATGTTGGAAAGTCCTTTCAGTATTCAGTGGGGTCCTCCTCACTCCAAAAGAGCATGTTCTTATATTATCTATTTGCTTCTGGTGACCAATTTGGAAAATTGAGGGGTGAGGGGGGAAGTGGAAAATACCTCACTCTCTTCTTACCAGTACAATAGGTCTGTGTAAAGAATGGTTTACAATGGATCATAGATTGAGGAGGCAGTTTTCTATAATGAACACTGCAAAATGTCCTTGATTTAAAGTTGTAGTTATAATTACAGACTAGAATGAGGATCTGAGGAAGAGGTATTTTCTTTATCAATGGGGAATTATCCTCTTGATTCAAAACTTTCATCCTTAATAAGTCAGTTAGATTGAAATGAGAGTTTAATTTTCTCCCATGATCTCCTCAGTTCAAAATTAACTCTGTTTATGACACCAACTACATAGAATTTCAGATATGAAAGACCTCTGGAATTTAGGAAAAAAGATATTCTTATACTTTTGGGGAACAGGTCAGAATTGTAGTAAGAGCATGAACCCCAACAGAAGCAAGTAATAAAAGGGTTTTAAGACATGTATCTTCTGGGTTTGTCTTGCTCTTGTCATCTTTTCTTTCAACTGTAAACATAAAAGTAGAAGCTTCTCTACCACTTGTTTAGAAGAGCAGAATCTCTTAGCTTATGTTTTATCTGCCTCTCTTACCTCTGTAGGATGAAACAGTAGGGAGCCTAGTGGTTCTTCAAATTCTCTGTAAACAGTGGTGTATAGGAAGCTACTCTATGGTAAATAGAGGAGTTAACATTGATCTTTTATCTCCTTTTCCTTTTTTCTTCTTTCTTTCAGGAGGTGGGAAGTGCTTGTGTTAAGGTAAGTTCAAATGGGCACAGAGAAGTAATATTCTGTGAGGTTCCCATTAGAGCTGGTGGAGACATTCAAATGGATGACAACTGATCCTTTCCCAGACACCAGAGACTTTTTGGGAAGTTTAGTTGTCAACAAGTGTGGAAAATGATTTGCTGAGGACAGGATAAGGGGTTACATCGGTTAAAAGGAGAGAAAGCTATCACTTTCACTCTTATGAAATATAACTTTTTTTTTTTTGCTGGAACAACTAGTGACAGGTGTGTGAATGGCCTCTATGGAATAGATCTAATGAAAGCCCCAGGGATCTTTCCCCCAACTCTTCTCTACCCTTACCTAGCAGAAATAGTGACTGTTAACAGACGTCAGCTATATGACATGTCCTAGCCTAAAGCAATCTTTAATAGCCTCTTTTGCTTTGGGTCTATTTACATCTCACTGGTGAGGAATCCTGAGTTGGACATTCCTAGTGTTCATGGCAGCCTCCTGAATTTTCCCATCATACAGAGTGATCAGAAGCAATTTCCTACATTAGAGAAGATGACCACTGACAGAAAAAGGAACTCAAGCTCAGAATTAGCAGGCCCCTTGGAGTTTTCTGAACCATCAATGTAGTAGACTACCAGAGTGACTGATTCCCTCAATAGGAACTGATCAGAAGAACAGTAACATTGGTAGCAGGTAGCAAAGCTTTGTTACAGGGGGGCAATGCTCAGATCAGTACAGGGAAGAATGAATAGGTCTTGGCATAGGGGAGTAGCAGATGGAAGAGCACAAGAAGGCAGAAATCTACCCCTGGCATAGAAACAAAGTTAAAATATTTCAATGCTTTGGACCAAGCATGAGGAGGCCATGGTAGTACCCATGGCAGTACATGGTCTGACTAGAGAGTCAACATTTAGAACCTGGAATTTGATGATAACACTCAGTCCTCTACATAGGGTCATCTCTAAGTCCCAGCGCAGAGGAACATTGCTCAGACAACGGCATAGGAGGGCATTTTTTGGTCTTGACACCGGGGGCAGTTCTAGACCTTAGCACATGGGGGCATTGGTAGCAGGAAGTACCTAGGAAGGGCAGGCAGCTCAAGATCCTCATGGCATAGATTTTAGCAAAATGGACCCAATAGTATCCCATTGTTTATCATAATCTGGAACTGATCAAATCCCACATTGCTGCCAGAAAAATCTTCTCAGAAAGGACTTGGAGGACCAAGGAGTAGAATGTTTGGGAGATGTCTTATTTTCTAGCAACAAGAAGGAGGTGAAACTCTACCTCATCTTAAGGAAGAAAAGCAATCTCTCATCAGAGATCTCTTTAGGGGTAACTAGTATCATGAGGAGGGCTAGAGATGTGAGTGGGAAGTTGGAGTGCTCAAAAATGAATCGAGGTGGTAGCTGTTGTTTGTCCTCTGCTTTTGAAGAGGACCAATGACATCACAAGGTGATATCTTGACTCTTGTGTGAACTGGATTTAAGCGAGGCAGGAACTGCCAAAGTCCTAACTGACTCTGCAGAGTCACTGAAGTCCAGTGGCAAGATGACTAGGAATAACCTGGGATGCAGTGGATGACCTTGGTGTCTTTGATGTCAGACCAAGCTCTAAGTGCTTTGGCTTCTTTCAAGGCCATTGGGACAAATTGTCCTCATTCATCCATCCATCTGAGTGGAATTCTCCTAACTCACCGGAGTTTGTGAACTGCTGGTTACCCTCAACAACCTCAACCTGGTTTAGCCCATCTGCTGAAATAGATTACTAGAGTGTGGCAGCTACATACACTATAGCTTCTTGGAGTCGCAGGTGAGAACTGACCAGGTGGACGCCAAAGGTGAATGAGTAGTCTTGAAAAGAGCTTGGCAAGACTAGAGGTGCTAATCCTCCTTGAACACCCATACACCCCTGCGGGGGTAGTATGACAGTTTGCTTGCTTTCCTTTTTGTACAGTAAAGATACCATCTCTGGTGTGTTTGAGACAAGCCTTCATTTTGGGAAGTTAGTGATTGGTGTTGTTACCTCTATTTTCAGAACTACACGTTGAGATTTTTGAGCACAATCATCTTTGGAATAGAATGGTAATACAAAAGTTTTCCTAAGTTGCTCAAGGTTGGTGAACAAGAAGGCCATGGAAGGTCTTATCTATGACAGCAGGTGTTTACGGGATATTTGAGTCTCAGGTGGATATTTTTCTCTGTAGTTATAGGGCAAGGAAGGGGAGAACTCAGTTTTGGGTGTGAAACTAAAAGGTAAGAGACAATTAATACTCATCGAATAAATATCAATTATCTGCCATGTGCCAAGAAGATGGCCTTGGGTTATTCTCTCAAGTGAGGAATGAGAAATGTTTATTTTTTTTATTTATCCTTTTGGGATTCTACTTGCAAAATGCTAATTCAGATTCTATAGCTGAGGGAGAATAAAATTCCCATACAAAAAGAACCTTACAAGGGGATGAAAGATGATTTATTAATATAGCTACATATAAATGTGTATATGTATGCCTAACAGAGAATCAGTCAATGAGCATAACTAGCCTTTTCAAGTATTCGCAGAATGTGCCTGCTGCAAAATTTGTCATGAACTTGACTCTCAGTCCTTCAGATAGCTAGTTCTCGTAAACGTTTGAAACTCATGAAATCAGATCTATTTCCAATGTGCTTTACCTAAAATTAGGAAGTATAAACTTATCCACAGGCTACAAATTAGCTTTGGATGGAGCGGACCCAAGGCCTCTCTCCTCTTATAAAATTGTTTCTCTTCTTTAATTGGAACTCAGCTAATACAGATTAAGAAGACAGGTGCAGGTAGACTTTTGAATGTTTTCCAGTTCTGCTACATGTCAAGCAACAGTTTGATTCTTCATGACTTATTTAGCTGACCAGAAACCAGTTTCAGAGTATCTGCACATGCACCAAAGTCCACCAAGATTGTAGCAGCTGAGTACTCTGTGTGTTCATGGTGACTGAACTCATTGGCCAGTCCCCCATTACACATGTAAATATTCTATAGAAAACAATTTTTGGTCATTTATATTTCTCAGGTGGGTGAAGGATAGCACCTACAGTTGTAAAATTACTAGAAGCAAGCAAAATCGTGTCCTAATAATAAAGACATAATTAAAAAAACATTCTTTTTTGTACATGGTTAATGTAAGAATTTGTTTTGCTTGACATTTGCTATAGATATAGGTAGGTTTTCTCTGGGCATGTCTGAATCATGGCCTTGAGAGGCCTTTTGAGAATACCCAGTTTGTTTGCCATGAAGCCTGCTGCATTGCCTGCCACATGGATGGGGGGTAGTCTCCTTCAATTGGTTGTCTATTTTTAAAACTGGCAAGACCAAGGCATTCACTCTGTTTTCTCCCTGTACTTTTTTCCACCATCTTTTCAGCTGCCTTCTTTTATCCAAGTTTCAACTCTCATTTTTTTTGGCAACTAATCAGCATGGACACTATGGACTGAACTAGAGGAAAAGGATTTGTCTACCCCCTGCTTCCTTCTCTGTTACCCCATCTCTGAGAAAGGGGTCTGCTGATGTTCATTTCTGCTGTGTTTGTGCCAGAAGAGATTCCCTAAGATATGGTGACCTTGGAGCCAGGATCGCAGACAAGATTGTGCAGCCCTTTTGGCATGAAAACCCTGAGAGGCCAGGGTGGCTGGGACTTCAGCCTGAGGGGACTTTTAGACTTGGAATTGGGACTATACTCCAAAGGACCTGAGCTAAGCTATAAATTTAACTCCTTTCCCTTCCCGAGAGACTGAGGTGATAGAAAGGGTGAATGGATTATGCCCACGTGTGGGAGGAGTAAGTTTTTATGTTTGTGATCATACCTTTGGAAGTACATATTCCTTTGTAAAAGCTCTAGTATTACACAGGATTTTAATTTTCTTTTTTTCATTTTTCAGTGGGGGAGGTGGGGGGGGGATAAGAGCAATAGTGTGCTAATAAAAAAAAAAAAAAAAAAAAGAAAAAAGGAAGATTGTGTTAAGACTACTAGCTACCGGTTGCCTACCTCCCTCTGCAACATGGATTAGACTAAGTAAATCTCCTTTAAATTACTGAATGATTTATAAACATTGCATGAAATCCTAATGCTAAACCTGAATGAACAGGATTCTAACCTGATTTAGGCTTGTCCTTACCAAGAGGTCATTGAAATATATAAAAATGCAGATTATGGGAACACAGACAAGCAGAAGAGTTTTGAGAGTTACATTATGAAATTATTATATACCTAAAAGAAAGAGTAATCTTTTTTTAAGAGAGATTCAGGATTTCATATATTATCTTCTTTCTCTGTTCTTTGTCTTTGGAGTTTTACATTTGCAATAAAAAGTAATAAATCAAAAACAGTGCATTGAACTATAGAGATCAGACATTACGGAAAACACTATAGAAGTTAAAGTTTTTTTGACCCTGACACAGATTAAAATGTATACTGGACAAAGAATATTCTTATAGAGCTTGAGATCATGCCATATGAGATCATTGCTATTTCCATTAAGGGCACCATGATCTTTCTAGTCATTGGCCCAGGTTCAACAGTATTGGAATCATCTTTGCCTTTTCCCTTTTCCTCAGCTCCCAAATTCAATGAATTGTCAAGTCTTATTGATCCTCTTTCTGCAACATCTCTCGAACCCATTCCTTTCCCACCACTTACAACCCTGTAATTCTAGTGTGCTTCTCATATTACTCTAGTGGTTCCCTAATTTTTCTCTCTTCTTCCAGGCTTTTATCTCTCCAGTTCATCCTTCATGTAGCTACTAAATTTATATTCCTAAAACACAGGATTGACCATGTAGCTTTCTTTTTTCAGAAGCTCCAGTGGTTCACTTTTAACTCTATGGGAAAAAACATTCCTCAGTTTGACTTTTAAAAGCTATCATAGAACTTCTTTGTCACATGAATAACAAAGTGGGACACTTTTTCTCCTGTCTGATAACTTCCAATCTTATATCTCTGACTACTAAACATCTTAAACTAGATATCCCATAGATATTTTAAATTCAATGTCCCAAACTGGTCATTATTTTTTCTCTAAACTCTCTTCTCTTCCTCCTAATAGTCTTGGGCACTTGCTATTATAGTCCAGGATGATACCATCCTCCCTGACCCAGGCTCCCAACTTAGCTGTCATCCTAAACTCCTCACTCTCACTCCTCCCCTACCTCCCATGTTATCCCATCTGTTGCCACAGCCTCTTGATTTTATTGTCATAGAATGGCTTGATTATGGCCCTTTCTCTCCTCTGACATTGCTGGTGCAGACCCTCATCATCTTACAACTATACATCAATAGTCTGCTAGTTGTTCTACCTGCCTCAAGTCTCTTGAAGACGACTGTCTCAAGAAGGATGCCTTGAATTCTGAAGAAACTTTGAAGTAGCTGTATTTATGATCACAAGAGAAGAAAAAGAAATGAAAATAAAAAGGATCTTTTATCCATTAATTTGTTCAGTTGTTTTTCAATTGTGTCTGACTCTTTGTGATCCCATTTAGGGTTTTCTGGGCAAAGATACTGCAGTGTTTTGCCATTTCCTTCTCCAGCTCATTTTACAGATGAGGAAACTGAGGCAAACAGGGTTAAGTGACTTGCCCAGGGTTACACATCTAGTAAGTGTCTGAGACTGGATTTGAACTCCAATCTTCCTGACTCCAGGCCCAGAGGTCCATTCACTGAGTCACTTAGCTGCCAAACAAACTTATGGAATGTAGCTAATGTAGCTCTTAGGGTAAATTATATATAATTTTTTTTTATCAACAAAGGAAAGAAAGAACAAATCAGTGAATTGGCATGGAACTAAAATAAAAAAAAAACACTTGAAGAACAACAAATAAAAAATCCACACCTAAACAACAAAATAGAAATTTTGGAAAGTAATGAAGGAATTAATAAAATTGACATTTAAAATTTTCACTGATTATATTAGCAAGAGTAGGAAATATTTGGTTTTTTAAAAAACTAATAATTTAGAAGAACAGAAATATTTTACAATGAACAACTGTGAATGACCGTTATTCTCAGACAATACAATAATTTAAGACAATTCTGAAGAACCTATGATGAAACATGCTATCCATCTCTATTTCCTTTTTTTTTTTTGCTTTTTAGAGGGCAATTGGGGTTAAGTGACTTGCTCAAGGTCACATGGCTGTGTGTGTGTGTGGGGGGGGTGTTAAGTGTCTGAGGCCAGTTCTGAACTCAGGTCCTCCTGACTCCGGGGCTGGCACCCTACTCACTTTACCACCTAGCAGCCCCATGCTATCCATCTCTAGAAAAAGAATTGATGGAGTCTGAATGTAGATTGAAACATACTCCCTCCCCCCTTATTTTTCTTGGGACTTTTTTTGTCTGTTTTTTTTAACTGCATAAGTACTATAGAAATATGTTTTACATGACTATATGTGTATAATCTATATTGGATTGCTT
Source organism: Petaurus breviceps papuanus (assembly GCF_028583685.1). Taxonomy (NCBI): domain Eukaryota; kingdom Metazoa; phylum Chordata; class Mammalia; order Diprotodontia; family Petauridae; genus Petaurus; species Petaurus breviceps. The sequence goes on along the minus strand of NW_027185867.1, from coordinate 1,593,392 downwards.
GCATTCTCACTTTCAAATGACAGACAATGTGTAAATAACTAGGTATCCACAAGATATATGTAACTAGGGTCTGATGCACACACATACTTCATCAGCTTGCTTAGTAGATGCAATCTATGATGATATGGAAAAGAAATACCTTGGAGAAATTATGGAAAATGCATAGGCATTTTCAGACTGGTTTTGTTTGGCTAACTGCATGGTGAAGAGGAGGTTGACTTCAGAAGCATGTGAAAAGATTGGTCAACATTAGTCACTTCCTTTTTTGACTCAGTCACTCTTGGATGGTCTTTGTAACCCTTTGATTAGCCATAATGTAAGGGGAGAGGCATTAGGACCTTTTTCTCACTGAGTCTATGTGGTCTCAGTGAAAAAGCCTTGGTCCTCAGTCTTTTCATTTGTTCTTTTCTATTATAGGCGAGGTAAGTGAAGTCTCCAACTCTGAAAGTTTTAAAAGGCTAGAAGAGCAAGCCACAGGAATCTGGGAGCTGGAGTTTTTCAACTAGCACAGCATCAATGCCCAGAAGAACAAGGAGCTATTTTGGGGAGTGACTTTAGTGACCCCAGACCAGTGGTAGCAGAGGTTAAGTTTCATTCAGTAGTCACATCCCATCTATATTTGAAATCGGTGGGAACAGTGTTGTACAGTAACTGAGATAAATCTTGAGATTACTCCCCCAGTGACCCAGAGGTGGTGTAGGGCAATGTATGCCTCCTAAGGGATTGACAGAAGAGATGTTTATACATTTTTTCTTGCCATACCTATTTTTTTTAAAGTAAATATTCCTATGCAAAAGGTAGTTGATGGTAATGGTTAAATGGAACTATGGTGCTAATCACTTGCTGACTAATAATGTAGGGAACTGATGGCAGTAGAGAGAAATAGCAAACCTTCTAGAACCTTGAGAGCAGATAATAGCAGCCTGACCCTTGGGATGTGCCAGAGTAAACAACCTATGTACTGGAATATACATACATACATACAAATATACATATATACACACGTGTGTGTGTGTATATATATATATATATGAAATCTAAGAAGGAGGGAATACACTAGTAATTGAGGGGATTATAAACAAGATTTTGCAGAAGGTAGGATTTGAACTGAATCTTGAAGGAAACCAAGAGGCAGAAGTGAGGAGGTAGAACATTCTGGGAGTGTGTGGCATTGTATCACCAAGGCAATATTCACAGCACCAATGGCAACTATGAATATGCCAGCATAGTTCTGAATCTCAAAATATAACAGACTCTCTATATAGTACACAGAAGCAAAACATTTATTCAGATGCCAGAAAGTTGTATCCTAACATCAGAAAGCCAAATCCCAACACCAAAAAACTGAATCCATCATAGCAACAAAGAAGTTAATACACCTTATCACTGCAAGTGGCAACACCATCCCAAAGCCTTCCCCCTGCTTAGGCCTTCCCACAAACACAAACCTAGCTGTCTCCTTGCCTGCACCCTCTCCTCCCTCCTTTCTAATTGCTCTAATTCCCAGCTTCCTCTAGGCTCTGATCTGCCCATTCAGCAAACTCCTCCTACCATGGGCTCCATGTGATTGCATTTGGCCTATTAAGGGACAGGGAAGATCTTCAAATTCCTATTACCATTATAGGCATCCAGGACAAAAACACTGAGACAGAAGAAAAAGTGTCAGGTGTAAGGAAGAGAAAATAGAACAGTATAACTGGATTAGAGAATATCTGAAGGGAATAAAGTATGAGAACTGGAAAGCTAGGAAGAGACAGGCTGTAAAAAGCTTTAAATGGCAATCTGAAAACTTTATATTTGATCCTGAAGGTAATGGGGAACCACTGAAGTTTATTGAGTGACACAGTCAGACCTATGCTTTAGGAAAATCACTTTAGCAGTTGAGTGAAGGATGAATAGGAGTGGGGAGGTTTATGTAAGGAATACCAATTAAAAAGTTATTGCAATAGTCCATGGAAGACTGAGAGTACACAGAAGGGAATGTATAAAGATGGTGAGAAGGTAAAAACAAGATTTGGCAACAGTTTGGATGTGTGAGATGAGAGAGAATTAGTAGATAAGAATGACACTAAGTTTTCAGACCTGGATGACTGGGAGAATGATAGTGTCCTTAAGAATAATAGGAAAGGAAAAGATTCTGGGAAGATGGTGGAGTAGGTCAGAAACTCCTATGCTGTCCAGACTGTCCCTCATAAACAAGATAAAATAGCACCTCAGGGCAAGCTTAGAGCAGTGAAAATAAACAAGAGTTGTGGCAGAACAGTGGTCCTCCTAGGACAACTGGGAGAATATTTGAAGAAAAATCTCAGGACTGAGGTTAGGCCCCTGTGAAATGTAAACATCTTCAGGCTAGTTCTGCTGACACAGCAAGAAGCAAAGTCTGGGGCTACCTGGATTTGGAGGTAGCCTAAGCCACAGTCACAGTCACAGCAATTTTCACCTTCCAGACAGTGTAGGGAGTCAAGCAGTCTGAGAGGGAGAAGACTGAGGGAGCCTCTACTGATAAGGCACACTAGGCCCAGCTGTGTTGCCGAGATGCAGTCCCGGACAAGATGGACTTGTCCAGCACATGTCCAATGAGTGCAGAAGCAGTGGGCAGGAACACCGCTGGCTGTGAGAACTTACAGGAGACTGGAGATCTTGGTCTGGGTTCTAGGCCAGAGAGGAGAACTGAAGGAGGATCTGAGGCTGGAGGCAACAATCACCACACCCAGGATTAGAGGTGATTACAAAAAATAAATTGCTACAAATTTTTAAAAATGAGAAGGAAAAGAAATAAAAGCCTAAGGTGATAAGGAGGGGGCAAAGAAAGGAAGGGAATTTTAGAGAGAACCCTGTTCACATCAGATCTGGGTTAAAGAGAGAGCAATATATACATTTAGAAGGGAATTAAGATCTTCTAAATTTATAAAGAAATAAGAGGGTGGGGGAATAGGATGGAGGGGGAAAGAAAGGGGTCTAGATGAACAGAAATGGGATAAAGAAGGAATAAAATATATTTCAAAGGCTATAAAAATCTTTTAAATTCAGATAGAAACAAGAGAGTAAGGGGAAAGAATGGGGGGAAGAGTATAAGGGAAGGATCTTTGGAGAGGGACGAGATAAGTAATAGGATGTCAAGGTAGTGGATTGAAGTAAAGTAGAGGAATCAGGAGGAAAAGGAAATAAGTGATAAACACAAACATAAAATAAAGATCAGGAGTAGAATTCATTAGGCAGTGTGTGGCTTGTCCTTTATTCTTTAAGAGGACAATCAGGAAGATGATGTCACGACTTGCAAGTGAATTGGATTTAAGTGAGGCAGAGCTATGCAAAGTCACCAGCCCCACTTTCTCCTCTTGAGCCATCTGGATCCAGTGGCCAGATATTGATCAGGACAACTAGAGGTGGGCCAGCAGAATTTATTAGGAAAAAAAAGTAGGGATAGGAACCATGATATCAGACAAAGTTAATCAAAAGAGAAAAATAAGGAAACTATACTATATGACAGTTAGGTTTTAGACTTCTTAAAATAACCAGACAGTATAAAGTTGGAATATTGCTTCGGTGTAGGAAATGCTTAGTTGGTAGGCTTAGAAAAATATAGTAAGACTTGGACTTATGAAAGAAGATGTTATCTACCTTCAGAGAAAGAGAACAAATATAGTGCAGTCTTACATAGATGCATATGAATGAATGCATATGTCCATATTTGGGTATAATCATAGATGTCCATGCATATGTGAATGCATGCATGTTTGCATACATGCATGTTTATGTGTATGGGTTTATACATGTGTATATATAGATTGTATCTATATGTACATGCGCACACACATACATATGTATGCAAGTATACACATGTATATGTACATGTGTTCATGCATGTATGTGTGTATATCTCTACACTTAATTGTAGTCTTCTTGGGGGTGGGGGAAGAAGGGGAAAAAGAACAAAGTAAAAAGCACATAGCAGAGAACAAAAGAAAACTTACAAGGAAGCAGAGAAAAGATGAACAGCTCTGAACAAAATCTATAGTATTTATTATATAGGCTTTCTTGAAGTGGACATTTATTGTTGTATATTTTGAATCCTCTCTTACATTCTGCTGTGCACATGGTAACACTTTTCTTTTCTTATTTTGTATTTAAGTTTATATTTCCTTTTCTTATTCTGTATCTAAATTTGAGTGTTTAAGTTAAAAATAAACTAATGAAAAAAGAATAATAGGGAAGAGGTAGGGAATTATGACAAGATGATAGACTAAGGGAAGAAATTACCAGGAGAAGGCAGCAAATTACTAGGTTCTTCCCAATCTTCCCCCCACTCCTCCCCCAATCAATAACTTAAAATAATGCCCCAAAGTTAATATTGAGTGGCAGAAATAATTAAAAGTTGAGGCAAAATAGTTGTCCAGTCTAGAACAACTTGGGAGGACATTAGGAAAAAAATATGGCTTCCTGGGGGGGGGGGGTGGTCTGACTAAGAGAAATGCAGATACTGCTGAGTCAATAAGCAGCAAATTCTAGGGGCAATTGTGTTGGTGGCAGCTTTATCTTTGGGAACTTTTTTTTTTTTTTTGCTTTTTGGAGGGGGAAAGGCAGGGTAATCGGGGGTAAGTGACTTGCCCAAGGTCACATGGCTAGTAAGTGTTAAGTGTCTGAGGCTGGATTTGAACTCATATCCTCCTGACTCCAGGGCCAGTGCTCTATTCACTGTGCCACCTAGCTGCTCCAGAACTTTCACCCCACAGATAGTGTGGGGATTGGACAGCTGACTAGGGGAAGATTGTGGGGTCTCTCCTCTGTTGCTGGACCTGAAGTTCAGATGTGCTGACCAGACATGATCCTCAGGACGTGGTTATAGGTGAGGAGGAGTAAGCATATAGACTGAATGTGGTTCAGAGGGGTGGGGCCCTGTTGGTTTTGGTCACTCACAGGAGAGTGGAGTCCCAGGTTTCAGTTCCAGAAAAGAGAAAAGAGCTGATGCTTAAGGCCCCCAGAACTCCCAAAGGGAGCAAAAGCATTTGTGTGGCAGTGGCTGGGTTTCTTAGTTAAGGGACGAGAGTGGAGAGGAACACCTGAGATCACTAATAGAACAAGGCATGGGGAAGAAGAACAGTGACCACACCTGGTGTTAGATTATAGAACACTGAAGGAACCAAAAAGTCAAATGCTTACAGATGTGGCTTGGTAAGCAAGATCATCAAAAACCTGAAACCTGAGATATTATCCTCCACACCACAGTAGCAAAGTCTGACTCTAACATAAAATTACAGGTCAAGAACTCAGAAGACAATGGAGTCTATGTGTAAAGCTTCAAAGAAAAACATAAAATGGTCACATGCCCCCCAAAAGTTCTTGGCAGAGCTTAAAAAACTTTAAGGGGAGGGTGGAGTTAGGATGGCAGAGTGAAGTAGGGACTCACCTAAGTTCTCCCCCAGACCCCTCCAAAATACCTTTTAAAAATGACTCTAGAGTAGCAGAACTCACAAAAAGATGGAGTGAAAGAAATTTCCAATTTAAGACAACTTGAAAGGTTGGCAGGAAAGGTATGTTTCAACAGGGTGAGAGAGGAGTGCAGTCAAGCACAGTTCATGCTAGCACAGACCTGGCCCCAGTAAACCAGGAGCAGGCGTAGGGTTGAGTGAAATCACTGGAAGCAGTGGTAGCTTCTAGACCTCTCAGCCCAAAGATGCTAAAGGCACCTTAGAAGGTCAATAAGTAGGGTCTGTCACACCTGGGTGAGAATAGAACACAGTCCAATGCAGGCCATGCTAGCAGAGCCCCAGCATTAGGAGGAGGCCTTGGGAGTGACTGAATCAGCAGCGGCAGTTGCAGCTGCTACTTCTGGAACTCTCAGTCCACCAACAGTAAAGGAATTGAACAACTGGTCAGAAGGAGATTACAGGGGTCTTTTTGCTTGTACTGAATCAGGACTCTGTTGCTTTGCCCATACTTGGATCCAGGTTGCAGTCCTGAGTGGCAGTCCCAGGGTGAAGAGAAGCACTAGTATAGCAGAGTTTGTGGCCACATGGGAGGGGGGATCTCCTCACAGTTCCAAGGAAGAAAGTTTGTGGTTGCACACAGACCACAGCACAAGCCAGGAGAGTACTAAACACCTTTTCTGAGATCATACCACCTTGAGAGAACTAGAAACTTACAGGTCTCTAAAAGTATCTCTGAAAATAGCTGCACAAAACCCTTGAAATTTAGAATAGTGCACCCTCCACCCTGGAAACAGAGCCCTATTTTAACAAAGAGTTAAAAGTCAACTAATAGGCTGGGGAAAATGAGCAAGCAATGGGAAAAAACCCCTCTGATTAGAAAGTTACTATGGTGAAAGGCAGATCAAAATACACACTCAAAAGAAGACCACAAAGTCAAAATGCCTACATTCAAGAAAAAAATATGAATTGGTCTCAGGTCATGGAAGAGCTCAGAAAGGATTTTGAGAATCAAGTAAAAGAAGTAGAGGAAAAATTGGGAGGAGAAATAAGAGTGATGCAAGAAAACCATGGAAAAAAAGAGTCAATAGCTTGATAAAGGACACAGACAAAAAAATACTGAAGAAAACAACACTTTAATAAACAGACTATGCCAAATGGGAAAAGAGGTTCAAAAAGCCAATGAGGAGAATAATGCCTTAAAAAATCAGAACTGGGAGTGACTAGGTGGCGCAGTGAGTAAAGCGCTGGCCCTGGAATCAGGAGGACTGGAGTTCGGTTCTGGCCTCAGACACTTAACACCCACACACACAAAAAAAAAAACTAGCCATGTAACCTTGGGCAAGTTACTTAACCCCAACTGCCCTCCAAAAGGCAAAAAACAAAAACAAAAAAAGCAGAACTGGTCAAATGTAGAAGGAGACCCAAAAACTCACTGAAGAAAATAATTCTTTAAAAATTAGAGTAGAGCAAATAAAAGCTAATGACTCTATGAGAAATCAAGAAACTATAAAACAAAACCAAAAGAATAAAAAAGAGAAGACAATGTGAAATATCTCACTGGAAAATCAATGGATCAAGAAAATATATCCAGGAGAGACAATTTAAAAATTATTGGACTATCTGAAAACTATGATAAAAAAGAGGGCCTACACATCATCTTTCAAGAAATTATCAAGGAAAATTGCCCAAGATAGTCTAGAAATGGAAGGAATCTACTGATCACTTCCTGAAAGAGATCCCAAAATGAAAACTGCCAGAAATATTATAGCCAAATTCCAGAGTTCCCAGGTCAAGGTGAAAATATTGCAAGCAGCCAGAAACAATTCAAGCATGGTGGAGTCACAGTTAAGGTAACACAAGATTTAACTTCTTCTACATTAAAGGATTGGAGGACTTGGAATATGATATTCTGGTGGGAAAGGAGCTAAGATTACAACCAAGAATCACCTACCCAGTAAAACTGAGTATAATCCTTCAGATGAAAAAATATGTATTCAATGAGATAGAGAATTTTCAAGCATTCTTGATGAAAAGATCAGAGCTGAATAGAAAATTTAACTTTCAAATACAAGACTCAAGAGAAGCATAAAAAGATAAACAGGAAAGGGAAACAATAAGTGACTTAATAAGGTTAAATATTTTACATTCCTACATGGGAAGATAATATTAATAATTTATAAGATATTTCTCATTATTAGGATAGTTAGAAGAAGGAGGATATAATAAGACAAAGGGCACAGGTGTGAGTTGAATATGAAGGGATGGTATTTTAAAAATAAAATTGAGTCATGAGAGAGGAATGTAATGGAGGGGAAGGGAGAGGAGGGGAAGGGAAATGACAGGAGAGGAAAAGAAAACTTGAAATAGCAATGAGAAGAAAAAGAAATTAAAGGAATCAGAATGAACAATGAGGTAATAAAATTATTTCTTTTTGCAGATGATATGATGATATACTTGGAAAATTCTGAAGATTCAGCTAAAAAGTTATTAGAAACAATTATTTTAAAAAAGTAGCAGAATATAAATAAATCATCAACATTTCTATATATCACCAACAAAGCCCTGTAAGAAGAGATAGTAAAAAATATTTCATTTAAAATAACTGTAGATAACATAAAATGTTTGGGAGTATGCTGGACAAGACAAACCCAGGAATTGTATGAACATAATTATAAGTAATTTTTACACAAATAAAGTCTGATTTAAATAATAGGAGAAATATAAATTGGGATAGGTGGTTTAGCCAATATATAATAAAATAAAAATTCTACCTACTTATTCAATGACATCTAAATAAAATTACCAAAAATTTATTTTATTGAGCTAGAAAAATGATGATAAATTCATTTGCAAGAACAAAAGGTTAAGAACATCAAAGGATGAGGGGCAGCCAAGTGGTGCAGTGAGAAAGAGTGCCAGCCCAGGCATCCGGGAGAGCCGGGACCAGTTCTGGCCTCAGATACTTGGCACCCACACAAAATAAATGGCCATGTAACCTTGAGCAAGTTACTTAATCCCAATTGCTTTAAAAAAAGAATATCAAAGGATTTAGCAGTGCTAGATCTTAAACTGTATTATGAGGTGATAATTTTCAAAACTATCTAGTACTGGCTAAGAAATAGAATGGTAGAGGAGTAAAATAGAGTAGATATACAATACACAGTAGCAAATTATAGTGATGTTGTTTGAGAAATGTAGAGACTTAAGCTTTGGGGATAAGGATTCCCTATTTGATAATAATTGAGAAAACTAGAAAGTAGTCTGGCAGAAACTAGGTATAGACTAATTTTACACCATTTAAAAAGATAAGGTCAAATGGATATGTGACCTAGACATAAAGTGAGATATTATAAATAAATTAGAAGAACATGGAGCATATTACTTATCAAATTTATGGGCAGAAGAAGAATTTATGAATAAACAAGAGTTGGACAACATTGTGAGATGTAAATGGAAGGTTTTTTTTTTTTTAAAAGCAATTGGGGTTAAGTAGCTTGCCCAAGGTTACATGGCCAGTTTTTGTGTGTGTGTGTGTGTGTGTGGGTGTTAAGTATCTGAGGCCGGAACCAGGGTTCTCCCAACTCCGGGCCAGCACTCTTACTTACTGTGCCACCTAGCTGCCCCAAAATGGAAAGTTTTGATTAATTAAGTGTAAAGCCAAGCACAAGCAGCTTTCCAGAGGACTGCTGCTGTGAATAGCTCTAAGGTTCTGATCACATAGTATAGTGAACTCTTTATTTATTCAGCTGTAAACTAAAGCAAAACATTCACAGAAACCAAAGTACAGCATTCACAATTATATAACATAAGAACTTATCACTAAAGTGACCACATAGTTTTCACTTAAAGTGGTCATATAGTTTTAAAGAAAAGATATCATTCAGTAAGTCCTTAACGCAGTCATCCTTAAGAAACAATCCTCCTTAAGGGACACAAAATACAAAGGCCTAAATTTTCCCACCCCTAGATCACACTGTCTTAATCTCTCAGTCAAAAAGTTTTCTTTCTTCTTGATTGGAGATTAGTTCCCAATAATCCTTAAAGGGTATAAGGTACAGAGTACAAAGTTCTCTCACCTCTAGATCAAAGCAAATCATGATCTTGTCAGTCAGCATTAAGTACCTAAGAAGAGGTCTTTTCATCTTGGCTCAAGGCTGACTCCCAAATCCCCCAGTTCTTCTTCCATGGGTCTAGCTCCCTGGATTCATAGGCAGTCAGCTTTCAGCTCCTCATCCAGTTTTGTAATAGTAATGGAATTTAAAGATCCCCCTGTATTGGCTTGGTTTTTGGATTGACTGTGTTAAAACCCAGAGCTTGTGAATGCCACTTGTGGGATGGATTTGTTGACATGAAAAGAGAGGGCTGAACTGGGAAGAGCTGGTGATGTGAATTTAGAGAGATAGAAGCATAGAGAGAGGCAGAAGAATTTTTTTGGAAGCAGCATCTTGGAGGCAGAGAGATGAGACAGAGAGGATTGCTGAGGGCCATTTGAACTGCCTAGGACTTTTGAGAGCTGTCATCCAGAGCTGCCAAGGACTGAGGAGACATGGCTGTTATGCTGGTACTTTGCCTGTTTTGATATTGTTTTGCCAGATTCGTCCACTGGTGAAGGCCAGTGCTGTTGTTGCAGAGGTCCTGGAATCTTGCTGTTGGTTCAGAAGCCCTGAAGAAGGATTTTCTTGTTGTATGTTTACAGAAATCCTGGAAGAGGGTTTTGCTAATGTTTTCAGGGGTCCTAGGACTGTTCTGCAGACAGAGAATGAACTAAAGAGGACACTGGTAATGTATCTTGTGGCCTTGCTAAGCTTTGTCTCCCCAGGAACAAAGATTGCTGAGAACTTGCTTCAGGTCAAGATGAAGAAAAGACCTCTCTTTGGGTATTAAATGCTGTGCTTAAGCTTGTTGTAACTCTGGGGGTAGATGGCCTATTCAGTTGTGATCCTAGGGTGGGAAACTTGACTTTTTTGTGCTCTGTGACTGACCAAATGAATGTACTTTACTTATGATTGGAAACTAATTTCCATTTGAGAAGAGGGGCTTTGTGATTGACTAAATGAATGTAATATCCAGGGGGTGGAGTAGTACTTGGAAATTATTGAATTATACTTGGTGAACGCTGTATTGTGAATGATGCTATATTTTGATTTTCTCCGTTCTTAATTTGTCACTGAATAAAATGGAGAGCAGCTATGCTAGTATTTTGAACCTTGGGAAGTTGCCTTTGCATGGCATTACAAGTTCCCATTCCATATTGAAGCTCACAGTGTCCAGTCCACCTCAAGTCCTTCACAGTTTCTGTTTCTGGGAAGACAAAGATTAACAGAGCCAAAACAACATTCATACACATTGCTGGCACCATCATCAATTCACTATCTTCCTGAGAAATCAACACAGATCCACAAACAAGGTCTGAGAACCCAACACAAATTGTCAGTATAATCCCAGGACCTCTGAAACCATCCTCCAGGACTTCTATAAACAGACAAGGAAATCCTCTTTCAAGACTTCTAGTAAGGTCCCAGGGCTTCTAAACAAAGTATCACAAACACAGCAGAACAAACAGTGCCTGGCCTCCACAACCATTCCCCTTCTCAGTTCTGCTCTGTCACAGCTGTGCTCCTCCTTATATATGGTGTTCTGCCCCTTCCTGTTGTATCAACAAGTTCCTCCCACCTTCAAATCACAAAAGGCTGAAGGTGCAAAATACTTAAGTAGCTGAAACAAGGTGCTAAGTACTTCTTTGCTTCCTAGTACATTAAATTAAAAGGGGTTGGTACAAATAAAACCAATACAACCAAGATTAGAAGGAAGCAGAGAATTGGGGAATTTGTAAAATAGTTTCTCAGATAAAAGCCTCATATCTCAAATATATAAAGAACATTCTCAAATTTATAATAATGAGTCATTCCCCAGTTGACAAATGGTCAAAGGATATGAACAGGCAATTTTTGGGTGGAGAAATCAAAGCTATACGTAGTCATGTGAAAAAAATACTCTAAATTGTTATTGATTAGAGAAATGCAAATTAAAACAACTTTAAGATATCATATCACATTTATCAGTTTGATTAAAATGATAGAAGGAAAAAATGACAAAAGTTTGAGAGCTTATAGAAAAATTAGGACACAATTGGTGGAACCAGGAACTGATCCAACCATTTTTAGAGAACAATCTGGAATTATTCCCAAGGAGTTATAAAACTGTGTATATACTCTTTGAAGATCTGTTTCTTGAGGTGATCAGGGAAAAAGGAAAAGAACCTATAAATTTTAAAATATTTAAGGCAGCTCTCTTAGTGGTTGCAAAGAACTGGAAATTCAGGGGATATCCATCAATTGAGGAATTAGTTGTGGCATCTGATTGTGATGGAATTCTACTGTGCTGTAAGAAATGTGGCTGTGGTTTGTCCTTTATTCTTGAAGAGGACCATGGCATCAGGAAGATGATGACATGACTTGAAATTGACTTTGATTTGAGTGAAGTAGGGTTATGTACAGTCACCGCCCTCACTTACTCCTCGAGAATCATCTAAGTCCAGTGGCTAGATATTCTGTAAGAAATGACAGGTTTTAGAAAATCATGGAAAGACTTGCATGAAATAATGAAGAGTGAAAGAAATAGAACCAAGAGAAAGATATATACAGTAACAGCAATATTGTTCCAAGAGTAACTGTGAATAACTAAGCTGTTCTGAGTTATATGAATATTCAAATCAAGGCCCAGTGAAGGAAGATTCTGTCTACCACCAGAGAAAGAACTGTTATATGGAAGTATATATTATATGATTTCTCTCTTGATCTCTCTCTCTCTCTCACACACACACACACACATACAGAGTAATTTGTGCGTGTGTGTGTGTGTGTGTGTGTGTGTGTGTGTGTGTATGTCTGTCAAATGTTGGCCTTCTCTAGTGCAAGGTTGGGAGTGAGAGAGGGAAATAGCTTGGAACTCAAAATGTAGCAAGAAATAAAATAAATATTTAGAAAAAGAAAAAAGAATAATAGGGAAGTATGGAAAAGAAGAATTTTTTTTTTTTAGGAAAGCAAATTATCTTTTGAACATGTTGAATTTGAGATGCCCACAGGAATCTTAAAGTTAGAGATTGTGTAGGCACTGTTAGGCAGTTGGTGTTGTGTGCCTGTACCACAAACTCTGCTTTGATATAAAAATGTGGATAGAATGGTCAATTGAACCTATGATAAACTGATGAGATTACCAAATAAGACAGTACAGAATGTAAAGAGAAGACAACCGAGACTTGAATCAACACTTTCCAACCTCACTTTTGTCCCTTGCTCTGTCAACCTCTTTCTCCAATCATAAAATTGAGAAGTTTGAGAACAAGCCCAACCCAAGAAGCTCTGCCTTCATTCAGCTCTTTAGTTTGGAAAGTCAGCGCTTCTAGGGCCAACACACTAGCCAACTTTCAAGATAGTTACTACAAACAACATTTGAAAAATACCCAGAAATGAACCAAAGGAAACCAAAAGACCCCATAATACGGTAGAGTGGATGGAGGTGGTGGGGTGGTGGAGGAGACACTTCTTCATGTGAAAGATTGTTGTTTGTCCTTCATTCTCAAAGGCTAAGGCCATCAAAGGATGAGAAAGTTCAAATAGTAGTGCATTTTAAAAAGCACTTTTTTTCCCCTGTGGGGTCGAAACCAAACCAAACCCTTAAGAAGGTTCCTTGGCAACTGAAACGTTTCTTACAAATCATTAGAGATTCCTTTCTATTATAGCTTTCCCAGTCCCCACAGTGTGTCTCTACTCTGTCCTACGAGTTTGCCCAGAATGGGCAGAGCCAGAGAACATAGTCTGGCTCTAAGACATAACTCCATGCAGGCTCGGCACCAGAAACTTTACTTGGGGTTAGAACATGCTGTTCTGTCTCTGTTCTCTCAGGAGCAAAAAGCCTCAAAATCAGCCCTTGACAAACCCACTGTGTGGAGTGCAGTACTTTCTCGTTTTGTTTTCCCCTCATCCCACTCCAAACTCTTCCTTCTCCGCCCCTTTCTCTTGTACAGACTCTTGGAACTACATTTTATTGTTGGCTGGATCTACAGTTTTGTAGAGTGACAATTTTATAGATAGGTTGGACACACTTTCCAGTCAGTCCACAAGGGAAAAAACAAACAAACCTTGTTTAACATAGAAAATGGTAAACACCCGCCAAGTCCCTAGAGTTATTTCCACATTGCCGGAGAATCCTGAGGCTTTGCTCCTCCCTTCTAAAAAAAAAGTCAACCCAAATAAATAATAATGATTTGTTTCCCCAACCGCCTTTTCCCATGGTCCTTAGTTCCCTTTCTCTCTCTCCATCCTCTGCTTGCTTTAGTTCCATGGGAGGCTGTAGCTGCGGAGCAGGAGGTAGTGGCAGAGTCTTAGACCAAGTTCAGCTGCAGCTGCCTGGCGGCAGCAAAGAGCAGAGTAAAAGAAAGTGTGGAAAAAGCTGAATTTGCTCACCTACCTGCTGTTCTTCACTATGTTTCCTAGCGCTTTATCTGCCCGCGCTGGCGTGTACTGGGATGTCCTGGGCTCCTCTGCACTGCTAGACACAACTCCAGGCTTTGGGAACCTGGGAAAGAGTTTCCTAATTGAGAACTTGCTTCGAGCCAGCGACGACTCGCCACAGTGTCTTCCAGCTCCTTCTCCACTAGCTCGGTCAGTAGCAGCAGCTACCGATACCCCGGCGGAAATCCTGGAGCATCCCCTCTCATCCAACCGCATACCCCTCAAGTTGTGCCCGGGAGCAGAACAAATCGGGAGTCCTTATCAAACTCATTGGACTTTTCAAGTGCTTAATCCTTCAGTAGACTTTCAGCTACCCGACCCGGCTCGAGGAGATGAAGGTGGCGCTTTCCAACTTGCTGTCCCAGGTGAGTCCCCTCCTTCCCTTTAGTGTAAAAGCTTCTGAAACTGCAGCTCCCGGGGCTCAGTTTTCATTGCTATCGCTCCTAGTTTGTATTGATTGGATAGGACATAATCTTTAGTGTAGTTGCTACCTTAGGAGTCATGGAGGAAGGGAAAAAAAACTTTCTTTTCCCCATCTCTTCCTTTTTTATATATAAATTAACTAGGGATCAGGCACACTTTAATTCTGGCCTTTGGGGGGTATTCTGGGCGGTTCTGTGCTAGTAGAAGGGGGCTGGGGCATAGTGAGAAATAGGATTTCCATAGAAAGCTAGCTCGAGTTGGTACTCGCTGATGACTTTTGTGGCTTGGTGGTCCAGTTAGCAGACACAGCTTAGTGTGTCTCTCTCTATGTGTGTGCACGCCGCGCCCTGGATAAGAGTTCTGTTTCTCGAGAACTCTTTGTAGCACAGAATTTTTTCATATCTCGTTTAGACTTTGAGGTAGTAGTGACTTTGACTCTCTCTCTCTCTCTCTCTCTCTCTCTCTCCCTCTCTCCCTTCTTTTTTTCTTTCCCTTCCTCTCTCTCTCTCTCTCTCTCTCTCTCTCTCTCTCTTTCCCCGCCCCATCCCCCCTTTTCCTTTTTAAGTCTTTTAAGTGCGCCTAGTTGGAGGTGGGGAGACACATTTTAAGTTCCAGTCCAAGTAGGAACTTCCCAGAGAATTAAAAAATAACTACCTTCAGAATTATCTCTGTGATGGTTATTTCCAACCTTATTATTATTAATTATCTATTAACCAGTCCAAAAGAAAAGAGAAGGACTATTCTCCCTATTCCCCCCTCCCCCCACTCCTCACCCCGTCCCGCCCAAGTTTGTGGTGGCATTAGAGAAGTCTAGATCCGGGTGATAAAAAGTGATTTTGGAAATGGGGAGATAACTTTATAACTATAATAGACCATATGCACATTGAACTTCCTAGGTTTTTAAAAATTGAAACATTATGCACTAATCAATCCTCTGTCTGTTTCTTTTCTGACCTTATTTAATTAACTCTTCCTGCTGCGGCCATGAGCTCCTAGAGCAAATCTTATGTTAATGACTTCATGTAACTTCGGCGAAAACTTAAATCTTTCTTTCAGTTTAAAGTGGTTATTTATGGAAAGTGGACAGGTATCAGGCTACAAAGCCAGTCTCTTATTTACGACAACAATGAAATTCAAATTAATCAATTTTGCCCTTTGGAAGAGAAGGGAATGATGAGTCAGGTTTATGGTGGTTTAAAGGTCTTTCGTCAGCTTCAATATCAATACAGGGTATTTGTTACAAGAGTTCCCCCCGCCCCATCTCTTGTAAAGGAAGAGAAAAATGCTTGTGAATTGAAAACAAAATTTTATATAAAAAGGAAATATAAAGAATATCAGAAATATATAAAATAGCCAGTGGAAGAGTCATCTTCCACTTGAACCTTGCATATGAAAACAGCAGATAATTAACATTCACAATCTCTTTGGGGTGATTTGACCTGTAAGCATTCTTGACTACTATTTCAGGTATTTGTAAATTAATCCTGCCCCGTGTGGTTATACAATGGTTACACAAAATCTGTCTTCAAGGAAATCATTTTTTAACACCTGTTAACTTTAATGAATGCTATAAATATGTACATATTTAAATGAACTAAGATCGTTTCAAATATGCATATCAAAACACTAAGTTGGCTCGGACGTTTCCTGGAACTACTTAGATGGTAAGACTAGATAAAATATTAGTTTTATTTGTATTTGAAAATGTGTTCCCTTAATTATTACTTAATATGTTATTAGAAACATCTTGATGTTAGAATTTTCAAACTGTTAATTTTTATCTTAAAAGACAAGTTTTTATTAATCACTCAATCAAATAGTTTCAGTTGATTTTAATACATGAAAAGGAATAAAAAACCAAAAGTGAATGAAAGCAATGTTGGTTATACTTTTATACAGTTTTAAATCACAGGGTAAACAGGTTGACTTCTAAAATTTCCTGAGAGGAAGATGATTTGCTGAAAATCTTGCTAACTTTATTAGAAAATAAACAATTTTTTCCTACTTCTTAATTTTATAGGATTTTTGTTACAATAATAATAAGATTTATGTAGTATTTTGCAGTTTACTGATTTTGGCTTGTTATATAAGCCTATAGTTTTCACTTTAGCTAAGAAGCAGGCCAAATAATTTTAGTTAATACACAGAAATTAGAAAGGGATATACATTGATATAGCATATATATTGTACAAGGGATTGATAGGTTATGCTTCATCGATCTGAATTTTTATTGAAAAAAATTTATTATTCCTTTAAAGATTTACTAAATTAAGTGGGAGCACCAAATCTTTTGATTTAAATGTTTGAGTATATTGCTTAGTTTTAATTTTTCTTAAATTAAGAAAAAATAAATGTTGAATGTTCCATTCCCAAAGCTTTAAAGGATAACCATATCCTAGAAATTTTTATCAAAATCAATCTATTGAATCAGGGACACACACACTTTAGAACAAAAGATATTTCTAGTCATTGATTCTATAACATTACTTGAGCAATTCAAATTATTTTCATTCTGAGGATTAGTTAATATTGGGAAAATTGAAAAATTCTGCAGTCTACTAACAAGATGGTTGAATTAAATTAGGTTCATATTTTATATGAGATCACCTAGAGACTGATTAAAATGAACTTTATAAATTTATTATAATAAAGCAAGTGAATAAAGAGTTGTGACAGTACATGAGTGTACTTATGGATTTTATAAGAAAACAATGTTTTCTTTATTTCTACCGTAAGAATTCTCAGTGGTGGTGCCCATTTAAAATATCATAGGATAACAAATCAAATCATGTACATATTTATACCATCCTCTTCTCTCCAGTCCCTTGCACCTTATTCTATGGAATTTCTTGCCTTGACATACCTCAGCCATGTATTATTCCCACTGCCTTCACTCCTTTTCATGTGATATCATCAGTCCTTTTCTAAAACAAATGCCAAACAACTCCTGTGCTACTAAATGGAACTGAAGAAAATCATGAAATTGCATTAATTCCTCTACAAATTTATTACATAATTTGAACTGGTTTCCTTACTAGAGCAAGGCAATCTGTTACACATCCCCCAGTTGATTGACCATCCTATAGTTGCTTTTCTAAACCTTTTTATCCTTTCTGAAACCTCCTGCAGCACCCTGACTTTCTCAGCTAGTAAAAGGAAGAAGGAGGGGAATAAGCATTTATATAATGTACTCTGTGCCAGAAATTGTGATAACACTTTACAAATATTATCTCATTTGATCCTTACAACAACCCTGCGAGAAATGTGTTATTATCATCCCCATTTTATAGTTGAGGAAATCAATACAAGGATATGTTAAGTCATTTGTCCAGGGTTACACAGTTGGTAAGTATCTGATGCCAGATTTGAACTGTCTTCCTTACTCCAGGCTCACTGTTCTTTCCATTGTGCCACCAACTGCCGCTGAGAATCTTACCTCATTTTTCATTAAAAAAAAGGAAGGCATTTGCTGAAAATTCCCTCTCATCTTCTCCTCATTTCACATTGTTCAGATGCTTTCCATCATCATTTTCGCCCTTGCCTCACATAAAGAGGTTCTTCTTTCTCCTTGACGAGGAGCCCCTCTACATGCACAAGTGATCCTATTTTTTTTTAGAATAGATCCAGTCTGTCTTTTCCAGAGGATGACCTCTATCATCCCTCTTGTCTTACACGGCCAGGTGTTTCTGGGTGGGTGCTAAGTGTCTGAGCCCGGATTTGATCCAGGTCTTCTCAACACTGGAGCCGGTGCTCTTACTTGCTGTGCTACCTGGCCGCCCCCTATCTCTCTCTTTTTAACTCTGCAACCTGGCTTCTGAGCTCAACATTCAACTGAAACTGCTTTCTTCAAATTTACCAATTATTTTTCAGTTGCCAAGTCTAATGATCCTCATTTTTCTTAGCCTCTTTGCAGTGGTTGACCCTATTAAACACTCTTCTCTTTGATATTTTCTCCTCTCTTTTTTCTGCTGCTTTTTTAGTTCTCCAAGGTTCTCCATATATCTGACTACTACTTCTCGGTCACTTTGCTAGATCTTCAGCCAGATCATGCCCAATAACAATGCCTTCTCAGCTTCTCTCCTGAGCCCTTTTTCTTCTCCTTCTATACTATTCACTTGGTGATTTCATCAGCTCTCCTAGATTTAATTATCATCTCTATGCAGATGGTCCTGGGATCTTTTTATCCAGCCATCTCCTCTTTGCTGATCTTCAGCTTCCCATCTCCAGCTGTGTATTGGATCTATTGAACGGGTATGTCCCCCAGTTAAACTCAATAGGTCCAAACCTGAACTTATTACCTTTTCCTAAAACTCTTCCCTCTTCCTAACTTTCCCATTGAAAGTCCAAGGTACCACCATGCTCCCAGTCACCAAGACTCCAAACCTTGGTGTCAACCTTGGCTCCTCACTCATACCTTCTCCCTCCCATATTGAATGTGCTGCAAAGGTCTTTTGATTTTGCCTTCATTACATCTCTCTCTCACCTTCTCTCCAATGACACTGCCACCACCTTGGTATAGGACCTTATTGCCTCATGCCTAGTCTATTCTTATAGCCTTCTGATTGGTTATTCTGCCTCAAGTCACTTTCCGCTCTTTTCATTCAACTGCAAATAAATCTTCCTGAAACATATATCTGACCATGTCTCACCCATCTTCAGGAGATTCTTCTAGCTCTCTTATTGCCTCCAAGATCCAATAAAAATTTTTATTTGGCTTTGAAAGGGAAGAGATTGGATTAGATGAACTGTAGGGTCCTGCCAGCTAAATCTATGATTCTCTGATGTGGTTAGTAAATGGTACAGTTATCCCTTGAACTCAATACATCTATAATGTTATTATATTTGCCATTGGTTTTTAGACCTACATTTGCCTCTCACTAATTTTATGACTTGGGAAAGTAACTTCTCAGACTCAGTTTCCATAATTATAAAATTAAGTGATTGTCAGTCAACAAACATTTAAGTTCTTATCTATTTATAAGGTAATGCACTAAGTATTGGAGTTACAAAGAAAGGAAAAAATGAGGTCTTTACCCTTAGGAAGCTTATGATTTTATGGGGGAGCATAATATGCAAATAACTATATACATAGAAGATAACATAGAGTGTAAATAGAAATTAATCTTCAAGAGAAGGCACTGGAGGTGTTGTACCCAGAAAACGTGAGCAGGACCCAAGTAACAATTTAGAATTTGACCCTTTATTATACACCGTGTTGGCTGATCAGGCCACATGGTGGGCTGACAAGGTACTACCCCACTGTCCCAGTTCATACAGTGATCTAAGGTAAAACCTCAGCTTTTAAAGGGAGGCCATGCCACCAACGGTTAGGTATTCCATAAGCAGAAACTTGCAGAGGCAAAAAACAGTGATTGGTCAGTACACACCTTGAAATTCCCGCCTGCACCAAGTCTCCCTGACCCAGAAGCCGGCCCACCTCTGTGCAGGAGAGCTGACTGGGAAAGGGCAGAGATCCATTGGGGGAGGGTGGAGCTGACCTGGCAGTCTGCTCACTTCCCTGAGGTTGGGGGACAGGAAAACCAGGTACAACGGAAGTAGGAAGGACTTGGAAAGGCTTCTTAAGGAAATTGGGATTTGAGTTGATCCTTGAAGGCCAGGGAAGCTAAGAAGCAGAGATATGGAAGGAGAACATTTCAAGACTAGGGAACAGCCAGTAAAAACACAGAGTGGGGAAATGGGCTGTCATATGCAAGGAATAGCAAATAGGCCATTATGATCTTTTCCAGGTGTGATATTCCAGTTCATTTTAACATTTAACTAAATTTAAAAATTTTGGCTAAAATTTTCATATGTATACATACATGCATATTACATGTGTGTATGTATGCATTCCTTTTCCGTCTCATTTTGCAGATAAGATGAACGGGGTTAAGTGACTTGCCCAAGGTCACACAGCCAAGATGTATCTGAGGTTGGATTTGTACTCACAAAGATGATTCTTCCTAACTCCAGGCTCAGCACTCTCTCTCTCTCTCTCTCTCTCTCTCTCTCTCTCTCTCTCTCTATATATATATATATATATATATATATATATATACACCACCTAACTGCTCACATACATGTGTGTGTGTGTGTATATATATATATATATATATATATATGTGTGTGTGTATATGTGTGTGTGTGTGTGTGCATATGTTTTTTGGTGACCTGATTCTGCATGTATTTCTTCTCCCCCCCAAAAAAATAATAAGAAGAATATAGAAGTTACCTAAGCATCAGTGGCAACTTTCATATACTAAAATTTATCTTTAGAAGTTCTATTAAGAATGATAAAAAAAGAAAAAGTACCAGGCTCCCTATGTAGTTTATTGATGGACAAAATCCCAAATGTGACTTTAAAAAAATCAGAGTTCTTGTTTTGTTTGTGGGTTGATGACCCTTGTCATGCCTCTGTGAAGCCTACAGGTTCCTGAGTAATGCTACCCACCTGAAGCCATTATTTTAGCTACTCTTGCAGGCTGTAAAAATATGGAGACACATATTTTTTTGCTTTCTCATCTATTCAAACAAACAAACAAAAGTGGACACCAAATTTTGGGAAGAAAAGATCTGGATTTTAGAATATATGGATGGGAATACAGTGTAAGAAGCCACAAAGGTAGGAAGGGACCAGGTTGTGAAGATTTTAAATGCCTAACAGAGAATTTAATATAATCCTAACAATAATAGGGAGTCACTGGAGTTTTATTATGCCGGAGTTGGTGGTGGTGGTGGTGGTGATTCTATGATCAAACCTATGCTTTAGGAAAATTGCTTTGGCAGCTGAGTAGAAGTTGAATTGGAGTGAGGAAAGATTCCTTTCCTGTCTTAAATAAGGAAAAATCTGGGAGGAGGAAAAAAAGAATTCTAGCAGAAATATTAAAAAAAAAACTTTTTCTAACTAGAAGTGACTCCTGGACCTCATGAAGAGGTGTTCTAAACTACAGAAATAATCATCAGTTTGCCTGAGAAATGCCTCTTCATCAAAGAGACTGGCCTGAGGTTGGTAATTATTAGCACTGATAGCTTACAGTGTAAAAGCTGCTTTAGTGTAAAAGCAGTTGCAATTCAAATTTAAATGTAATAGTAGTCATATATAGTTTTATATTAGTTATATTAGGAATACTTTGAGGTTCTTTGGGATGAATTATGCTTTATACTTGTATTAAATCAAGTATGAATTTCTACCCAAAAAGTCTTCCTCTTTTGCAAAAGGACAATGTAATTCTCCCTTTACTCCATCATACTTTACTTTTCCAGCTGTACTTTTCCATTGCTGACATACATAATTTTAGTTCCTTTTAATGTGTATTTCAAAGTGACTTAAAAATGCCTAGGACATTTTTTACCCACATTTTTGGGGGTGCTTAGCAGGAGTATTAGGTAAACCTTTCCTTAATTGCAATGATTTTTTGCTTTCATAATGTAAATGTGGACTTCTAATGTCAAATAGACCCAGTTCAGTTTGTTTTTGCTATGCAAACTGAAACTGCCAATGTCTTAGGAATAACAGAAAGGAAAAAAAAATCCTAATTTTTTCATCAGAATATTTGTTGGATGCTTGTGCAACTCTACACTAATTTTGTTGTTTCTCACAAAATTTTTAAAGACATTCAGTTTTTGCCTTAGCACAGAGATATGATTATTAACCTGTTTCCATTTCATCCAAAATTATTTAGTTCTATTTTTAGTAATGTTTCTATTTTTAGTGAAATCTTTGAATTCTTATGGCATTCAATTTAGATATTTGACATGGAAATAAAGTTGGTTTTACTTTTCAGAATATTGTCTATCTTGACAGCCAGTTATTACTTGCAGTAATTCAGAGACAGCTTTTGGAGATGTTATATGATTGATCAATTCAGGCATTTATTTTCTCTCTGAAATATAAGATGAAAAACCTTCAAATGTTTCAGTCCATTTCTTTATAATATCAAAAGACTCAGATGAAATTTTTTTTAAACAGTTAATCTTTTGGCAATTTTCTGTTTTCCTTTCATGTAATCCTAAATTACTACCATAGATATCTATATGCATATGTAGCAATTTATAAATAAAGTATATACACATGTATGTATTCACATATATGAGACATATGCATATTCACATAGACATATATGCACATATAGACTTGTCATTTCTTTGGTAACCTCCTCTACCAATGCAAATTAGCATCTTTTCTGCAATTTTTAAGCTTAGAAGTTCCTTACATCACCAAGTCATTCAATAACTCCCCCAGGGTCTCTCATACTAACTTGCAATGAAACTAGGTCTTCCTCCCTATCAAGTTAGTTTTCTATATGCTAAGATAGCTTCTTCTTTATAAATATCCAAAATATCCTCTAGAGCGGTGATCCCCCAAACTATTTTTTAATACACTTATTGATTTGTCACTAATTATATATATGGAATGAAAAAATTTTGTTAATGAAAAAATAGACAAAAATACATTTTAGATGATGAGATAAAGATGAATTAAGTAATATTTTAAAATAGTTTTTAGTTCGTATTACAAAATTTTCTCACAAAAATTATAATTTCTTTTTAGTAATGTGTTGAACGTGCTTCACTCTTTGTTGAAAATCTAGTTCTTATATTTTGTGAAATGATAATTTGAAGTCTGTTTCTAAATTCAGTTTAATTCAATATTTGATCTTAAGGATGGTAAATAAAAACAATATATCAGAAAGATACATAAATTTTAATGGAAGTTTCCAAGAAATCTGAGGCATTTAGATTGGAGGGGGGAAAGTCATCATAAGATCACAGATTTAAAAACTGGGAGTGGTTTCAGAAGCCATCTATTCTGATCTCTTCCTTTTAGACATGAAGAATTTAGACCTCTTAAAGGTTGAAAGTCACAAAATTAATTGATTTGTGTAAGTAATAGGTCATGATTTCAACCCAGTTCCTCTGACCCCAATGTCAGTGTTTTTTCCACTATAGTACCCTACCTCTTCCAAAATGGAAGATTTGAGAAAATTGTATATTTTGCTACCTGGTGTGTGTGTGTGTGTGTGTGTGTGTGTGTGTGTGTGTGTGTGTGTGTATTCAGCACTACTTGCTTCTGTTCCTGTTCTCCATCCTATTCCATTTGTTGCTGCTGTAATGCTTACTCTTAAGGAGTTTGCATTTGTAGTTCACCCCAAAACCAGAGTTTGGTCTAAGAAAGAGACAAACAATTAGGTTGGGTCCATGTTTCTATTTCTCTCAAGCTGGTTTGACATTCATTGCATAAGAGTTCAGTACAAAATTGGGCCCCCCAGTGGAGCCAGTTCAGAATTGGCTCAATTTGGGATTTGGGGGTACAGGGTTATATGCCCATTGAAGAGTAGGTATTTCCTAGAGGGTCAATAAACTCTGATTGGTCAATACACAGGGAGGTGGATTATATTAAAATGAGGTCTTGAGTACATGACTTAGGTCACTTAATCTTGGTCAACAGGGGCTGCTATGGCTGCTATCACCTGCCATTATTCTATCTTCAAAGAAAATACTTGTTCTATCAGAACAGCCACCCATCATATCAGACCACTCCAAGTCTTAGGCTATCTAGGCAGAAGAATCTATCTCTACCTAAACTTGAGCAGATTAAATCAATTCAGGCCTGGGTTGGAGTTTGACCAGAGTAAGAAGATTCAATACAATCTCATCATCAGCAATGTCATTCTAAAGGAGAGACTGAATTTGTGAGGGGACTGGGGGGAAACTCTGAGTCTCCAAGACACTGATTACTAAGATTTAAAATAATTTTTCACGTAACACATATAAAGATTGGTGGCAGTGGGTTATCTAGGAGAGGGGTGGGGAACCTCAAGCATGACTCTTTGACTGAATCCAAACTTCACAACACAAATCCCCTTAATAAAAGGATTTGTTCTGTAAAACTTGAACTCAGTCAAAAGGCTGCACCTAAGGACCTAGAAGACCACATGTGGCCTTGAGGCTGCAGGTTCCTCACCCTTGACAGGTAAGCAGGGACTGTGAGTAGAGTCATAAGGTAGAATATTTGACTTTTCCAATAGAAGTATTGCTTTATCTTTAAAAGAAAAAAAGGAAGCAAGGGTATAACACCAATGACATATTCACAGTGCCTATGGTGGCTATGAATATGTTGGCATAATACTGAATCACAAAATATAACAGACTCTCCATATTTAAGACAGAACCAAAACATTTATTCAAATACCAGAATGCCAAATCCTAACATCAGAAAGCCAAATCCATTATAGTAACAAGGAAATCTATACACCATAACAATGCAGGGAGCACTGCCATCCCCAAGTCTTCCTCTTGTTGAGCCTTCCTGCAAAGGAACACTCACAGCTCACTGCTTGTTTCCTCTCTCTCTCATATCACTAACTGCTCTGACCACCTTCCTCTGGGCTCTGATCAACCCTTCCTACTCCACCCATTCAGCAAGCTTCTCCCATCACAGACTTCATGTGACTCAAACTCATGTGACTTAGGCTTCCATGTGACTTAAGCAGGTCACATGGGCCTGTTAATGTATGGGAAAGATCTTCCCATTAAGCAAAAATACATTAACAATACAAAGGGGTAGGGAAGGAGACTATGGTGCAGAGTTGGAGTAGGGTAGATGGAAGCATGCTCAGAGTAGATTGGTCCTGAAGTCTTATTGGATAGCTGTCTGTTGAGGTGGGACATGTGAATCATGGTCTCCATTCAGGTAAGTAAGTTTTAAGTGTTAAAGTAAGCTTTCACTCATCAGTCAGGAGAGTTTGGACTTTGGGTAGACCTGAGGTTATTGAATGGATTAACTCCCCACTCTCCACCAAATTAATCTTTTCAGCTAGGGATACTTTCATATTTAAAAGAATCAGTATTTTTATTAAGATCAAGTACAAAGAAAGCAGATATAGAGCTAAATTTTCCAGAACATTAAGCATTTTCTTATTCTCTTTGAAATTCTCTTGAATGACTGATTGAATGAAGAAATATTTATTAAGTATTTACTTTATGCCAGACACTATGCTGAATATTAGGATACCATTAAAAGTAAGCCAGCAAATTCTATCTGTTAGAACATGACTGGAAAATGGCTCAGCAGACCTGAAACTAGGAAGAGATATAGTGAAATCTCACCAGTAAGATTCCAGGGTTATAGGGATGGGGTATAAGCTCTGGGCAGAGGAAAATATCTTTTTTCTTTTTGATGTGCTTAAATTTAGGAATTTTAGGAGGAGATCATAAGTGCTGAATGGAATTGAAATATTTAATTGCAGAATCAAAGTTGAAAGAGACCTCAAGGCACCTAGTCAAACTGGTATTTGAACAATAACCACCTCTCCTCTAAGGTCTGATTTTACATATCTGTTAAGTGGTCATTCTACCTTTTCATAAAGACCACTTAGAGACATCTTTAATCCCATCTGTTGGTAAGCTTTTCTCTTACATCAAACCTAATTTTTTTTTGTAAGCTTCCACACACTGCTCCTGATTTTTCACTCTGGGTCCAAACCGTAAGTCTAGTCCTTTTGTATGACAGCACTTAAAAAAAATAATGTAATGGGAATGCAAATTTGGAAGATCTTCCCTGCCCCTAGGCTAAAGTGCACCTGAAGCCTGGGGTGGGAGGCTTGTTTTTCAGTAGATACTTTTTGATTGGCCAGTGGGTCCAAAAGGTTGTTACATTCTCTGAGCCAGGAGAAGGCTATATAAGCCCTGATGTGTAGCTTTGTTTTGGGGGCTCACTTTGAGAAGTGTTCTGTGATTTGATCTGTATTCTGGGAAGCCATTGTCCAGTCCCCCCCCCCCTCCCCGCTTTGAAAAACCCAGATGTTGACTGGGTATGGATGTAATGGTTTGGACATTTTGAAATCTGTCTACTTGATCTGTTTCTGTCTTGATAATTCTGCCTGTATACTTTGAAGTTTGGGGTGCTGACCTTTTTCCCCTGAACAAGGTAAATGATATATGTCTGACTGATTAAAGTAAGCTTGTTAACCCATTTTGAATTGCTTTCCTTTATCAAAGCAGATCCAAGAACCTGTATGGGCAGCAAACCCTGAGGATGTGCTTGGGGTGCTTGCTGCTACACAGCACTTAAAAAAATAACTCTCCCAAAGTCTTGTCTTCTCCAGGTTAAACATTCCCATTTGATTCTCATATAGCATGAATTGAAGATTCTTTACTATTCTGGTAGCCTTCTTTGGATACTCTCCAGATTACCAAAGTCTTTACTTAAATGTCACCCAGAACTTAACACAATATTCCAGACATGGTTTGTCCAGGAAAAAATATAGCATCTCCCTTATTCCTCTCCTAATGTAATGCAAATCAGATTATCTTTTTTTTGAACACTAAAACAAACTCTTGACTCATTGGTCTTGTTTTAAGGGGGAGAGAATATGGACTTTTGCTGATTGAAAAAAAAACAACAGAATTTAATAAACAAAAAAGCCAGATGGGAAAGGCCAGGAAATTTATTCTGAAAAAAAAAACCTGGGAAATTATCTGGTCTTTCCCATGTTGTATTTTTAAAAACTAATTTTTTTTTCTTTTCAATCAGCAAAAATCCATATCCTCTTCCCCTAAAACAGAGATAGTCAAGTAAAACAAATCTCCATATCCAAGATGTTGAGTCTCATTCTATGCATAGTCTGTGTATGTACATTTTTAAAGCTACAGTTTCATACTGGAATGAAATTAAATACTTGCAAGCCACTGAATATTTAACAAAGGAGGAAATTGACTTTGACCAAACAGCAAGGATACACAACAAAGATACAGTGATACTTAACTTCTTTGGCCTCAGTGCCCCTCATCTCCATCTGGAAACATGTCTGGTCATTTAGTCATCAAAATCTGACAACACACATGGTCTTAGGCACATACCAAGTCTGATATCAAGAAATTGCATTAGGGAAGCTGGGGCAACTCAGGTTGTATGAGGGGATGGGAACTGCATCAGGGTCAGGGAAGCTGTCAGGAAACTACTGATGCTCACAAAATCTTTATCAAATCTCTGTCAAAAGGTGGGTATCATGAATCTTTTTGAATTATGGTTGATCATTATGATGATTAGAGTTCCTAAGTCTTTCAAAAGAGTTTTTTACATTATTGTTGTCATTATAAAAAAATTATTCTCTTGGTTTTGTTCTATTCATGCTGCATCAGTTCATACTATTCTTTACAGGTTTGTTTGAAACCATCCCCTTCATTATTTCATATATCATAATAGTATGTCAGCACATTTCTATATCATAACCTATTCAGCCCTTCCCTAATCAATGTGTATATCCTTAGCTTCCAATTCTTTGTCATTCATCCAATCCAATTAACATTTATTTAACACCTGCTATGTGTCAGGCACTGTGCTAAGCTCTGGGCATACAATTAATAAAAGAAAGGATAGTCTTGCCTTCAAGGACATTACAATCTAATGGGGGAAGACAACCCACAAAAAGAAGCAAGGAAGCAGGGGGAAGAAAACAAGACTCCCTGTTGTATGGGCATCTATTTCCATGAAACCAGGCAGGCCAGCAGATGGAAAGTGGAGTGAGTTGAGAGTCCAATTTCTGCCCTCTGTAAAGAAAGGCATTGTGAAGCATTTGTAAAAAGATCTACAAATCTTTTCGTATACATTTAAAGTTTGTTTAGCTTAATATATCCTCCCTCTAAATCCCCCCTTTTCCCTTTCCATCCTGTTTCCTTGTTTTGTTTCATGAAATGTAGTTTTATACCCTGGTATGTGTATATTCTTTCTTTCTCTGACCAGTTCAGAAGAGAATGAAATTCAAGTGTCCACAACTGGCTCTTCCACCCCCTCTCTTTTTGTTATAGAGTTGTGCACTCTAATTTTGTGAGATAATTTTCCCTCTCATTTCTCCTCTCCAATGTATCCCTCGTCTTCTCTTTTTCCATTCTTCTTTTATGATCAAGACATAAAAGATCCACTTTCAGACCTATTGTATAATTAGACACCTCTGTGATCTCAATGATGATAAGGTTCAAATCATTTCCCCATGTTAGAGTATAAAGAGTTTATCCTTGTTTAGTTCCCTTATGATTGTGTGAGAAATAATTCATTTGGACCTCTACTCTATTCCAATCAGTATTAATTGGTTTGATATGATTCACAGGGGTAGTGATTATAAGTTCTGTATATTAGGCCCCAGAGCTGTGAACTGCAGGCTGTAAATTCACTTGCTTAATCATAGGAAGCTAACTAGAAGCCCTCCACCCTTGTTTTTCCTCAGCCCAGAGTGTCAGAAGTGACTCAATTACATGAAAAGTCCTCCAACCTGTTTTTGTACCTTCAGACTACTCTGTCATCTAATATCAACAAGTGACCATCTTATGATCATTTTATGACTACTTAGTCAATGGAGATGCCCCATGCTTAGCCCATCTTGAGATGACTGCTGACATACCATTTCTAGCTGATGCATAATATTTTAGCCCTCAGAGCAAGGTCTATCTACCAATGGGGTTATGTATTTTGTATAGCTCCTCTAGAGTGTTCAAATATCAAATCTGGTAATAAGACTTATAAAAAATAAGGCCCTGGAAGAAGAGGGCATCACAGATCATGAGTAAGATATGAGGACCACTTCATCAGAGGGACCAAGGACTCTTTAATGAATGCCATTGGCTCAGAGTTCTGCCTCAGTGTTTTTTTTTCTTGCAGATCAGGCTATTATAATCCCCACAATTGTTTGTTCATGTTTACCTTCTTTTATATTTTTCTTGACTCATGTGTTGGTACTTTTAAGTTACCATGTAGTTTGGATTTTTTCATCAGAAATACTTGGGAATCCTTTGTTTGATTTAAGATCCAATTTCACCCTATAGGTTAAGTTATTCTTGGTTATGATCCTATATCTTTTGCTTTCTAGAATTATCATTATTTCAAGCTCTCTTATCCTTCATAGTGCTGTATGTTAAATTGTGTGTGAACCTGACTGTAGTTCTTGGGTACTTGAGTTCTTTCTGGCTGCTTGAAGTATTTTTTCTTTAATGGAAGCTCTGGATTTTGGCTATATATGATGTCCTTGAGAGTTTTCATTTTGGGGTATCTTTCAGGCAGTGACTGGAGAATTCTCCCTCTTTCTGATTTGCCCCAGCGTTCTTAGAAATATGGTTAAGTTTCTTTCATGAATTCTTGAAATATGATGGGTAGGTTGGTTTTATTTTATTTTTTTGGTCCTGGCTTTCAGGTCGTCAACTGATTCTTAATAATCTCCTCTCTATCAGTTTGCCAAGTTATTTGTTTGCTGTGAGATTCCTTATATTTTCTTTTATTTTTTCAGTCTTTTGACTTTGTTTTAATATTTCCTGTTGTCTTGTGGAATCATTGACTTCTATTTGGTTCATTCTAATTTTCAGAGAGTTTGTTCCTTGGGCAAGGTTGTGTACTTCTTGTTTCAAGCTGCTAATTATCTTTCCAATTCTTTCTTCAATAGTTCTCTTTTCTTTTCCACTTTTTTCCTTTTAGTGCCCTCATTTTACATATAAAAACTTTTTTTTTGTTTTTACTCTTGCTTTATCTGTTCCAAAAATTGTACTCAAATTTTGGGTCTAGCGGAGATTTCTTTTGAGACTTTGATTATTGAATTTTGGAGATTTCTCTTTTCATGGGTTTGTGTCTTGAGCTTCCCTGTCATCTAATAGCTTTTAAAAAGTGGGATCCTGGGGTGGCTAGGTCGCACAGTCAACAGAGCACCAGCCTTGGAGTCAGAAGGATCTGAATTCAAATTTGACCTCAGACACTTAACACAAATACTAGCCATGCGACCTTGGGCAAGTCACTTAACCCCAATTGCCTTCCAAAAGGCAAAAAAAAAAAAAAGTGGGATCCTTTTTTGTTTGCTCATACTTCCTGACTTCAGACTTTATCAGGGTCAAGCTCTATGCACTTCTGGAGGGAAGGTCTGGAGTTGTCCTATAGTTGCTTTCTTAGCCGGATTGAGCATTTTGTTATTCTAGAATCTCAGGGACAATTCAGAGGGACCTGAAAGCTTTCAGTGCTCCCAAAGTGATGTCATTCAGGGCACAATCTGATCACTGGACTACCTCACTCCCCTCTGAGATCTATAAGTTCCAGATTTGGGTTTGATTCAGAGAAACAGGCCTATTTCCCACATTTGGAGCTTCCATACACTGCTATTTTACTCAGCCACTATCAACCATCTGGTAAAGGGTACTGGTTCAGAGTGATAGAACTGTAGTTTTCCTTTTAGTTTGGGCTTCCTGCCCTGGTTATTCCTTTGCAGGCTTTAGACTGGGCTAGAATCTAGAACTGAGATACTGCTCTATTGCTGGGATCTGAGCCACACAGCTGCTGATTGGCATTCAAAGCCCTTCATAACCGAGCCCTCTCCTACTTTTCCAATATTCTTATACTTTACTCCCCACCATGTACTTTTTGATCCAATGAGATTGGCTTCCTTGCTGTTCCGTGAACAAGAATCTCTTGGCTCCTGCCATTTTCTCTGACTCTCCCATGCCTGGAATGATCTCCCTCATCATGTCTATCTGTTGACTTCCTTGGCTTCCTTTAAGTTCCAGTTTAAAATGCCATCTTCTACAGGAAGCCTTTCCCCTTCCCTCTTAACTCTAGTGCCTTCTCTCTTTTGATTATTTCCTATTTCCTGGATATACCTTGTTTGTATATATTTGCTTATAATCTCTGCCATTAGATTGTGAGCTCTTTTTGCCTCTTTTTTTAAAATCACCTGTGCTTAGCACTGTGCCTACACATTGGATGTGTTTAATTAATGTATATTGACTGACTGGGTGAATTAAGTTGAAAAGCTTTCCAGATTCAACTCACTGACTTTGTACAAGTTTAATAAAACAATGGTGGGCAGCTGGGTATTTTCATCCCACATTTAGCTTTTCAAGACAGATGGTTGACTTTTACTATTCTTAACAGTGTTAAGGATATTGTAAAGATTGACTATCAGGAAATTAACATAATAATTACTGCTGCTTACATATTATGTATTATATATAATATTACATATTATATCACATACATTACATATAATATTACATATTATGCCATATTTATTATGTTATATTGTAAATATATTCTATTAAATTACTCCAACATAATAATAATAGTTTTCTACTTGACCAGTTATAGTTAAAGCTTATTTAACATCGTTGCACTCATTCAAACATTTTCATGTTCAAAGGATTTCATTCCTTGAAAGGTTCTTTTGGTCAATTCTCTGAAAACTGCCTCTATTTGCTCTAAAAATTAGTTTGAACCTATTTAGTTTTAGCTTTGGTATCCATTCTTTAGAAACTCAGTATAACATATTTAAATGTTTATGATCTATACAAGTAATTCTTTTTTGACATTCAAGTACCTTTAATCCAACCTCACTATTTTAATCTTTGAACGGAAATAGCTATCAGAAAGTACTTAATAACATTAGTCTATTGATGTCAAATGTAGTAAATAACATGAAAATATCTAGCTTGACAAAATTTTTGAATGAATCAACTGATTACTTTGAGAGCAAGTTAGAGCTAATTTTTTCATGTTGTTTTAAATTTGATGTTTTGACCATATCAGTCAAAACATCAAGATAAAAAAATTAAAATTCCAGTTAAATATCACTACTACTACTACTACTACTACTACTACTACTACTACTACTACTACTGCTACTGCTGCTGCTGCTGCTGCTGCTGCTACTACTGCTACTGCTACTACTACCACCTCCTTACATCTAGACAATGTGTTATTATGTTCAAACCACTTTACAAATATAACTTCATTTTAACCTCACAATGACCCTGGGAGGTAGGTGCTATTATTATACCTGGGTATTTGGCCTACATGATGACATATTGTTTTTAGAACAATTTCATTTCTCATGTACATAAGGCTAGAAATATTAAACTTTTCATTATGTCATTTTGGTATATTGTTCTATTTTCAATTTTTGGGTGTTAGTTCACAGGATTATAACTTTATTGATTGTCTAAATTGCAAAAAGTGATGAAAAAAAGTCTTAATAATTCAGGTTAAACTTAAAAATCTGTCAATCTTGTTTCTTTCTCCAGAGAACCATTTGTTAAACTTTTACCAGCACACCCCCAGATTCCCACCTCTAATTGTAGTTTTAAATTTTATTTTATGTACACCACACTTTAAATTCTTTGTTTTATTTTTTCCCATTTAGAAAAAAGTGAATGGCTTCCAAGTATTTGAAAATTCTTTATAATAAAAAAAAATCTACTTCAAGTAAATATTTTGATATTAATTCTGAGTGACTACTTTCTAGACCCAGTCAACACTACTACAATCATTAGTTTAAACATACTGGTCCTTCAGTCATGGAAAAGTGAAAGCTCTTATAAAAAATGGAATGCTTAAGAAATTAAAAAGGACTTTAGCACTAAAATAAGAGAGGCTGAGGACAAATTAGGGAAAAAGGAGTAACATAAAATGATTATGAAAAGGAAGTCAACCAATTAGAAAAAGAGATCCAAAAATGAAAACAACTCCTCAAAAATTAGAACTGACCAAGGGAAGGTAGTAGTATTATAAGGCTCTAAGAAATAATAAAACAAAATCAAAAGAATTAAATAAAAGAGAGAGAATGTGAAACATCCTATTAGTAAAACAACTGACCTGTAAAACAAATCAAGGAGAGACAATATTAGAATTGTTGGACTAGTTGAAATTGATGATCAAAAAAAGAGTATAGATATTATATTCCAATAAATTATTAGAACTAAAGGGTAAAATAGAAATTGGAAAAAGATCATCCATCATCATCTGAAAAAATCCCAAGATGAAAACTCACAGGAAAATTACAGTTAAATCTCAAAGTTTCCAATTCGAAAGACTACAAGTAACTAGGAAAAAAAAAACAATTTAAATATGGTGGAGTGACAAGATAACACAAGATTTAGCATTTTCTACATTAAAGACTGAAAGACACAGAACACAATATTCTGAAGAACAAAGGAGGTGTTTTTGCAAACAAGAATAACTTACCCAGAAAAGGTGATTGTAATCCTGTTTGGGAAAAAATGAATATTCAATGAATTAAAAGGCTTTGGGGTATTTGTGAGGAAAACACCAGAACTAAAAGGAAAATCTTACCTAAAAGAATAAAGAGAAACATAAGAAGGCAAACATGAAAGACCAATTATAAGGGATTTAATAAGATCAAACTGTTTGTTTCTTATATGGGAAAAAATTAGCTATGATTCTTAAGAACATTATCATTACTACATAGAACATTTCAGGTTGAGTTGAATATAATGGAATGATCCTTAAAAACTAAAATTGGTAGGGAGAGGTAAAATGGAACAATTATCTTAGACAAACAAGATATACGGGAAGAATTGTTACAGTGGAGGGCAGGAATTGGTGGAGGACTAGTATTCCTAGAGCATTATTCTCATCAGAACTGGCTTAAACAAGGAATAACATATACATCTAAAAGAGTATAAAAGTCTTCTTAACTTACAGAAAAATATGAAGGTGAGGGGGGAGGATTAAGGAGGGACCCAAAAGGGCATAGATAGTAAGAAATAAGAGGGTAAGGGGGGAGGATAAAGTAGGATTGTCAGAAGGGTAGCTAGATTAAGGAATAGGAATTCAAGAGAAGAGAATAATCCTGGGATTCTTAGAAGAGGTGCAAATTAGTGAGGCATTAATAAGAAGTAAACAAGACTTTTGAGGAGGGATAGGATAAAAAGAGAGGTGAGAAGGATAAAAAGTGAGAAAAAATAATGGAGGGAACTAAGCAACTAATACTTATAACTTTGAATGTGAATGGGATGAAATCACCCATAAAATAGAAAAGGATAGGAGAATGGAGCAAAACCTAGAACCCAGAAATACATTGTTTATAAGAAACACATTTAAAAATGAGAGGTACATACAGAGTGAAAATAAAAGGCTGGAGCAGCAGGAGTAGCAATCATGATCTCAGACAAAGTTAAAATTAAAAGAGACTTAATAAAAAGAAATAAACAGGGTTATTAAATTATGATAAAAGATATTGTAGATAAAAAAATAAACCTATATGTACTAAATGCTATAGCATCCAAATCTTTAAAGCAAAAAGTTAAATGAATTACAGGTGGAAATAAATAGCAAAATTTTAATAGTGGGGGACTTCAAATTTTCCCTCTCAGATCTAGATAAATCTCACAAAAAATAAATAAGAAAGAAATTAAGAGAAATAGAGTTTTAGATGATCTAGATATGTTACATATCTGGAGAGAATTAAAGGGGAATAGAAAATAATATACTTTTTCCTTGGTGGTATATGGGACCTTTACAAAAATTGACCATATATTCAGCATAAAAACTTTATAGTTAAATGCAGGAAAGCAGAAATATTAAACACATCCCTTTCAGATCATGATGCAATAAAATTATATTTAATAAGGGACCATGGAAACAGATTAAAAATTAATTGGAAACTAAATAATATAATCTTAAAGAATGACTGGATTGGGATGGCTAGGTGGTGCAGTGAATAGAGCACTGGCCCTGGAGTCAGGAGGACCTGAGTTCAAATCTGGTCTCAGATACTTAACAAAAAAACTAGCCATGTGATCTTGGACAAGTCACTTAACCCCAATTGCCCTCCCCAAAAAAAGAATGACTGAGTTAAAGAAAAAGTCATAGAAACCACAAAAAAATTTATTAAAGAGAATGATAATAATGAAACAACATGCCCCCCCCCAAAAAAAAAAACTATGGAATGCTGCAAAGACAATAATAAGATACCTTTAAATGCTTGTATCAATAAAATAGAGGAAGAGCAGAGCAATGAATTGGGTATTCAATTAAAAACTAGAAAAAATAAAAAATTCCTAATTAAATATCAAATTAGAAATTTTAAAAATTAAAGGTGAGATTAATAAAATTGATTGTAAGATAACCATTAAATTAATACAACTAGAAGTTGGTTTTATGAAAAAATCAATAATAGATAAACCGTTGGTAAATATGATGTTAAAAAAGAGAGAAGAACCCATATATACAAAAATATTTACAGCAGCTCTTTTTGTGGTGGCAAAGAATTGGAAATCAAGGGGATGCCTATAAACTGGGGAATGGCTAAACAAGTTGTGATATATGAATGTAATGGAATACTATTGTGCTATAAGAAATGAGGAACAGACAGACTTCATAATAACCTAGAGATACTTATACAAACTGATGCCGAGTGAGGAGAGCAGAACCAGAAGAACTTTACACATAATCACAGACGCATCATTGTTGTTTTTTTGCTTTTTATTTTTGGAGGGGGGAAGGTAGGGAAATTGGAGTTAAGTGACTTGCCCAAGGTCACAGGGTTAGTTTTGTGTGTGTGTGTGTGTGTGTGTGTTAAATGTTTGAGGCTGGATTTGAACTCAGGTCCTCCTAACTCCAGGGCTGGTGCTCTATTCACTGCACCACCTAGCCACCCCTAATTTCAGACACATCTTATTTTCGATGACTAACTTTGATAGACTGGGCTCCTCTCAGCAATGCAAGATTGAAAGACAACTCCAAAAGACTCATGATGGAAAGGGATATCCACACCCAGAGAAAAGAACTACAGAATCTAAATGCAGATTGAAGTAAACTACTTGCTCTCTCTCTTTTGTATTTTGTTATTTTGTTCCTTCTTTCTTATTGATCACTCCATTGGTTATAATTCTTCTTTACAACTTTACAAATGTTTAATGCAAAGGTATTTGTAGAAACTATATCAGATTGCATGCCACCATGGGGGACAGGGGGGAGGAACAAGAGGGGGAGAAAATTTGGAACTCAAGGGGCTGTGAACTGAATGTTATAAGCTAAAAGTAAATAAATACTTTTTTTAAAAAAGAGAGAGAAGAAAGTCAAATTACTAGTATAAAAAATAAAAAGAGTGAATATACCACTAATGGAGATGAAACCAAAGCCATTATTAGGAGCTATTTTGCCCAATTATATGCCAATCAATTTAAAAATTTAAGTGAAATAGAAGGATATTTTCAAAAATATTAATGCCTAGATTAATAGAAGAGGAAATAGAATAGCAAAATAAACCAGATTTAGAAAAAGAAATTGAACAATTCCTAAATGAGCTTCCTAAGAAAAAAAGCATTAGGAACAGATGAATTTACAAGTGAATTATGCCAAACATTTAAAGATCACCTAATTCTAATATTAATTAAACAATTGGGAATAATAGACAAAGAAAGAATTCTACTATAGTCCTTTTATGAAGAACAAGAACTTCTTACTTCTAACTACTATTAACATAACATCACAGCAGTAACAAATGCAACAAAAATTGTGTGACTATATCAATGGATGTAGAAAAAGCTTTTGATAAAAAATACAACATTCATTCCTGTTAAAAACAATTGAAAACACAGGAATAGATTAATTTCTCCTTAAAATGATAAGAAATATTTATTTAAAGTCAACAGCAAGCATTATTTGCAATGGAGATAAGCTAGAAACCTTCTCAATAAGATCAGGAGCAAAGCCAGGATGCTCACTAGCAACAATATTATTTTACATTCTGTTAGAAATGCTAGCAATATAGAAGTGAAATTGAAGGAATCAGAATGAGCAGTGAGTTAGTTGAAACAATAATTTTGGTAGAAAGAAGTGTGTGTGTGTGTGTGTGTGTGTGTGTGTGTGTGTGTGTGTGTAGGAACTGCCTATATTCTGTAGCATAACTATCTATCATTGTTGAAATAATAGAAATGTCACATGATAAAATTTGAGTACAAAGCTGGTTTAACTTATTCTTATATGTTTCTGAATCCCCAGGCTTTAATTTTTGTTTATAACAAATATACAATCCATATAAATTATTCCCTAAGAAGATTAGTCCTTTTAGTAGTGAATATTTTCTGCTCTTGGCCAATTAACTAAAGTTAAATCTTACCTAAATAATTGAAGATCTAGTATTAGTGATCTTACTTCTTTTATTCCTTTTTTGGGGTGGGGTGCAGAAAGGAATGGTAGTTATAAAGGTAGGGGAGAGTACATTAAAGAAACTTTGACTTTTGAAAATATGGTCAGCACTGGAAAATTAATACAGTCTGCTTTAAAAATCATATATATATGTCTAAATCACTATTGATTAGAGAAATGCAAATTAAAACAACTGAGGTACCACCTCACACCTTTCAAACTGGTTAATAAGACAGAAAAGGAAAATAATCAATGTTAGAGGGAATGTAGGATAATTGGGACACTAATGCACTGTTGGTGGAGCTATGAACTAACCCAACCACTCTACTTTTTAAAAATTTTTTAAATGCTTTATTAACTTGTGATTTACATCATTCATTTCCACCAGATTTTGAGTTATAAATTTTCTCCCCATTTTCCCCCTACCCACCACCCCAAAATAGCAGTCCCACAGGATATCCCCTCCTCTAATCTTCTCTCTCCAATATCTTCTCCCATACCCCCTTCAACTTTTCAAGTAGGGTATGTTGGATCTCTATACCCTAGTGCCTGTATATCTTATTTCCCAATTGCATGTAAAATAGTATTAATAGTGTGTGTGTGTATACATACACATACTTTTTTTAAACATTTGTTTTTTAAAACTTTGATTTCCAGATTCATTCCCTTCCTCTCTTGTCATCCACCCTTACTGGGAAGATAAGCAGTTCGGTATACAATAACATAGTAGATATATTGTAAAAGACTGACTATTTCCCGCCCTCTTTTCCCACCTCCCACTTGTTCTATTCTCTACTTTGATCCCATCCCTTTTCAAAAGTGTGTGCTTCCAACTTCCCTCCCTCCCAGCCTGCCCTTCCTTCCATCATCCCCCCTCTCATCTCCTTCCCCCCTACTCTCCTGTAGGGTGAGATACCCTATTTAGTGTGTATTTCATTCCCTCCCTGAGCCAAATTCAATGAGAATAAGGTTGACCCATTCCCTTTTGCCTTCCTATTCTTCCCCTCCATTGTAGCCATTTTCCCTTGCCTCTTCTATATGAGATAGTTTACCCAATTCTGTCTCTCCCCATCTCCTCTCATTATATTACCCTCTCACCTCTTAAGTATCACCCCTTTCTATTCAATTGGTCCTGTGCCCTCTATCTATGTATTCCTGTAGACATATATACACACATTCACATATGTATTCATATTCCCACATACCCTCTGATATATATATATATATATTTTCTATTCCCTTCAACTATTTTCATACTGAGAAAAGTTCCATAAGTTACAATTATTGTTTTTCCATATAGGAGTGTTAATAGTCCAATTTTGATAAATTCCTTATGATTTCTTTTCCCTGTTTACCTTCTCATGCTTCTCTTGCTTCTTGTATCTGAATGTCAAATTTTTTATTCAACTCTGGTTTTTTCATCAAGAATGCTTGAAAGTCCTCTATTCCACTGAATTGCCATATTTTCCCCTGAAACATGATACTCAGTTTTGCTGGGTAGGTGACTCTTGGTTTTAATCCCAGCTCCTTTGACCTCTGGAATATCATATTCCAAGCCCTTCGATCCCTCAGTGTAGAAGCTGCCAAATCCTGAGTTATCCTGATTGTGTTTCCACAATATTCAAATTGTTTCTTCCTGGCTGCTTGTAATATTCTCTCCTTGATCTGGGAATTTTGGAACCTGGCTATAATATTCCTAGGAGTTTTCTTTTTGGGATCTTTTTCAGGAGGTGATTGGTGGATTCTTTCAACCTCTTTTTTGCCTTCTGGTTCTAAAGCATCAGGGCAGTTTTCCTTGAAAATTTCTTGAAGGATGATTTCTAGGTTCTTTCTTTGATCATGGCTTTTAGGTAGTCTAATAATGTTTAAATTATCTCTCCTGAATCTATTTTCCAGATCAGTGGCTTTTCCCATGAGATATTTCACATTTCCTTCTATCCTTTCATTTGTTTGGATCTGTTTGACATCTTGATTTCTCATAAAGTCATTAGCTTCCATTTGCTCCAATCTCATTCTGAAGGAATGATTCTCCTCAGTGAGCTTTTGAGATTGTTTTTCTATCAGGCAAATTCAGCTTTTTAAGGCATTCTTCTCCTCATTGCCTTTTTGAGCCTCTTTTGCCATTCCAGTTAGTCTGTTTTTTTAAGGTATTATTTTCCTCAGTCAGGCTGTTGACTCTCATTTCATAATTTTCTTGCATAGTTCTCATTTCTCTTCCCAATTTTTCCTGCATTTCTCTTATCTGCTTCTTAAGGTCCTCTGTGGCCTGTAACCAGCTTGTATTTTCCTTTGAAGCTTTTGGTGCAGGAGTTTTACTCCACTGTCTTCCTTCTCTTCCATGCTTTGCTCCTTTTTTGTCCCCAAAATAGGAGTCTAATGTTTGATTCTTCTGTTTGCTTTGTTTCCTTTGCCTGGTCATGTTGCCACTCAACTACTTTACTTTTGGGCTTTTTGCCACAGTAGGACTTTGCTACCAGACAGGGGAGCTTCATACCAAAAGCTTGGGTTTTCTCAGCTGCTGGAGTTATTAGTTGGGTGCTCTCTCTGAAGCCTCCACATGCTCTGGCAAGCTGGTCACACACCCCAGGACCTCCACTCTAGACAGCAAACCAAGCAGGTTAAAAGCAAGAGTGATTACCCCTCATACTGGTCGCTTGGTCCCCCAACACTCTGCAGGCCAGGAGCTGAAGCTGCCACATGGCAGCAGCTGTGCTGCAGCCCTCAGGCTTCTCGCCCTGGAGGCAAAAGCCAACACACTCCCAACTACTGGGTCCCAAAGTCCACACTGCCTTGACCTTTCACTTTGTCCTTAGCATCTATGTGTTGATAATTCTGGACCACCACAGGTGCTGGTGATCTGCAGTCCCTCCAGTGTGTGTCTGGTCAGGCCTGCCCTGGGACTAAAACCTTGAAATGGATCTGGGCTTGGCTCCCAGAGTGCTGGGCTGGCTGCTTGCTGCAGGCCTGCCAGGCTGTCCTCAGTGGGAGGTTAGCTTCTTTGTGTCATTTTGTGGGTTTTATTGCTCCAAAGTTTGTTCAGAGTCCCCTTTTACATGGATTGGAGGTGGTAAAAACTGGAGCTGCAGAGAGGTCCTGTTTCTACTCCACCATCTTGACTCTACCCCCTAACCCAACCATTCTTGAAAGCAATTTGGAATTATGTCCAAAGGTATATATCTGTATATACCCATTGATCCTATAATATCACTACTAAGTCTACATCCCAAAGAGATAAAAAGCAAAATTAGGGCTAGGACCTATTTGTACAAAACTATTTAAAGCAGCTGTTTTTGGAGCATCAAAGAATTGAAAATTGAGGGGATGCTCATCAATTAAGGAATGGGTGAATACACTATGGTATAGAATTGTAATGGAATACTGTTTTGCTATAAGAAATTATGACTAGGCCAATTTCAGAAAAAAACTGGAAAGACTTATACAAACTGATGCAAAATGAAACAGGAGCAGAAACAGGAGATCATTTTACACAGTACAGCAATATTGTATAATGATCAACTGTGAATGACTTAGGTATTCTCAACAATACAATTATCCAAGACAATTCCAAAGGATTCACAATGAAAAATGCTACCCACTTTCAGAGAAAGAAGTTATGGAATCTGAATTCAGATTGAATGATTTAAGATTATTTTTCACTATATTTTTGTGGATTTTTTTGTCTTTTCTTTCACAATATGATTAATATTGAAATATGTTCTGCATGATTGCACATAAAAAAACCTATATCAGATTGTTTACTCTGTCAGGGAGGGGCAAGTGGAGAGGACAGAGAGAATTTGGAACTAAAATTTTTTTTTAATGAATGTTAAAAATTACCTTTACATGTAATTCAAAAAATAAAATAAAAATCACATATAGCACAGTTGGTACAATTTTTGCTCTTGTTGTTGGTCTATGCTAATTGTCTAGCAAGATTTCCCTAATTAGCCTTTTCAGCTAGCATGATTTGTGTTCAATTCATACAGATTTAAAGAAAAGCAAGCTTGCGCTTTTTCTGTTTTCCTCCTCTGAAAGGAAAAAAAAGTCAACCAACATTGCAACTATACTTTTAATTTTCTATGGAATGTTAATTCTGGAATTCATTGAATTGTCTGATCAGAAAGTATAAAATAATGAGCTACATTCTGCTCTTATACATATATCATCTGTCTTCATATAACTAACATAAGGGGTCTCCTTTTGGTCACCAGAATATAATTTGTGATGTTAAATCAAAATCAATGAACTTATACTTAAACCAACATTATTTTAAAGAATAGTTTCTAATAGCAATTTTTTCCTTGTACTGGCATCTTCTACTAGGCTTCATCTTCTATATGTCTACATTTGTCTCCATCTTGATCAAAATAGACATTTTATGGTTTGATTGTACAATCAGCAAACACTCATGACTGATAGTTGACAATTCTAGTCTGATATCATGTTACAAAGTACAACTTTGTTTTTTAAAGTATATGGTTTGCGTTCCATTTCATTTGACATCGTATTGGGTTGTAGGGGATTCAGCTATTGTTATATTCTGCCCAAGATGAGTGCTAGCCACTTCTTACCCTGTTTCCTTATCTATGAATGGAGGTAGAGGGATATGAATGTACAATGTGTCATTAAGAAAGGAGATTATAATTCAGTATAAATATTTCCAAAAGTAATGTTAACTTTTTTGAATCAATGGCTGAAAATGTAAAGAAATAATAGCCCAAAGTTTTAACATCAGAAGTAGATTTGCAAACTATATTTGCAAGCTATTTGGTTTGGATGTGCTTTTTCTCAAGCAAAATAGCTTTATAAATTCACAGACACTAGCATATTGCTAATGTAATAAGAAATATTTGATATGTAATTCTCATTCATTGAGCTATAAAATAATGTTATAATGTCAGTAAACATGGAATCTGGCTATATATTTTAAATAGCTTCCTATAAACACATAGCAAAATATTTTATTTTTAAAAAAAATTTTAAAATTTAAAAAGTAACAAAAAACAAATGTATTTATTTCCTGATTTTCAGGGGATTCAGAACATGTTAAATTAATAAATATGACTATATGGTTGAAGAAACATATATATACATACATACATGTTCATTATTTCATAATGTATTTAAATTCAACCTGCAAAGTCCATAAAATCTTGCTAAAATGATCTAGTAAATATATTTGGCAAATCATTTGGCTAATCATGCCTTTAATATTAAAGAATTGTTATTTGACAAGAAAAAAATGGGGTTCAGAAGGTGCTACTTAGTGTTTTTTAAGCAACTGTCATTTTGTCTAAAATAAATGTGTAACCAATGAGACTGATGTTTTATCTGCAGCTTCTTCCAAACTTTTTTTTCTGAGATCCCCACAATTCTACTCAACCTGCTGCGGTGGGTCCTGTCAGCACCCTGTGTCCCCCACTGATTTACCAAGTAAGTTTTTATGCTTCATCAGTAATGCTTGAGTTATTCTGTAAACCAAAGCAGCAGGATTTAATGTGTTCTAGAAAACTAATTGGTAATGCAATGTCAAGGAGCTAATTTCTCAGTAAAAATCACAGCAACCCTATTCAGGAGGTTTCCAAGGATTCATGGTGTGTCACAGACACACTGTGCAATTGTAAGAAATTTCTAATGGCATCAAAGTCCTGAAACTCTGCTAGCCAAGTAAAACTCCTTGATTTGGGTCTAATATTAAACATCTCTAATGAATCAGCTTGGATATTGCTGAAATGTATAGCAATAATATTCATAAATGAAATGAAAATAAAGTATAGAGAAAGCATAAGCTGGGTATATTTGATCCTCTTAAATTATGACTTAGAAAATCATGATTTATGAAAAATAATTACATTGAATAACTTTTTTTTCCCCATAAGGAATTAAAAGCTTCTCATACTTTCAAAAGAAAAAAAAATTGACAGTGACCTTTTAAGAGCTATTTTGAAGAGCATTTTTTTCCCAGTACTAGGAAAAAATACTTCAAAATGTTAAAGTAACCTTTTTTTCACATGTGAATTGCAAAAATCCTTGATTAAGTTAAATTTGATCTTGAAATGTATAGGTAAGCTAAAGTTCACTATCAGCGAATTATTGAGTTTATAATTAAGAAAGACTGGTGTTGTTTACATTATCTTTATCTTGGTATCTCAAGAAAACACGCTTACCTTTGCATCTCATCACATGCTTATATAGAATATTTTCACAAGTGACACGTGAGATCAGAGTTCAGTTTTTCTAAAGTATATTGTCACATCACATTTTAATGTAGACATACATTAATTATGAAGAGGTGTTTTATGAATATGACTGAATAGCAGTTGCTAAACAGAATGATTCTTGATAAGTGAGGCAGTAAATGCTGGCAATTTAATGAGCTGAAAGTTTCTGAACACCTATTTAAGAGGCTGACACTTTCCCACAGAGCATTTGACATGGTCCCGGCTCAGTAACAATGACAGAGAAAACCATGACCAATCATCACTTTTGCTTTACTCATCCACATGTGACCTCATCACAGTTTTTCACCGCACTGATGAACTTTAGGAACCATTTTTATATAGAAAAAAGTTTGGTAAGGGTCAGCAGCCCTTTTGTATGGTCATAAAGGAAGATTCTGTGTGCTAGTCTTTTCTCTTGTCTCACATTTCAGATGAACTTCTGGACATTTAAAGTACTTGACTGAAAAATACACAGTAAATGAAACTGACTTTTATGGACTCATTATATTTTTTTTTGCTTTTTTTTTTTGAGGGCAATTGGGGTTAAGTAACTTGCCCAAGGCCACACAGCTAGTTTTTGTATTAAGTGTCTGAGGCCAGATTTGAACTCAGGTCCTCCTTTCTCCAGGGCCGCTGCTCTATTCACTGTACCACCTACCCACCCCTTATGGATTCATTCTAGCTGGTCTTCCCATATAACCCTGCCTACCTGAAAAGAGATATAGTGGATGACCTGATTGTACACAGGGACTTAGGACCCATAATCAACTGAGGGGATTGATTATGAATCAGGATGATACATTACTATTTGGGAAATGATTTATTAATTCTCCACTTAAATAGAATATCTATAATTCAATTGGAAAAAAATTAGAAACTATTATAACCTCTTTATTTACTCCTTTAAGGTGGTCTTCCATGCAGATAAATGAAAACTGTTATAATCTTAGACTTAGAATAACATTTATCAGTATACATAAGAGTATATGAGTATCATATTTTCAAACACCCAACACAATTAAAAATGTACATGTGCACATAATGTATATAAAAGTACATATACCTCACGTGTACAGGTGATGTTATTTGAGCCATTGAGCTATTTGTACCATTTGAGGATTTTTCTATTCTGTCCTGTATTCCAATTTTCTGTCCTATATTCCTATTTTCTAAGCATATTCTGTCCTTTATTTTTGACTATTACATCTTGACTAGAGCTCATTTTTTTATCTCCCATATACTTCCTAGTCCAACTGACTTGCAGATAAAGGACAGAGAATGTTGCATATGATTTACAAATCCCCTCCATTATGAAGTAGAAGCAAACTGAAATATTAAAATTTTAGATTAGACTCACAGTTCAAAGCTTCCTAAACAGGGTGCTTCATATCTGAATGATTAAAATGTCCCATCATCACTTCACAATACTGATTTTACCCTTTTTCACCAGCATTTGGAGTGGGGATAGGTTAGATTAGCACTTCTATGAG
The DNA here is from genome assembly GCF_028583685.1 of Petaurus breviceps papuanus. NCBI lineage: Eukaryota > Metazoa > Chordata > Mammalia > Diprotodontia > Petauridae > Petaurus > Petaurus breviceps. The sequence continues at coordinate 1,548,398 of NW_027185867.1, read as the reverse complement.
TAATCAAGGTATTACTAATTTATGCCCTTTTAATTTATCATGACTCATTTGTTCAACACCGATATTAGTTTCATTTGTTAAATTTCTGAAATTGAGTCCATACTTCAAAAAAAAAATAGAAACAATTATTCCTAACCCACTCTTTTCATTCTAGTAAGTATTTTTACAAGTTGGTTTCAGAATAGCCTATTGAACAGGGTCAGACAATTAAAAGGCAGTGGTAAGAATTCCTCCCAAAGTTTTCCATGGAAAGCCTTTTATACCATATCTATAGAACCATTTCCTCTCTTTCAGAATAAATTATATGTGCATCTATGGGAGCAAAATGAGATGGAAAATTAAGTGATTACGTGAATAAAATAAACCTAAATAATGCCATTTCTTTTTCTACATTTTAAAAGGAAATTTTGGAAACCCATCAGTTGTTTCACTCTGCCTTTGAATCCATAGTGTATATTTGATTGATGAAAAATTAAAAACTTTATAGATAAAGCTGCTTGTTGATCAGAGAAAGAAAAGCTTCCTTCTGAATTAAAACTGCCCCTGTCTTAGGATAAGGACCTTTATTTTTTTATTACGATTTTATATTCTCTCTTCATCTTCCCTTAAACTCCTTACCTCAAAGTACTTCAATGCCTTTAACCTATGAAAGTTAATTATTTAATTGTGATTGCTCTGGAGGTGACAAAGTCAGGACATGTATTATTAAAATTTATTTTGGATGGATTGTATGTATTGTTTCTAGCACAGTGTCTGGCTTATAGTAAATGCTTAATACATATTGCTCATTGACTATGGATTCTAACAGTATAATTGGTATCTAATATTAGGACCAATTCCTTGCCAAATGGGCAGTGCTCTGTTTTAGAACTGTTAGTCAAGAGAGTATCTGGACCTTTGGAAACCGAACTAAATTGAAAAGAATGTATTATAAAAGTATTTGGCTTCTGTGGCTAAAAGTTCCTACAACATATGCGGTGTGCTCTTAATCTTATAGAGAAACTTAACAATAGCATTATAAGACTTATCAGGATGGTGAAGAGTAATAATACTATAGATATATTAAATAGCCATTGACCTCCCAGTGCAGAGTATGATGTTCCCACATTTGATCAATTGACTAAAACATTTAAAGGAACCATAAAACACACACACATAAATTTATATATATGTGTGTTTAAGATGATTGCTTTTGCTCTGTCAAGAGTTTTTAAATAGAGTAGAAAAGTTTTCCAGCAGGATGAATAGGCTAAAGATTTTTGTTTCTTTTAAATTAGAAAATAATCATGGGAAATTGCTAAAACACTATCAGAGTGTACAGTAGATTTTTATGTGGGAATTTTTTGGACAGTTTCTCAGCTTTTGCAGTTGAAAAAGCAACCTGACCATTTTTCTGAATGGCTTTAGTTGTTCAAAGTCAGAATCATTTATAAATTTTAGGCAACTATTACAGAATAGTGCCATAAAATTTGTAAAGTGCTTAATGCCCATAGGATTTTAAATTCCTATAGAACCTTAATCTGGTAGCTATTTGTCTATAGACCTCCAGGTCATTTCCCTTATTTCCTCCATGAGCTCAGTACCTGGCTTACAATCTTTCCTCCCAAACTCCTGCTCTCATAATTGGGAATGTGTGTGTGTGTGTGTGTGTGTGTGTGTGTGTGTGTGTATGCGCTCGTGTGTTTAGGAGAAAGCAAAATATCCCTCAAAAATGGACTAGTTACCACCATGATCTTGCCATACCACCTCATGTTTAAGAATTCATAAATTCTCTTATCTGATCATAATGGCTTTCCACTTCTTTCTCTGTACCATGACTTCTAATACCTCAACTTGTCCAAACTCTCTCAGGCCATCTCCTCTCCACTTGACACTCTCTCTCCTCTTTTCCCTCTCTTGACCCCTTGGTGAACCAATTCAGTTCTACCTTGTGCTCTTGAACCCCTTAACCCACTTATATCACCAGTTGTACCCTGCTACACCTCAGCCTTAGAAAACTCCCACCATCCACTCACTGCCTTTGTTCCTACACACATGCATCTGAATGAAAGTAGAGAAAATCAAGCAATGGTTCTGACTGAGTACACTAAAACTTATGTTACACAACCTTAACTGGTCCCTGACTAGAGAATCCTAATATACTCTCTTATCAACTCACTATTCTTTTTTCCACAATGGCTTTTCTAATCCTTTTCTTCCTTCCTCAAAAATCCCATGACTCTACCTCTCCTAAACCTGAGGAACCAAAGTCGAGAACCTTTTTCAAATTTTACAAAAAATAAAAAATGAAGCCATTCATTTTGAGCTTATTCTAATCCTTTCTTCCTTATCTCATATTATTCATATGCCTTTGGTCACTATCTCTTCCTTGTATCTTACATAAAGAGGTGGCCTTACTCCTAATCAAAGCTAACCCCTCTTCTTGCATAAGCAATCCCATTCCTCTGAGCTCCTCCAACAGATTGCCCCCACCATCATTCCAATCAATCACTTTTCTTCTGTCTCTCCTTGTCCACTGGTTCCTTCCCCACTGCCTAAAAACATGCATATGTATCCTCCATCCTGAAAAACCCTCACTTGAACCTTTTATCTCCTCTATCCCCTTCTATATCTATTCTTCCCTTTGTGGCTAAATTCTTTGAAAAGGCTCTCTCCCATTTCTCTACTCTTAATCTCTTCTTAGCCCCTTTTGATCTCATCATTTCATGAAAACTTTTCTCTCCAAAGTTACCAATCATCTCTTAATTGCTAAATGCTATGACTTTTTCCTCAATCTTCATTCTCCTTAGCCTCTCTGCAGCCTTCGATACTATTGATCACTTTCTCTTCCTTGATACTCTCTTCTCTGTAGTTTTCTGGGATATCACTCCTTTCTGGTTCTCCTCCTACCTATCAAACTATTCCTTCTTAGTCTCCTTTTCTGGATCTTCATTCAGATCATGCCCTCTAAATGCAGGTATCCCACAGACTTCTGTCCTGGATCCTCTTCTCATCTCCTTCTACTTGACTTGGTGATCTCAACAACTTCCATGAATTTAATCTCTTCTCAAATCTACCTATCCTGCCTTATCCTCTCTGCTGACCTCTCATCTTCTATCTTTAACTGCCTTCAGACATCTTGACTTTGATGTCCAGTAGACATTTCAAATTTAACATGTCTAAAATTGAACTCATTAACTTTCCCTCAAATATTGTCCCCTTCCTAACTTCCCCTATTACTGTATAAGGCAACATCATCACCTCAGTTCCTCAGGTTCACAACCTAGGTGTCATCCTCAATTTCTCACTCTCATATCACTCCCATATCCAATCTGTTGCAAAGGTCTGTTGATTTCACCTTTATAACATTTCTCCAATATGCCCCCTTATTTCCTCTAACACTATCACCACTCAGATATAGCCCCTCATCACCTCACACCTCAACTATTGTAATAGCCTCCTTGTGGTCTGCTTGCTTCAAGTCTCTTTCCACTCCAATTCATCTTCCATTCAGTTACTACGGTGATTTTTCCTAATGTGTAGGTTGAATCATGTCACCCCCTCCCCTTCCTCTCACCACTCAATAAACTCCAATGGCTCCCTTAAGGAATTAATTCTCTGTTTGGCATTCAAAACCCTTTATAATCTAACCCTATCCTACTTTTCCAGTCTGCTTCCATCTTACTTAACATCATCAACTCTTTGATCCAGTGACCCTGGTCTCCTTGGTAAGTTTCACCAACAAGACAGTCCGTCTCTTGGCTTCAGTCTTATTTTCTGGATGTCTCCCATACCTGAAATGCTCTCCCACCTAATGTATACCTGCTGGCTTCACTGACTTACTTAAAGTTACAGTTCAAATTTCATTTTCTAAAGAGGAAGCCTTTCCCTCTTCCTCTTAATTCTAGTGCCTTCTCTTGATTATGTAGTCACATGGAGCCTGTGCCAGGAGGATTGTTTGAGAAGAGTTCTGTGATTTGACCAGATGAGATTCTGGGCAGCTGTTGAGCCCCCTGGCTTTGTAAACCCAGATGTTGGTGCTTCCCTCTCTGGTAACTGTGATTAGGTATGGATGTAATGGTCAGACAGTTGGAAGCCTGTCTGCTGCTTGTAAATTTTTCTTGTAACTTGTTTGCATTTTGCTTGTATTCTCTGAAGTTTAGGGTGCTGACCTTTTCCCCCTGAATTAGGGTAAATGACATATGTTTGATTAAAGCAAAATTGTTAACCCATTTTGAGTTGCTTTCCTTTAGAAAAGCAGTTCTAAGAACCTGTGTTGGCAGCCACCATGGGTATGCTGGAGTGCTTGCTACTATAGACATTCACTTTTATAAGATTTTGATTTTGAGTTCTAAATTTTTCTCCCCTCCCCCTTCCTCAAGATTGTATACTATCTGATAGAGGCTATACATGTACAATCATATTAAACATATTTCAAAGTAGTCATGTTATGAAAGAAGAATCAGAACAAAAGGGAAAAATGAGAAAGAAAAAACACAAAAAGAGAAAAGAGTATGCTTCAATCTGTGTTCTGACTCGATAGTTCTTTCCCTCATGTGGATAGCTTCTTACACCATAAGTCTTTTGAACTTGTCTTAGATCATTGCATTGCTCAGAAGAGCTAAGTCTAGCAAAGTAAGTCATCACACAATATTGCTATTACTGTGTACAATGTTCTCCTAGTTTTTCTCACTTCACTCAGCATCAGTTCATGTAAGTCTTTTCCAGATTTTTCTGCTCACCATTTCTTATGGAACAATAGTGGTCCTGCTCACCATTTCTTATGGAATAATAGTATTCCATTACATTCACATACTACAACTTATTCAGCCATTTCCCTATTGATGGGCATCCCCTCGATTTCTAATTCTTTGCCACCACAAAAAGAGCTGCTATAAATATTTTTGTGCATGTGTGTCTTTTTCCCTTTTTTATGATCTATGAGTTTGATTTTTTTTAAAAATTAGCCTATTCCTAGGAAGGAATATTGTCTTGCCCCTATGTTGTAGGGATCCATTGGAAAATTCCAGGTGTCTTATGTGTTGCAGCAACCAAAGGGAAAATTTCTGTTTGAATTTTCATTTGGAGTGCTCCATATGTTGTAGGATTCCTTGGGGAAATTTCAGGTGTCCTTTGTGTGACAGGGACCTAGAAGAATATTTATCACCACCACTACTACCTCCAGGACTAAACTCAGGCTGTGTGTGTGTGTGTGTGTGTGTGTGTGTGTGTGTGTCTACAGCAAAGAGATTTCAGATGTTGGAGTAGAAAAGGTTGAGTGTCCCAGCCTCATCTTTTCAATACTACCATCTTCTCCAACAGTTTTGTATTGTTACATATGCACCCAAACAAGGAAATTTGCTTTCTCACTTGAAGGAGTGAAGGTAAGCAGACAACTTCTAGGAGATTCAAGACTTCAGTCCTCACAGAGAGCCCCACATGCTTTGAAGGTTCTATAGAGACCTATAAGTTTTTTTCCAGAGAGGCAGGGGAAGACTTGATTTTCTTTACACCTTTCTTAATATCTAATAATAATAACAACAACAGTAACAACAATAGTACTTCTATGGCCCTTTAAGCTTTGCAAAGTACTTTATAAATATTACTTAATTTAACCCCCACAGAAATCCTGAAAGGTAGGTGCTATTATTAGTCTCATTTTACAAATGAGAAAACTGAGGCAGACAGAGGTTCAGTGATTTACAATGTTGATTTCTGGATTGTTTCTGAACTGTTCTATGTGAGCTTTGCCAAAAAAAAATTACAGTTGATTTTCTAGGATCAGTAAGTCTTTAACTGGTGGGGGTGGGGTTTAAAAGAAAGAGACTATTTGGTTTGCCTCCAGTTCAACTGATAGTCATAGGATTTAATCACGGATGACATGGTGTTAATGTACTAACAAGGTATTAACATCTTGCTATCATTATAGGAAATGGGAAGCATACTCTCTCTCTCTCTCTCTCTCATCTGATTAAGTCTGAAGGGAGCAGAACAATGAATGGCTATTCCATCATGGTACCCTTAAAACAAAATCAGGCAGTTCTGATGGTTATTCCAGACTAAGAACACTTTGTGAAATGTGCTAGAAGTTGTTCCCTACAGCAAGGGAAGAGGGAAACTTCTCTCCCTATTATCAATCAACCATGGTCTCTAAGTAGTGGAGTTACTTACCCAAAAGGATACACCCCATTCACCAGTTGAAGAGTTGGTTCAAGAATGTTTGAGGCATAACTGAGGGAGCAGAGGAAGAAATTCTCCAATCAAACATGAATATAAAATGCAATCATTTGAGGTCAGAAGGAGCTTAAAGGAACAGACTTTTTGGCAACAGAAAAGCAAGTAAATAATGGAGCTAACAGCCACCCTGTGAGAAATGAGAGTCAAGTTACAAAGAAGAGCCCAGTTGAGTGACTCGTTCAACAGAATCTTTGAATCCAAGGGGGAAACTTGAAGAGGGCTCAACAAGAAAAGAAGGGCATCAAGGCCCTGCAGTTCTGGAGGCATAAATTGCTTTGGTCACATGTATTCCTTACATGTATGACTCAGTTCCATTGTACTCTTAATCCTGAACAAAAATTCCTTCTATAATGTGCAGAACTAGTACCTAGCACTGTACCTGGCACATAGTAAATGCTTAATAAATGCTTGTTTATTTATTATCACCTGATAAAAAGTCATATAGCCTTTGTTTAGACATTTAATAAAGGGAAAACCATCCTCTGAGGCAGTCCAAGTTGTTTGCTTGTTTGTTTTAATAGAAGTTTTAATCTGCCTCTCCACAAAACAGAACAAGCTATTCATTATTATTAATATTTTTATTCAGAACTTAACAAACATCAAATAAAATATGTATTTTTCCATACTTTGTAGAACAGTACAGGACTGTACATGCAAGTGAAAAATTCTATTAGAGATTTTTAAAAAAATATATAAGTTTAACGTGTAAATTACAAAGCTTTCCTGCTTGTCTATGATCCTTTCTGATCTTTCTTCTTTTGTCTTCCTGGTTGTTTAGAAATTCTGTTTCTAACTCTACCCCATTCCTCTCGCATTGAAAAAAAGGAAAGAAAAGTAAGATTTATATACATACATATATATATCCATATACACATCTCTTATATGTATATATATTCATGTTACAGAAATATACATATACATAGACTATATATGTGTTTATTTGTATGCAAACATATACAATCTATGTGTGTATACATTTATTAAGTAGAATAAATTCTCACATTGACTATGTTATTAAAGAAAGGAAGTTGGTGGCATGCTTCATAACTAGTAGTTTGGAATTGGTCATTACACTAATGCCTACTCTCCTTCCCCCCTTTCCTCTTGCATGATAATTTTCCCTAAACTTCTTTCCCTTTGCCCCTTCCCCATATATTCTTCTATTTCTCCCTTTCCATCCTTATTTTAAGATAATTAAAATGTGACAAACCCACCCCCAGGTCTTCTGATTAATTAGATTCCCTTTATTACCCCTGACCACCATAGTGTTCAGAAGAGACACATTTATCATCTCCTTTGATTAGAATCTAAAGTTTATCCTTGTTTAGTCTTTTATCTTTGTTATTTTTGTTTGCCTCTTTATATTTTTCTTAACTCCTCTGTTTGAACTTCAAAGTTTCTACACACCTCTAATTTTTCTTTAGGAAAGTTTAGAATTCTTCTATTTCATTAAAGATTCATTTTTTCCCCTTATATACTACATATATTTCATATACATGTATATACATATGCCTGTGTGTGTATATGTTTGTGTATGTATTTCCCTTTATATGGAATTATAGTAAGTTTCTCTGGGTAAGCTGTAAGCCTATCTACTTTGCCTTCTGGAATATATAAACTCTCTGTCCCTTCTTAGTGGCAGCTGCTAAATCATGTGTGATCCTAACTGTGGCCCCTCAGCACTAGAATTCTATCTTTCTGAATGTTTTAAGTTTCTTTTCTTTGTCTTAGAAGCTCTGGATTTTGACAATAATGTTCCTGGGTGTTTTCATTTTGGGGTTTCTTTTAGAAGGTGGCTAGAGGACTTTCCCAGGGGAATAGATTGTTTAGGGAAGACTAGTATTTCTGATTTGAGGGTTGCTGAGCCCTTTTCATGGTTGCTTTCTATCTCTGTTGTCCACATTATTCACCCAACTCTCACCTGTGGCTCCAAGAAACTGTAGCATGAGCCCCGGAGCCACATAATGATAGTGTTTTGGCAGACAGGCTAAATCAGGTTAAGGGTAACCAAGTGGTCTCAAACCTGTCGGTGAGTTAGTTAGTGGGTGTCTACCCTCAGCATATAAAGACTTCCCCTGGTGGAATGGGCAGATGAGAACAATTCAAACCAATGGCCATGAAGGTGGCTGAAGCAGGTGCTACAGAGCACTTAGAGCTTGGTTAGACATCTACAGACATCTACTGCATCCTGAGCAGTCACCAAGTCATCTTGATTTTGCCTTGACACTGGATTTCAATTACTTTGGAAGACAGTGAGGGTGACTTCATGAAACTTTGCCTCACTTAAATCCATTTTATGTACTAGTCAAAAGACATCATCTGTATCATTTTTATTTACCTTAAGGTCCTGTGGTAGCAGGCAAATGACAAAACAACAGATGCAGATACAGTGGGAGCTATAGTGACAACCCACCACACAGGCAGCCCAGGTTATAGGGTTGTCTTCTCACTGAATTGAAGCAGCATCGGAATTTGGCAGATCATTGTGTGCCTGAGTAGCCTTTTTGAAGGACTGTACTACTCAATTTCTGGAATGAGGAAGGGGCTTGAAAAGGTGCCTTAAACATTCATTGTCTTCTTCACCCAACCCAGACCTGCTTACCATGGCAGGTAGGGATTCCACCCTATAGCTGAAACACACAAGAAAAGTACAAAAATTTTTGTAAAGATAATTCCACTAATCATCAGTTCATGCAATGTGCATGCACAACTGTGGATAACATAAAATCCACTAGACCTGAAAGATGAATAGTTCTTGTTATGAGAAAACTAAGCACATATCATATCCAAATAGCAGCCCTGAGTGAAACAAGGCTGGCGAATGAAAGCCAGCTTACTGAAATTGGAGCTGGATGCATATTTTTCTGGAGTGGCCGCAGTGAAGGGGAGCACCATGAGGTCGGTATAGGTTTTGCAATCAAAACTAATCTAGACATCAAGCTTGTATGCCTACCAAAAAGAGTGAACAACAGACTCATGACAGTGTGATTACTTGATAGTTGTTATGCCACCATCATCAGTGCACATGTTCCCACCATGATGACCCTGATGAGATCAAAGGAAAATTTAATGAAGACTTGGAGACCCTTTATCATCAATATGCCAAAAAAGGTCAAGCTTAGACTTCTGGGTAACTTTAATGCCAGAGTAGGCACAGACTATCAGACATTTAGAGAGTCCTTGGGAGGAATAGAGTCAGAAAAAGCAATAGCAACAGTTACTTACTACTGAAGGCTTGTGTCTCTTGACCTTCACCAACACTGTCTTCTGTTTACCTAAACACAATAAAATCTTGTGGATGGACCCTTGCAGCAAACATTGATATTTAATGGACTATATCCTTGTAAGGAGAAGAGACAGAGGGGATTTAGGAGTAATAAAGGTATGTGTGGCACAGAGTGCTGGACCAATTATTCTCTCCAAGCTTATTCTATCCAAGCTTAACATTCACATGCAACCAAAGTGGTGACTCTTAATACAACACAAATAACAAAACACTTAATATCAACAGATTAGCGTGCTTCTCTGAGCATGAACAATTCATTGCTAATTTGGTGGGAAAGTGGAGTTAACACATGATTGGTAACAATGGAGCAGAAAAGGGGTTGGCAGCTCTTAGAGATTTGGTGTATAGTGCCACATTTATTCATCTAGGCCAGAACACTTGCAAACATCAAGACTGGTTTGAAGAAAATGATAGGGAAGTTGCTAAATGAAAAACTAGAACTTCACAGGATTTATAAGCAGGATGATTCATTCATCTCAAAGAAGGCAACATTTAACTCCATCAAAAGTAAAGTGCAAGTGAAGTTTAGAGAGATGCAGCGTTCTTGACTCAGTAAGAAGGCAGAAGAAATTCAGCATTATGCTGACAGTAACAATCCAAAGTGCTTTTATGATGCCTTGAAGGCTATTTATGGACCAAATACCTATGATGCATCTCAACTACTCAGTGCTGGTGTAGCCACATTGATTAGTGATAAGAACATGATTCTGGAAAGATGGGCTGAACACTTCCATAGTGTTCTCAATGGACCATAACCCATCAATGCTTAAGACACTGACCATATATTTCAGGTTGAAGTCAATCCCTCTCTAGCAAAACTTCCAACTGAAGAGGTTTTGAATGCCATTCAGCTCCTCTCATGTGGCAAAGTTCCTGGTGATGATTCTATTCCAGCTGGAATTTACAAGACAGGAGTCCACTGCTCACATAAAATTTTCCAGGTTATATGTCCAGAGGAGGTTATCCCCCAGAAATTCAAGGATGCCTCCATTGTCTATTCCTATAAATGAAAGGCAAATAGGTTGTTCTGTGACAATGATAGAAGGTTTTCTTTCTTAGTTATTGCCAGTAAGATTTCAGAGTCCTCTTTATTAGGCTGATTCTTCACCTTGAAGATGGTTATTTACCTGAGAGTCAATGTGGCTTCAGAAAGGGTTCAGAAATGGTTGATATGGTGTTGACTGTTTGACAACTCCAGTAGAAATGCACAGAACATAGATCTGTTCCCAACATTTGTTGATCTAACCAACACCTTTGATACTGTCAATTGTGAAGGCTTATGGAAAATTATGGCAAAATTTTATTTCCTGGAGTTCATCAGTATTGTACATCAGTTTCATGATGCCATGTTTACACAGGTTCTGAATAATGGATGATGATCTCATGCTTTCTCAATTACCAATGGAATGAAGTAGGGCTGTGTGCTTGCTCCCATGCTTTTTTAGCATATTGTTTTCAGCAATGTTGTAAGACACCTTCAATAAAGACAAAACAGCATCAAGGTCAGCTGCTACACTGATGGTTAATTATTTAACTTGAAAAGACTACAAGCCAAGACTAAAGTAAAGGGAGAGTCAATGCATAATTTTTTTTTTTTTACAGATGATTGTGCACTCAGTGCAGCCTCTAAGGCTGAAATGTGGCAAAGTATGGATCAATTCTCTGCTGCTTGTGTTAATTTGACCCAACAATTAACAATAAGAAAGCATAAATTCTCAACCAGTCAGCACTACATCATCCATACATAGAACTTTAAGTTATAGCAAATGGAGAAATTTTGAATGCTATGGAGAAGTTCATTTACCTTGGCAGTACACTTTCCAGGGATGTCCACATAGATGATGAGGTTGATGAACACCTTGTCAGAGCTAGCTCAGTGCTTGAGAGACTCTGAAGGAAAGTGTGGGAGAGAAGAGGCATTAGGCTACCTACCAAACAGAAGGCCTACAGAGTCACTGTGCTGACATCATTGTTGTATGCCTGTGAAACCTGGATAATCTACCAGTGCCACACTTTCATTCGAATTGTCTTAGGAAGATTCTGAAGATAATCTAGAAAGATGAGCTAGCAGATACTGAGGTCCTTTTTTGGAGATGAACTGCCTTGCATTCATACTGTACTTCAGAGAGCACAACTCTGATGGGCCACCCACATTGCTTGAATTACATTTATTCAATTTGGTTTTTGTTCAAATTACATTTGTTCAACAATTGTTCAAATATATATTTACCTAAAAGACTTTTATGGAGAACTCACACAAGACAAGTTCTCATATGGAGGTTAGAAGAAGTCATACAAGAATACTCTCAAGGTCTCTCTGAAGAACTTTGTAAGACATGGGAAACCATGGCATGGGACCACCCAGCATGGTATGCCCACATCAAAGGAGAATTGCAATAGCTCAAAAGAAATGTGAGATGTTCAAATTTAATGACTTCTCCACTCCAAATGTTCAGATGAATTATTTGTGCCTGACCTGTGGTAGAGCCTTCCAAGCTCATACTGGTCTGATCAGTCACAGTGAGATACTCTATACCTTGACCCTAACACAGTGATGTCATTTTGGTTCTCTTCCAACAAAAAACAAAACAAACAAAAAAAACAAGAGGATTCTCTCTATTTCTCCCTTCCATTTTGGTTCTAAGAGATCTGGGCAGTGTCCTCTCAAGATTTCTTGAAATACGATTTCCGGACTCTTTTCTTTTGGCCATGCCTTTCATGACTTTTAACTAATTCTTTTTTTTTGGAGGGGGGAGGGCAGGGCAATTGGGGTTAAGTGACTTGCCCAAGGTCATATGGCTAGTGAGTTAAGTGTCTGAGGCTGGATTTGAATTCAGGTCCTCCTGACTCCAGGACCAATGTTCTACTTGCTGTGCTACCTAGCTGCCCCTTTTCACTAATTATTAAATTATCTCTTATCTATTTGTTTTCCAGGTCAGTTGCTTTCTATTTTTTCCCATTCTTTTGACTTTGTTCTTAATATTTCTTGTCTCATAGAATCATTGGCTTCTACTTGGCACATTATAATTTTTGTGGAATTTATTGCTTCAGCAGTTTTGTACCTCTTGTACTTAATTACTTTTCCTATTCTATCTTCCATAGCTCTCATTTATTTTCCAATTTTCCCCCTAGTGCTCTGACTTCACTTATAAAAATATATTTTTAACTCTGAAAAAAAAACCCTCTTGCTTCCCTTATTCTAGCTGAATATGTAGCTAAGCTGTGTTTTCATTTGAGACTTTGTAGATATTGCACTTATTCTCTTCTTGGTTTTGGTTTGGGGTGTCCCAGGCTCCTTAACGGTTCTTCACTGTGGATGTATTTTTAAATTTTGTTTTATTTACTCACTCATTCTAGGCTCTGTGCACTACTTGAGGGTATATTAGGACCTTTTTGTGATCGTGATCTATATATACTAGGGTCTTGCTGGTTTCTCTAGGTATTGAGTGCTGTGTACATCAAAGGTCTAACAAGTGACTCCAGCCTATGAACTACATAATTTCATTATACCCTTAGTGGTCAGTTCTTGGGTGAAATCTGACCATTGTCCTGGCCTGAAATTTGTAAGCCCCCAGTAAGTTTGGGTGTGACCAACACAACTGTAGGATTGCCCCAATTGAAGCTGCTGACCATAGCCCCTATTGGGAAGCTGGAAGGGCTTCCCCCTGATCCTTCTCCCTCACAACTACAGTTTCAGGTTCTGGCTGTGTTGGATCTTTGGTTCTTTGACTCTTTATTCTTTTTTTTTTAAAGCAATTGGGGTTAAGTAATTTGCTCAAGGTTACACTGCCAGTTATTTCTGGGTGTGGTGGTAAGTATCAGAGCCTGGATTCGGTCCCAGGTCATCCCAACTCTGGGGCTGGTGCTCTTACTCGCTGAGCCACTAGGCTGCCCCGTTTGACCCTTTATTCTTGTCCTGCTACACAGCCATAGGCCCAGACTCAGTCTATGCTGGCATTGTCACCCAGCTCCAGGTCAGAGTGACATAGCTCACTGGATCACTTCTGTTCCTGTTCCCTGCCTGGTGCACAACATCAGGCCTAATCCATCTTCCATGTCTGGTTCATAGCCAACAGGCCCCAGTCTAGTCTCAAGGGCTGTAAAGCTCCATAGAGGCCTTCCTGGTTGAATTTTCTTCCCAGTGCCACTAGTCTCTAGTTCTCTCCCTATGTTAGTTGGGTTAAAAAAAATGACTCACTCTGGATTTAGACTCTGGATTTTCTCTTCACTTTTCAATCTGTTGTTGTTCTTCCATTTTTGTTGGTACAATGGATAGAGCCTTGGTCCTGAAGTCAAGAAGGCCTGAGTTCAAATCCAGCCTCAGATACTCGCTAGCTTTTTGGTGCAGGACAAGTCACTAAACCTCAATTGTTTTCAGTTGCCTCATCTGTAAAGAGGTTATAATAGCACCTCCCCCTCAGGGTTGTGAGGATCAAATGAGAGAGTAATCGTAAAGTGCTTAGCACAGTGCCTGCCACATGGCAAGCACTATGTAAATGTTATAGTATTATCATCATCATCATTATTCATTGGAGTTGTTGTGAGAGATAACTGGGCTATACTGCTTCATTTTACTCCTGTCTTTTCCAGACTCTTTTATCCTTTTCTTTCAAAACTGCAATTCCTCTCTTTTTACTCCTACTCTTCCATGCATACTTTCAACAGATGACCCCTCACAACCTGCTTTATGGAAAGGATTTCCTTGGTATCTGTAATCCTGGATTGTAGGAGTGAGGTAGTAGGAGATGTGGGAAGAAGAAGTGGAATTTAGACCATTACAAGAGAGGTGCTGGAGGAAAGAATAATTTTCTTCTGATACTAGATGAAAGGATAATGGATGGAGAATTACAGATTTAAAGCAGGAAACTAACTCAGAAATCTTCTAGTCCAATCCTCTTGTTTTACAGTCAGGAAACCAAGGCTTAGGAAGCTTAACTCATTTGCCCAAGGTCCCACTGGCCTTTCCTATTTAGCACCTCTAGTTTCTTCTATATGACCTCACCTCTACTTTTATGGACATTCAATTTTCTTTTATCACCATCCTACAGAAGCTGCTCTCTTGTTGGCTTAAAGCTTACCAAATCCACTGACCTTTCTTTAGTCCACATGATCGGCATTTGATGTTGCTGACATCTTCTTAAAATCCTCTCCTTCTTGGATTTCCACAATATTATAGTTTTTCTTTACATTCTCCTAACCCCTACCTGAAAGAGTATCCCAAATCTCATATTATTGGCCTTCTACTCATGTCTTTAAATTGTATATCTTTCAATAAGTTCACCAACTTTCAAGCCTTCTTGCATCAGTCTCATTTCAGATTCTCACTTGCAACATAATATAATAGAAAGTGCATTGGATTAAAAAAAAACACAACAACAAAAAATTGGGTTTCAAATACTGGATCTGCCACTAGTACCATCTATATGGTCTTGAACAAGCTTTATCATGTGTAAATTGAGAGAGTTGAATTGGTTGATCTGTAAGATGTCTTTGAGGGGCGGCTAGGTGGCACAGTGAGTAAAGTGATGGCCCCAGAGTCAGGAGGACCCGAGTTCAGTTCCAGCCTCAGACACTGAACACCCACACAAAAAAACTAGCCATGTAACCTTGGGCAAGTTACTTAACCCCAACTGCCCTCCAAAAAGGCAAAAACAAAAAAAAAACCCAATGTCTTTGGGTTCTAAATCCTACGAGACTACATGAAATAAGTGAATATAATCCTTAGTATTTAACTTGACGAGTCCAAATTTATATTCTTCTCCAACTCTCATATAATGCTTGAAATAAATTAAATGCTTATTCTAGATTACATTAAATTCAGCTTTTACCTTGTGTTTCTCCTAGGAGAGGATACTGTGTTGCCCCTACTGACACAGGACTCCAATTCCAAAGCACAAAGAGGAATTTTAAGAAGAGCTGTGTTTTCTGATGACCAGAGAAAATCATTGGAGAAAATGTTTCAGAAGCAGAAATATATCAACAAAACAGACAGAAAGAAACTCTCCATCAATTTGGGACTAAAGGAGTCACAGGTACTAATGGACAAAAAAGTGTCCACAAGCATTTCTCTTTTCTCTTGGACTTGTGTTTTATCTTTGTTTGCCTAGTACTTTAGCCATAGGCATTTAATAGATGCTTGTCAAATGATGAGCACAATTGAATCTCCATTAATTTTAGTTCGATCAGCCAACCAATCAATCAAAAAACATTTATTAAGTACTTATTGTGTGCCAGACACTGCTAAACACTAGAGATATAAAAATATTCATATTGTGTATTGTTGTTCATATTTGAAAACTAGTCTTGTTTGCAGATATGGCCAACTTTTGGTAATGGGCTCTATGGTTCTATCCTAATAAATAATAATATACCTCAGATTATGCAAGGACATAGAGCTTGTCTCTGTTTTTAGATAAAACTGTGTTCAAGTGGATTTTAATTTTACTATTTTTCTTCTTTTTCAAGATCTGAAAGTCTAAAAATGAGGTATGAGATGTGTGTGTGTGTATATGCTCACATGTCATTAATTAATGTGTTTGACCTGGGGAAAATCACTTAATTTACTAGGTTCTCAGTTTCTAAATTAAGGAGTTGGATTAGATGATGTCCAGGTTCTGACAAACTCTGAAATCCTATGGTCTTGATTTATTCTGTTTATCTCAAATATCTTTTATCTATATTTTTTAACTGAGTTGGCATTTCAGGTAAGTTTTCAATGGTCCTTAATGACTTTAAAACTTAGGGAAAATTGATTAGATTAGATAAAGCATTTCATCACCATGTGCCAGACACTTTACTAAGACTGGGAATATAAGACAAACAAAAAGAGAGATGTTTTTATCTTCAAAGAGTTTAAGACATCCATACAAGGGAGCTAATAAGAGATAATGGTGTTGAAGAGAAAGATATTTACTCAGGACAAGACATGAAAGTCCATAGAGTCAGGGGTGGAATAGGTTAAAAGTGAGTATGGCTGGCTTGGGCACTTCCCAAATTTGAGATTCCAGGAAGAAACTTAGCCATTGGAGAAGAGGGCTGCAAGGTTGAAATTTTCTCCAGAGTAAGATGACAGAAAGGAAAGGTCAAAAGATTTTGAAGCTTAAGAGCAAGCCTGGTCTGAAGTGAAGATATGTTTTCTTATCTACAAATGGGATAGTTTCAGTATATCTGTTTAAATTTATTTAAAACTGGGGCAGCTAGGTGGTGCAGTGAATAGAGCACTGGCCCTGGAGTCAGGAGAACTTGAGTTCAAATCCAGACTCAGACACTTGACACTTATTAGCTGTGTCACTTTGGTCAAGTCACTTAACTCCAATTGTCCTCCAAAAAAAAAAGCTAAATAAATGAATTTACATAAAACTCTCTTTAACCCATTAATCTTTCTTTTGTCCTATGTTTTTACCTCTGTATTTATTTGGAAGCATAGACAAAATGATGGTGTATCACAACAACGTCCTCACCCCTTCACACCTCACAGTTAAGTAAAACCTCCCTTTTTAAAGTTTATAGTCTTGGGGATCTCTTCTCTTTTTGTTAAATATGCTCTCATTTTTTTATCTCAACTGTCATAGTTTAATTTTCACCTCTTTGCAGATAAGTCCTATGTCTATATCTAGCCCCAGTCTTGTTGCTGAGCTAGAACCTTATGTCACTAAATGACTCTCAAGACAGCTCAGAATAGATGCCTTGTAAGCATTTCAAACTCAACATATCTAAAATAGAAGTTACTATCTTTTCCTTAAAATCTTCCCCTCTTCTGTACTTCTCTAAAGATTCACTTAGTACTGATGTAAACCTCAACTCCTCACCCTCAATTATGCTATATTCTCAATTTATTGCCAAGGTTTGTTTCTTCTACCTTCACATCCTATCTTGGATATCTCCTTTTCTCCATTTATATAGCTACCACCCTTTTGAAAGTCCTTAACACCTCATACCTGGTCTATTACAATAGCATTATATTTTATGTCCTTGCTTCAAGTATCTCCTCTAATCCTTCCATCATTCAGCTGGTAAAATGATTTTCAAGAATCATAGGTCTGACCACATCATCCTCTTAATTAATAAGCTCCAGTGGCTCTCTATTACTTGTAGAATAAAATACAAAGTCCTTGGTTTGGTGATTAAGCTCTTTAAATCCTGACCCCTTCCTACTTTTCCAGTCTTCTCACATTTTTCTTTCCTCTCTGCACTCTACTGTCTAGCTATACTGGCCCACTTGCAGGTCCTGGGATGACACTCTTGTTTCCGTATCTTTGAAATGGCTCTCCCTCATGCCTACAATTCATCATGTGTGTATCTTATTATACCTAGTTGTTTGAATATAGTCTTCCCAAAGAGACTGTGAGTGAAAGCATGGACTATCTTTTGTCTTTTTTCTTGTTTCCTTAGTATTTGTAGCACAGTAGCACATATTGGTCACTTAAAAAATTATTGACAGATTGACTAATCTGTGAAGGCCAATTTGAAGGGAAAGTGAATTCATGTATCTTAAATTCAATAACTTAATTTCAAATCATTCTAACAATCACCTAAAAAATATAAAGATGCAAAGTTGAAGGATAACAGAGTCCCTGCCCTCAAGGAATGAGGGCATTGGGTGAGAGTAGAGAAAGAGGGAATAAGACATATATGAGAACAAATATGATAGTAAGATAGAATGTGTTTAGGGCAAGGGAGAGATCTAGACAAGATATAAGAAAAAAATCTGAAAAGGATGAGATTACTTTGTTAGAGTAAATCAGATAATATATCAATATATCAACCAAATTGATATTAAAGTAAGAAAAGATCCCATTGTTGAGGAAGTGGATGCCAGAATGGTGGTCTGTATGGAAGCTGGAAGCAGCAGTAAGAACAGCTAGTATTCCAATTTGCCTAGACCATGGTAAAGACTGTAAAGGTAGATCTCATTTGACTTTTAGGTAGGTTAATGGAGGCCTTTAATTGCAAGTCTAAGCCATTTCTATTTTATCTTTTAGGGAATAAGAGGCCATTAATGATTTTGAGTAGAGGAGTGGAATATCTGTGCGATAGGAAGATTTTGGAAGCTATCTGAAAGATTGATAGGATGGAGACAGCACACTTAAGAAACTAATACAGTAGAACAGGAAAGAAGTAATAAATATTTGAACTATGTTAGTAGTCAAGCATGTGGAGAGAAAGTACTGACTCTGGAGTTAGAGAAACTACGTTCAAATCTGCATGTAACATTTGCTTCTTGTCTTGAGTAAGTCACTTAGCCTTCTTCACCTGTAAAAGGAGAGTCTTGGACTATTTGACCTATGGAGTACCTTCAATCTCTTTGTTTTTTGTTTTTTTTTGGATTGGGGAAAGCAGGGCAATTGGGGTTAAGTGACTTTCCTAAGGTCACATGGCTAGTAAGTGTTAAGTGTCTGAGGCTGGATTTGAATTCAGGTTTTCCTGACTCCAGGGCTGTTGCTCTATTCACTGAGCTACCTAGCTGCCCCTCCTTCAATCTCTTTGGCAGATATGTAGACTTAAAATTGGCATAACTTGGCAATTGATTGGATGGGGTGAAGGAGAAATTTCCAACTTGGAAATTTCCCTTTCTGTCCATAATCTATTCTTTTTTTTTCTATTTCTCTCCCTACTTCCTACTATGATTTTAATCCTTCTTACCTTCTAATTTTCCCTTTTCATCAGCTCTCATCATTTGTGTCCCTACCCAACTTTCCCATTTTTTTTAAGGTAGAAATTTCATTAGTGTAGGGAACTCACAGCAAAGAAACTTCCTCCATCAATGCAAATCAGCAACTTTCAATCACAGAAAAATAAGTACAGGATTAAAAGGGAATATAGAGGTCATCTACTCCAAACCCCTCATTTTACAGATACAGAAACTAAGACCCAGATGTTATTGTTGTCGAGTCGTTTCAATTGTGTCTAGCTCTCTGTGACCAAGAAAACTAGAGTTTTCTTGGCAAAGATCCTAGAGTGGTTTGCCATTTTCTTCTTTAGCCCATTTTACAGTTGAAGAACTGAGGCAAATAGGGTTATGTGACTAGTCCAAGATCACACAACTAGTAAGTGTCTGAGGTTAAATATGAAATTAGGTTGTCCTGATTCCAGGACTGGACCTTTATCCATTGAACCACCTAGCTGCCCCAAGCCCCAGGTAGATTACATGATTTACCCAAGATCACATAAATGACAGATGGAATTTCAACTCAGATCTTCTGATACCAAGTCTAGTACTTCTTCCTCTGAATCAACTTGTCTAAAACTTATAATACTAGATTTGGGCACTGAGAAGTTAAGTGACTTACCAGTATGTGCAGAGGGACTTGAACATAGTTTTTCTTATTCTAAGTCTAACACTCTATCCATTAAGCTACATTTACTTCCTTTCTACAAGTTCTTAACCCCATGGTAAAATTCACTTTCTGCTTTCTTTCCTTCTACTTTCCATCCTCAAGTGTCAATTATTAGAGAAAGTAAAGAAGTGATCAAATTGGTGCAACTAAAAAATGATGGCAGCTTTATGGTTCAGTGGATAGAGCACTGTGCCTCCAGTCAGGAAGATCAGAATTAAAATTCAAGTTCAAATTCAGCCTCAGACACTTACTAGCTCTGTCATCCTGAACAAGCCACTTAACCTCTTTCTGCCTTAATCCACTAGAGAAGGAAATGGCAAACCATTTTTGCCAAGAAAACCCCAAAGTTTCCACAAGGTCATGAAAAGTCGGATACAGTTGAACAACAATAACATCTATTCCTCTGAACCCCATAGAACTGTTTGGCAATATTTTTTCCTCACTAGCTGCTTTCTCTGTCAAATTGTTTACCATTTGTACTCTCCTTAACATGTCTAACTTTACCACAGGCTCCTTCCCATTCCCTCTCAGTAAGGAGTTTACCTCATTTATTAGCATTAATGAAATCATGCAATAGAGGCTCCCTCAAATTCCCTTCCCTCTTTTACTTCAAAATTTCCCTATGTCTTTGCTCCTATTCTCCTCTTTACCGCCTGTCAACAAGTTCAGAATGGAACTCATTATAATTTTCCCCAAACTTCCTTTTTCTGAATTTTCCTATTTCTATTAAGGGTACCACCATCTTCTAGTCACCCAGACTTGCAATATGGTATCATACTTGACTCCTCACTTACCATATATTCAATCTCTTTCCAAGTCTCATTGTTTCTACCTTCAGAATATTTCTTCTATACGTTACCTTCTTTTTAATCACACAGCCACCACACTGGTGCAAGTTGTCATCACCTCACACTTGGACTATTGCAATAACTTTCTGGTTGTTCTCCATGCCTTAAGTCTCTCCCTACTCTAGTCCATTTTCCTCTATGCTATAAAAGTGATCTTCCTAAAGCCATAGGTCTGGCCATGTTACTTTCTCTTTCTATAAACTGCACTAGTCTATTATTTTCAAAATCAAATATAAAATGCTCAATTTGGAACTTAAAACCCTTCATGATGTACCTCCTACTTATCTTAAATTTTATTTCCTCCATCTTTTTTGTGGTCCAGCAATAGTGCCTTTCCTGCTGCATTTCACATATCAAATCTCCTAACTGTTATGTTTCACTGGTTGTCCTCCTTACCTATCATACTTTCCCTCTTTACCTTTTCCTCTATTATCCTCCTTAATCTGTCTTTGATTTGATGCTATTGATGATCTCTTCCTTGAAACTCTATTCTCTAGGGGTTAGGTGACACTTCACTTTTTTTCTCCTCATTCACCTCTTCTAATGCGCTAAATATTGGCATTTCCCAATGTTCTGCTCTTGGCTTTTCTTTTTCTGCTGTATTTCTTCTGGCAGTCTCATACATTCCCATGCTTCCAACTATCAGTTTTAAGTGTCTAACAACCAAATCTACTTTGTACTTCTGGCCTCCCATCTGAGTTCCAGATCCATATTTTTGACCATTTTCAATTGATAAATATCTCTACCTAGATGTCCACTTGGCACCTCAAATTCAACAAATCTAAAACTAAATTTATTATTTTACACTCGAGATATGTACAGCTCTTTCTAAACTTAAATACAATAGAAAAATTAGATGTTATTATTACACATAAAGCTTCTCTTTCTGACTTTATTGCTTCTGCTAATGCTTCACTTCTTACATTCAGTCAGTTATTAATTCCTATCAGCAGTATCTCTTTGATCCTTCCCCTTCTCTTCATTCTTACTGATCCATAATTCATACATTCAATACTTTTTGTATGATCTATTGGAGCAATCATTTAACTAGTCTCACTGCCCATACATACAGTCTATTCTCTACATGACTACCAGGTTAAACTTCCTAAAGTGTAAGTTTCATTATAACAAACCCATGACAAAAATTTTTAACACTATCCAACATCTTCCAAACTCTTCTTTGGGGAGATTCAAATCTCTTGTATAACTGGGTCTCAGTGACCTTCCTTCAAGTTATATTTGTGACTTTCCAGTCACTACGCCTATTTTAATCTCACTTGTGCACCATATGCATGTGCCCATGTTAAAACAGCCAGGGCTGTTTGAAGTTTCTTGAACATGTATGGACTTCTCTTTCTGTTATTGCACTCATTTATATTATTCCTTTTCCCCTCACCTTTGAAAATCCTTTGATTTCCTATTCTTTGGGAGAAGATTCATTTTGTTTTCTTCTGTATAATAACAATTAACTTACTTATTTAAAAAAAGATTTACAAAGTACTGATTAATATTATCTCATGTGTTCCTCACATCAATCTTCTTTGGGGGATACTGTATGAATTATTGTCTGAATATTACAGATGATAAACTTTCAAAGTGAAGTGACTTGTCAATAAAACCAGTTTTTAAGTATTAGAGGCATGATTTAATTCCAGTTCTCTCTGGTCTTTAAGTCTAGAATTTTTCCCATTCATATTACACTGCCTCTTTTTATCCTAATATTCTAAATTCCAAATATTTTAATTAAGTGATTATAGCATTAAAGATAAGTAAATTAGCTCATAGGTTGCCCTGATAGTTGTCCTCTAGAAGTTAATTCTCTCTTTTTATTTAAAAGTTTTCTTTTCCTTACTACTCACTGGTATTCAAGGACAGGGTGGTAAGGTTCACTAAAATTATTAATTATTATGTTAATGTATTTTCCATTGGAAGAGACTTGGGCTCAATGAATTCCATTTGAAATAGAATATCTACCAAATACTCTTTATAGTCTAAAACAGTATAGTCTCTAAGTGTGCCTGGCATTCTTTTAGGCTGTAATATATATCCCAGTATGTGTATCTATCTATATCCAGGGATGTGTGCTGTGTACAGTTTTTCCAGCTCTTTTATATATTGTTATATATATTTATATATGATTATATATCCTGTCTACCATTTTACAAAAGTATGTATATAAAAAGTCACAAAGTTTAGTAAAAAAAAAAATTCCAGGTTCAGTTATTCTTTTCAAATCACCTTTGACACAGGTAGAGAAAATAAAACAATTGAATAAAATGATAAGACCAATTATTTGTTCAATTATTTTTACAAATAGGTGAAAATTTGGTTTCAAAATAGAAGAATGAAGTGGCGAAACTGCAAAGAAAAAGAAGTTCTTTCCAACCAGTATATCAAGGAAGAAAATTTTCAAGAGAATCAAATTTTGAGATCTACACTAGGCTTTACTCCCCCTTGTTCCAGAATATGGAAAGTTTCTCAACAGCACTCAAGTTCAAGATGGAGGGAAAATTCACCAGAGCCTTCAGAAAGACTAAACTATGAAAATTCATTGCAGCTACTTCCACAAGCAAATTCCTATCCTTCATTGTATTTGTACTCTGAAGCAGACACTAGAAATGAGGGGATTACTGCAACCATATGAAAAATAACTGAAATCGATTACAAAAGCAGAAACTTGATGGATACTCTTTTTAAGCTAACAATGTTGGAACACTAAAATGAATTAGTCTGTATCTCAAAAGTGTCTAGGTTCTTAACACCACTGGGGAAAAATGTGAGAACTGATACTTAAGAAGTATTTTCCATTTTACTCATTTTTCTCTCATTTTGTTACTGTTCTTATGCTAAACTTGCAGTAGAAACTGCAAGGAAATATAAGTGCAAAATGAAACCTAAATATGTGCATGTATGTGTATATGTACTTATGCTTCAATGCTTGTAATTAAATCAATGTGGGAACTTCCTCTACCAATGCAGATCACAACCCATCTGTAGTTTATTCAATTTTCTTTTATAGTTGGTGTACCTGACCTGGTGATGAACCTCTCAAAATTAGCTATTTCATGGACAAATTCATGGACAAAAGACATGTATTCTATCAGTAGATCCATATTCAAAACCTTTCCAATTTTGTAGCACCTGCTAATACTTATTCACCTCAAAGACCTAGGATCATTTCTACACTATAATGAGGTGTTGGAGTAGGACTTTAGTTGACATTCTATATGTACATCTTTACATATTTATAAAGATATCTTATAGCATGGATCCATCTATATGTATCAATATACATATACTTTTATCACTATATGTTTATATGGATGTATGCATAAATATGTGCATAAAAAACACACATAGGATCATGAATTAAGAGCTGCAACAGACCTTAGCAGACTTCCAGTCAAACTCCTTTATTTTACAGAATAGAAAATTGAATCCCGGAGGGGTTGTCAGTGAAGAAGCATTTATTAAGTGCTTATCATGGGCCAGGCATTGTGTTGAGTTCTGAAGACATAAAGAAAGACAGAAACATGATGCCGGCACTCAAGGAACTCATATTCTAAATGGGGACATGTGCAAACAACTATAAACTGTGGTGAGTAGATACAATAAAGTCCAAGCATAACCAGTTTATTAACAGTGACCCATATAACTGCTAACAAAAGCAGGTCAGACTGGCCACCTCAGTAAAGTCAATGATCACAATGAAAACGGATGGATCTTTTTTACTGGCATTCAGGAAATGGGGGGGGGGGGGGGCAGGGAGGGAACATCTGAGTAGTTTTGGAATCTTACAATTGGCTATACTAGGAAAAATGGATGCTGTTCAGGTGTAGCTAATCATAGCCCTCTCTGACAATTAATGAATGTTAATTGTTTTATAGGACTCATCTACCTCTTGTAATCTTGGTTAGAACCAATCAGAACCAATTCGTTTGTCGTCTTCTTGGGGGAGATCTAGCCTCCTCTAACTGCACAAGGACAAACATGAACTTGTCTTTTGTGGGCATGGCACCAGGTTAAGCTGATTGGGGCTCATAGACTGTAACAAGAAGATGTTCCAGGAGTTAACATTCCCTTTCAACCATACCTTTAAAGTAACCTGGAAAAAAAATTGCATTTCTGAGCAAGATGAGTTCAGACAGATACTAACTCAAATATAAAACTCAATACATCACAAAAATAAATTACATTATAAAACAATACCATAGAAATCAGAGGTGATATTAATTTTTATCTTTTCACAATACATAGAAGATACGGTATATAGAAGGTAACCTCAAAGGGAAGGAACAAGGAATGGGCAGGCTTGGGAGACGGGGTGGAGAGCCCTCTTATAGAAGGTGCAGTTTGAGCTGAGTTTTGAAGGAAGCCAGGAGACAAGGGTGAGGAGGGAGGACATTTTAAGCATGAAATGGAAAGGCATGGAATTGGGAGATAGTGTTGTGTATGAGGTACAACAAAAACCAGAATCACTAAATTGCTAACTATGAGAAGTGAAATATAAGAATGCTAAAAAGATAGGAATGGGGAAATTGTAAAGTTTTTTAAAATTTAAGTAGGGTTTTATATTTGGTACTGGAGGTAATAGTCTCCTTGGGAGAGATTTTAATCTGTATTGTAAAGCAGCAGTCCTCAAAACTACTTGGTACTGGTTGAGGAATAGAGCAGTGGATCAATGGAACAGATTGGGTACACGAGACTCAGCAGTCAATAAACTATAATAATCTAGGGGTGGCCAGGTGGCTCAGCGAGTAAGAGCACTGACTCCAGTGTAGGGATGACCTGGGGATCGAATCCAGGCCCCGACACTTAGCACCACACCCAGAAATAACTGGCCGTGTAACCTTGAGCAAGTTACTTAACCCCGATTTCTCAAAAAAACAAAAACAAAACTATAATAGTCTACTCTTTGATAAACCCAAAGACCCCAGTTTTTGGGATAAGAACTCACTATTTCACAAAAACTGCTGGGAAAATTGGAATATAGTATGGCAGAAACTGGGCATAGACCATTATCTAACACTGTATACCAAAATTAAGTCTAAATGGGTGCATGATCTAGGTATAAAAGATGATAATGTAAGCAATCTGGGAAAGCAAGGAATAGTTTACCTGTCAGATTTATGGAGAGAGGAAGATTTCATGACCAAACAAGAATTAGAGAGCATTATAAAATGCAAAATGGATAACTCTGATTACATGAAACTGAAAAGCTTCTGTACAAAACAAAGCCAATGTAACCAAGATTAAGAGGGAAGTGGGAAATTGGGAAAGAGTTTTTACAACCAATGTCTCTGATAAAGGCCTCATTTGTAAAATATACAGAGAATTGAGTCAACTCTATAAGAATACAAGTCATTCTTCAATTGATAAATGGTCAAAGGATATGAACAGACAGTTCTCAGAGGAAGAAATTAAAGATATCTATAAGCATATGAAAAATGCCCATAATCATTATTGATTAGAGAAATGCAAATCAAAACAACTCTGAGGTACCACATCTCACCAGTCAGATTGGCTAAGATGACAAAATAGGAAAATGATAAATGCTGGAGAGGATGTGAAAAATTGGAACACTAATACATTGCTGGTGGAGTTGTGAACTGATCCAACCATTCTGGAGTTCAATCTGGAGCCACACACAAAGGGCTATAAGTCATTTCATATCCTTTGACCCAGAAATACCACTTCTAGGGTTGTATCCCAAAGAGATCCCAGAAGTGGGAGGGAGACCCATATGTACAAAAATATTTATAGCAGCTCTTTTTGTGGTGGCAAAGAATTGGAAATTAAGGGAATGCCCATCAACTGGGGAATGGCTAAACAAGTTATGGTACATGAATGTAATAGAATACTATCGTGCCATAAGAAATGAAGAGCAGATGGACTTCATATCTATCTGGAGAGGTACGAACTGATGCTGAGTGAGAAGAGCAGAACCAGGAAAAATTTGTACACCATTACAGATACAACATATGTGTGATGATCAACTTTAATAGACTGGACTCTTCTCAGAAATGCAGTGCTACAAGTAAACTCCAAAAGACTCATGATGGAGAGAGATGTCTACCTTCAGAGAAATAACCAGAAAGAACAGAGTTTGAATGCAGATTAAAGCAAATTACCTGCTCTCTTTCTCTTTCTTGTTTGGTTTGGTTTCCTCTTTCCCACTGTTTATTCCATCCATTACAATCCTTATTTTCAATCTGACCAATGTCTAATGTGAAAGCATCTGCAGATCCTATACCTGATTGTATGCCACCATGGGGGGGGGGAGAGGGGAGAGAGGGGGAGAAAATTTGAAACTCAAAGAACTGGGGAACTGAATCTTGTAAACTCAAAGTAAACAAACAAATTAATAAAGAAAAAATTAAAAAAAAGAAGTCAGAGTAAATTGGCATGTGATAACTGAGTTTTGACTTCTAATTCTAAAATTGATTTATCTTCCAAAAGGCCACCAGGGAGATTGAATTTGTCTTGTCAGGTATCTCTATATTTGTGAAGTTTCCTGTGTTTGTGGTGAGAGATTTAAAATGCAGTCAAAAAACCTTCTAAGGAACTTATAATGTCTGTAATTAGAGAGTGAATATTGAGAAAGAACTCCTACTTTAGGCTTTCAATGGGAAATTAAAGTTCTTTGGGGGGGTGGGGGTCCCAACACTGGCCAAGTTGAGATACCAGAATAAAAAAAAAGCAGGAAGAGACTCTCCCAGAGGTCTGGAGATGGAGCCAGTTAGTAAACAGCTTTTAGACTGTTAAAGACTCTGAACCAAGGCAGCCCAGAAAAGCAAGACCTGAGAGGGGGAAAAGCTGTGGGTTCAAATTCAGGCCTACTTAGATCTCAAAGCTAAAGTTTGTACTTTAAAACTGCAAAAATTAGGGATTTTTCTGTCTGTTAAGTGATCATTTTAGGATTTCAGTCATTTGTTTAAAATTCATTTTTACATTATAAATACTCTTTGCAAAGGGTTTGGGAGAAATACAACTCTAGATTTGTGAATGATTAAAGATGCAGAGAAGCAGGACAAAATTGGGGTATGATTTTAATTTGAAATAAAAAGGAAAGTGGAGGTAGTCTGAGTTTGAAAGATCAGGAAAGAGAGAAATAAAAGCTTGAGTGAAAAATATGGGAGGTAGAAGAAAAAAAAACATTTGGGGGCAGATGGGAGTGGGCTGGGCAACAGCAAGCCCATATACTCTCAGCTACTCCCCCATCCCTTGGATAGTTGGTGCCTTATGCCAGTTTCAGATGGTTTGAGCATGTTGAGAGGGTGTAAGGAAATTTGTTTGATTTTAAGTAGAGGGGCTGAAAATGAAAATTTTGTAGCTTGATTTGAAAACCAAAAGATAACATTACAGAGGTTTAGAAGGAATTATGTATGCCCCCCCCCCCCCACACACACACACATACACTTTCAGAATAAACCTGTAGGAACTTGGAAACTTTTGGAGGTTTATGCCTGGACGGGGAATCGACACCACACCCTGTCAGCATTGATTCAAATCCCTTAGATCTCTTTTTACCTGGGTCAAAAGCAGCAGTTAGAATATAGGCCCAGGATATTTTAAACTAACATGATGATAAAAGGTGATTTCAAACTGTTTGTAAAATGTTCTAAGAGAATGTCAATGTGAATGGGGAGCTGAAATGCTTAGGACTGGTCTTTTATCTGATACCTTAAAGGAGATAAGACTTCATCTTTTTAAGGAAGTAGAGGAGAAGTTTATTTAGAACAGCTATACAACCACATGTCTTTTTAAGGGAATATATGAATTTGTGGATAATATTTCTTTGTAAAGGGCCAATAGTATTGGACTCAAAAAACACATGTGTGTATATAATTAAAATGTTTACATATTCTTATTTGGCATTAAGAAATTTATTAGCTATATGGCCTCAAGAAAGCTCTATTTGCCTCAGTTTCCTGTTCTGTGAGGGGTGGGTGGTGTGGAATCCACTTCTCAGAGATATAATGGGGATCATATGACTGAAGGGTGCTTGGCATAGAACAAATGCTATGTTAATGTTAACTGCTTAAGTTAAACATAATTGCTTCATATATGGTACCCCTATATGGACTTTCTTAGATGTGAAGTTTATGCCAATGGTGATAAGATGAATGATTTTCTGTGTAAAGCAATTTGGAAACACATCTGACTAAATTAAGGTAACCAGACTGGTGATTAATTGACTTCAGTTTCAAGTTTAAATATATGATAATTGTTTATGGTATTAATATATTTCTAAATTTTCTTTTATTATGAAATTTGGTGACAATTGCATCACCTGTGTTCTTAGAAAAGCAATTTCTCTTATAATCTAGGTGTTGTTAGACTAAGAATTGTACTGTAAGAGAAAAAGTAAAAATGATGAACAGATTAGGAAGTGTTGTACCTTGTTTTCCCCATCCCCCTACCTCAGGGAAGTGAGCAGGCTACTGGGTCACCTCTGCTCTCCCCAACTGAGTTTCCACCTTTTCCCAGTCAGCTCACATGCATAGAGGTGGGCAGGCTTCTGGGTTAGGCATGGTGGGAATTTCAAGGTGTGTACTGACCAATCACTGTTTTTGACCTCTGCAAGTTTCTGCTTAGATAATACCTAACTGTTGGCTGCATGGGCTCCCTTTATAAGCTGAGGTTTTAACCTGAGATTGGGGCTGCTGCTGTACGGACCTGGGTTGGAGGGGTGGTACCTCATTAGCCCACCATGTGGCCTGATCAGCCAACATGGTGTTTAATAAAGGGTCAATTCTAAATTATTACTTGGGTCTTACTGGCATTATTCTGGGTACAGCATTTGGAGGCCCCAGCAAGATAAGACAGCATTCTGTGTTGCTGTCCAAGGCCCAAGGCCCAAGACCCTGCACCTCAGCTTTGACTTCCTTGAGCAGCCAGCATCTGAAATTTTTCAAAGCTCAGAACTCAAGGCTGAGAAAGTCCAGACCATCCCCTGACATCAATCAGATCACATTTCAGCTCTTTGGACCCAGATTTCTGTGTCAGCCTCAAGAGGTGAGTGGTTATATGTCTGTTGTGTTTGTGTGCTTGCCTTTCTGTTTGTCTGTCTGTAAGTAACTAAGCTTCTGTTTTCAAAAACAGCCAGGGAAACTGTTGGACTTCCAGCTTTCTCCTTGTTTCACCTTTGGAGAAAGAGAGATAAGAAAAGGGGGTGGGGTAGGGAGGAAGCAACCCGGCCACTGCTTGGGGAGCCAGTGAAATTTTGCTTAATAGGAAGAGCTCTAGGCCTCAGGGGTAGGCATTTGCTCACCCAGATTCCTAGGGAGGGCTAGCCCCTCATGAAGTTCCAGGGTCCCAGGTCTTGAGGAGGGAAAGATTGCACCTGCCTCCGGACTTTGACTGGCTCCTCATTCGACCCTTTGTGTATTCAGAACCTTAAAATTGGGGTGAATCTATTCTGTTCTGTTGAGATATGAGGGCTAGATGTAGCCAAAATGCTCCCGTACCTCAATCTCCAAGCAAACTTGGGACACCCGGATTTTGCTTGTAATTGGTTCCAGCTGGTGCTGTTGGTGTCTGTCTGTCTGTCTGTCTGTCTGTCTTTCTCTGTGTCACTCTGGGCTAGTAGAGTTTTGTTTTGAGCTCATTAACTTAACGAAGCCTTGGTGAGCCAGGCTGGGGTGGACACATGGCCCATCCACATTGCAGCGGCTGGGGGGAGGGGCTGGCCAGCCTGGCTCCTGGGTCAGTCCAAGGTGAAGACTGACCGACCCCCCACCCTGTGCTGCCACTGGGGCGGGGGAAGGTAAAGGCCTCTGGCCCTGGCTCTCAGCCACTGCTTGTGGGGGTTTGGGGGGGAGGAGGAAGGAGTTCTCAGCCCACTGAAGTGGAAAGGGGGGGTGGGGTTGGGACCTGCATAGCCCCTCCCTCAGGAGGAAATTGGGCAGTTGGGAAATTTCTCTCCAAGACTTCAAGAGTGGGATGAGGCAGGGCCTTCCCTGAGAGGGAGACTATCCAGAGTCCTCCAAAAATCAAAGCGGGGGGAGGAGCACCTTGCTTCAATGGAGCAAAACTCCCCGTGGGGCATTGGGGAAGGTGGGGAGGTGGGCCCCTCTTTGGGAATCCCTGCCCACAGATCAAAGAAGCAGGCAGGCTTGATCTCCTGCCTGACCAATTAAAGCCAATTAGGTCTGGAGCTTTGAGATTGGCAGATTCAAAGCTCTCACTTTCAAAAGGTCCACCAAAAATTCTTTGTTAAAGGAATAGAAAATGCTGAATGGGACACTCTGACCCAAGTGTTGTAATATTTTGAGATTTTTTTAATTTGGGGAATTTACAATTCCTTTATATAGTCCTAGTCTGGTCAGCCTGGAATTATAATGAAAGTTAGAAAAACAGACAAACAAAATACCTTCACAAATTCTAAGGATTAATCATTAAGAAATTGGAAATAGACTATTGGGATTGCTTTAAAAAAATAGAAGAATTTTTTGGAATATTGGGATTGCTTAAAAAGAACAACAGATGTTTTTTGCTATCTTGGCTTGACTTGTTCCTTGAATGTGTAAAAGGGAAATTAATAGCGTTTGTGAAACACTTGTGATCAAAATGGTATAACGATTGTAAAATGTGTTGACCGGCATATGTTGGTATCTCTCTAACTTTGAATCCATGCCAGAATTGATAAGGTCAATTATTGTATAAATCATTTGATGTCATTTGATATTCATTGTTATTTTGTTGCCATCTTTCTGAGACTGTATTGTGTTTCTAAAAGTCTGTTTAGCTAAGTGAACTTTAAAAAAAAAATTTGAAGTAGGAATAGTATCACAGTAATTTAAAAAAAACCTGAATTTTGTGTTGCATGTGTATTGGGTTTTTATGTTATAAAATTTGTTAATTAAAATATATTTTGGTTACAAACAGGCAATAACAATGCTGATATTTCATTTAAAATTTTGGCTATTATGAAAATGTATGCAGTGGTTTGAAGTTATAATTTATTTAGAGTTATAATTAATTTCCTGTGTAAAGTGGTTTGGAACAAATTTAACTAACATGAGCAATGGGATAAAAGCAAGTTTTAAATATGTAACATTTGGGATATTGTACATTTCTAAATTATGTAATTTGGAAAAATTATTAATTCTGATGTTAGAGACAATTTTCTTATTACTATTCTGAAGCTGTTAAATCATCTAAGGATATAGATATATATGTTAACTTGGTTGTATGTGAATACACAATGTTTTGGGAGATTTATATTATTTAACATTTTTACACCAAATTAGTTTTAAAGAATTCCCATTTTTGAAGGTTTATTTTATTATTATTTTAGAAAGGCTGAAATTGGGTAGTTCTGTTAGAATAATTAGCCCAGCATATTTTAAACTACTCTGAAATGTGTGCATGAATGGAGAAATGAATATATATATGTAAATTTGTGGATAATATTTCATTTTTGAGGGCCAAAGGTATTAGAACTCAGAAATGTATGGCTATATGATAAAAAATGCATATATTGTTATTTTGACATTAAGAAATTGATTCACTCTAACTTTCTTCATCAAGGTTTAATGAGATTGTAAAAGCAGAAGAGATCTGGCTGTTTTGATTTGAATTTGTAGTTATTTCATACGCTAAGCAAAAGCTAACATTTGTAACTGAATGTATGTTAAAGATTCAATTTCTGAATTATCTCTTTCTTCCAGAGTGAATATAATCAGAGGATAGACAAACTTTGTGAAACAAGGATGTATGTCTACTATTCAGTTGTGAGTGAGGTTCAAGTCAGGAACCTCTATTGTTTAAGGCAGTATAGTTATGTAATAAAAGAATAATAGCTTATGAAGTATCTTGTTTATGTTATACTAACCCATCCTCACCTCACTTCTGGTCACTTTCCTCTTACTCCTTTTTGGCCCTTGTTTAATCTCTTTTCCAGATTTGTTTCTTCTAGGCTCAGCATCCTTCACTTGCAGATGTCATCTCAGGCTGAGTACCCACTGTCCCAAGACCATGGCCCATCACCCCTGGACCTGGCTTTGGCCACATTTTAGTCACAGCTACAGACCTAGCCCCCTATGAAACAGAGACAGATCTACCCAAATTATTTTGGATCCCAGCTGCTTAAGGGGGGAATGATCGGGTGTTTGGAATGATGGGGGTGCTTGGGTGCCTGATATTTAGTTTAATCAGACATACTTTAGTTGAGAGAAAAGAAAGATACCATTTTTAATACCAGGTTAATTCAAACTGTCTTTAAAGTCTGTTTATGAAAAGCTGAACAAAGCAGATAAGAAGGTTTGGAGACAAATGGGGTTCATCCATCCCCTCCTGTTTGCAGATAGTTGATATCAGTTTTAGAAGTATGTTGACAGAGCATGAGAAAGTTTTGGGAAGGCAGAAAGATTTGTAACTTGAGTTTGTAATTAATAGCTCAATCAAATTTTAGATGGCCCTATCTGAAGGACACTAGTCCATATTTATTTGCTATTTGATAATTTGGGGGAATGTAAATTTTACTATTTTTCTAAGCCTTGATTACAGGAGTCATCATAAAAGCCGAAAATGGGATGGCAGAGGCTGCAGGCTGCAAACTGTTCAAGGTGGATATCTGTGCTTGGAAAAGTTTGGGGACAACCTCAGACACTGCCTGGGTGGGATCTCTCTGACTTATTTCCCAATTGTGCATTTTTCCTTCTGAAAAGGAAACCCCCACCTATTTATGCCTAAGCCTTGCTTTTAGCACCTGATTGCTCTCTGAATGGCTAGTAGAGATGACTCATGCCTGGAATCAAACAAAGCTATGGAAGTTTTCCTTTTGGCAAGGTTTATGACATTGTCCCTCTTTTTATTCTAGAGCAAATTCATTGAGAAGTAATATTCAGGGCCAAATAGATGCATAATTATAGAGATAACATCCTTCAAAGAAGGAGATGATTAGTAATAAGGCAAAATCTAACGAAAGAGATGCCTGATTGACCAGGATAGTGAGGTTTGAGGAGAGCAACAGGATCAGACTAGATGACACCTAGGTTTAAATACAGATGTATAAAACCTGGCTTTAAATTTTTTTTTATTATGTGAATTCATGCTTTGAGCATGTTTGGGAATAAGATCAGAGGTATGGATTTTGGATTTTAGCACAAGGATTGGATAAGATAGTGGTAAGGGTGAAGCTAATGTTCCATTGTTAAAGCATCTGTCTTTTGTTTTACAAAGGGCAGATGAAATCAATCTTTTTTTAAAAAAAGTTTTTCATATTTTAAAAGATTACTATACCAGGTACAGGATTTAGGAAAGGTAGAAGTAACAAAGAATAAATAAACCAAAAATTCTCTGTAGTTTCAGAATATGGCACTAATCTTAAGTAATTGTACTAATTTATATTAAATCAATATTATCTGGTCACCTCTAGATCTGAACTGGAGAAGCAAAACTCCTTTTTAAATTCTGCAACTGCATGAGGCTTCTGGGATTTAAAAGTGTTGTTTAATTGAAATAGGTCACTGGGATACAAGGAATTGTATGTTAATTATGATTTTTGTACAGTTTGTATGTAAGTTTTCTCGGTTATCTTGCTGACATGCAATTGTGTACCTGACTTAATGTAATCCTGTCATTTTGCAAGATTGTGAGAAAAACCTCATTGTATTGATTGAGCCTAGCCCTGTGTGGCTAAGAAAACTGAACAATTTGTTTGAAGCTAGTCTTGCATGGCTAGAAAACTGGACCTTTATATGTAAAATCATGTTTCTGGAAGCTCTTGTATCGTACATTTGAACTCTAGTCATCTAAAGATTACCCCCTGAGCCCTTGGAATATGAAAACAAGGACATCAGATGCGGACAGTTTTCCCAAGAATCTGGACCTGACCTCTACTGGGACAGCTTTTTTCCTGGAGAAATTCAACTAGAGGACCAATAGAAAAATGTTAGCCCCCTCCTCTTCCTTGTGACTATGGCCTTGATTATAGGAAGTCCCTATTAACTGTTAAATTGCCAATTGTTATGGATCTCCACTACCAGCCCTTGGGAACAGAACTGACTGACTTGTATGATTTGGCCTGGCAGTGTCAAGGGTTTGACACATGCACAAAAGAAGTGGGGAATGTTGTACCTGGTTTTCCCCATCCCCCTACCTCAGGGAAGTGAGCAGGCTACTGGGTCACCTCTGCCCTCCCCCACTGGGTCTCCACCTTTTCCCAGTCAGCTCACCTGCATAGAAGTGGGCAGGCTTCTGGGTTAGGCATGGTGGAAATTTCAAGGTGTGTACTGACCAATCACTGTTTTGGGCCTCTGCAAGTTTCTGCTTATTTAATACCTAACTGTTGGCTACATGGGCTTCCTTTATAAGCTGAGGTTTTAACCTGAGATTGGGGCTGCTGCTGTATGGACCTGGGTCAGAGGGGTGGTACCTCATTAGCCCACCATGTGGCGTGATCAGCCAACATAGTGTTTAATAAAGGGTCAATTCTAAATTATTATTTGGGTCTTGCTGGCATTATTCTGGGTACAGCAGAAGCTGTTTTGGTAATTGTTGTAATATGTTGTAATGCTGTAATATGTAATGTGTTGTAATATTTTGAAGTGTTGTAATTGAAGAAGTCATAAACTTCCAAGTTTTGTCTTTATTTAAAAAGAAGTTTCAGTTAAAATTATTTTGCTATCACTTAGGAAATTTGTAAGATTCTTAACTAAGATATTTGGAGTTACTGTTTAAATCAAGTATTTACAAAAGTATGTTTGTGAAAGGAAACTTGGTAATTATGCAAAGAAAAGACCTTGTAAAATCTCCTTTTTAAATTTGTCAATTATGTACAAGAGGTTTTGTGAGCAGAGAATTTAGGAATTTTGTGGTAGTTAGGAATTAATAATATCAGGATAAACTATAAGCTGTTTTAAGGAAAGAGAAATAATTTAAAACTTTTTGTATTAGTTTATTTTTAATTTTCAAAATTCATTTCTATAAGTTTAAATTTTTTCCTCTTCCTTCATCTTCCCCCCCCCCCCAATGACATGCATCCATATCGGTTCTTCCTATTAAATATATTTTCACATGAGCCATGTTGTATAGAAGAATTAGAACAAATGGGAATGACATGAGAAAGAAAAACACAAAACAAAACAAAATGAAAAAAGAAAATAGTCTGCTTTGATCTGCATTCAGACTCTTTTTTTCTTTTCTGGATGTAGATAACATTTTACATCATGAGTCTTTTGGAATTGTTTTAGTTTCCTCCATTGCTGAGAAGAGCTAAATTTATCAAAGTCAGTTATGGAACACTGTGGATATTACTGTGTACAGTGTTCTTTTGGTTCTGCTCCCCTCACTCCGCATCAGTTCATATATGTCTTTCCAGGTTTTTCTGAAGTACACTTGTTTATCATTTCTTAAAGCTTACATTCATATACCACAACTTGTTCAATCATTCCACAATTGATGGGCATCCCCTCAGTTTCCAGGTCTTTGTCACCACAGAAAGAACTGCTATAAATATTTTTTTACATGTGGGTCCTTTCTCCATTTTCATGATCTCTTTGGGATAAAGTCCTAGAAGTGGTATTTCTGGGTCAAAGAATATTCATATTTTATATACCTTTGGACATATTTCCAAATTGCTCTCCAGAATGATTGGATCAATTCATGACTCCACCAACAATGAATAAGTGCTCCAAATTTCCCCCACATTCTTCAATATTTATCATTTTCCTGTTTTGTCATGGATTAAATGGAATATTATTGTGCTCCAGAAAATGATGAACATGAATACAAAGGAACATAGAAAGATCTATATAAAAGCATAGAGAATGAATTAAGAAGACAGAAGAAAACAATACAATGACTACAATAATATAAACAGAAAGAAAAAGCACATGCAAAAAACAAAAAACAAAATTGAATTTGCAAAGTCGTAAGAACAAACATGGTTCTAAAGAGGAAATATGAGAACTCCCCTTCCCCACCCTTTTAGTAGTGGGTATTCCATTCATATGGTTCATTGTGGATATATTCAGACTTTTGACCCATATTAAGCAGTTTTTATTTATTTGCTCTCTATATTAAGCAGTTTTGCTTCTCTCTCTCTCTCTCTTTCTCTCTGTGTCTCTCTATCTCTTTGTCTCTATCTCTCTTTCTTGTAAAATATGGGCTAGGTCTCAGAATCAAAGGGGCAGGGTTATTGGATATAATTTTAGTGCAATAAGAAAAACATCAAAAGACATCAATAAAAATATATTTTAAAATGAACTTGGGGAGCTATTTTCTACTTTTAATTTTGTAGAACATTCTAAATTATTTGAGAAGTTAGATTTTTTTAAAATAGCTAGAAGTTTATTTGCATAGGTAGGAGTTGAACCATTTATTCTTGGAACAGGGGATCTTAAATTTAGCTTTATGAAGAAAGTAACAATTAATTTCCAAAGCGGAAAACCTGTTCAAACTAGGAAATTTGTATTACTGGAAGATAGCAAATACTAACTACCTTAATTTTTAATCTTGAAGAGAAATGTTGAATATTTTTATATTCAAAAATATTTGTAAACACAGTAACATGATGTGGTTTTTACTATTGAAGGAATAAAAGAAACTCTTATTATTTTAAAAAGGGAAAATAAAAATAATATGTGAATAATTTTTGAAAATTCAGAATTTCAAGAGACAGAAATTACTTCTAGGTGTAACCATCAAAACTTTTCAATGTTAGGCAAATGCTGAGGAATATCCTGAAGTACAGTCATTATTTGCAGTGAATTAATATTATAGATATAGAGAAAAGTCTGAGGTGCTAGTTCCTCTACATTTCAGCTTCTTCCTAGAATATTTCTCCCTTCAGGCACCACTCCCAGAACATAATCTGGAACCATTGCAAAGACCAATGTCTCTTTTTTCTCTCATGTTCTCATCAATTCCATCCCTAACAGCAGCACTTTTCATCAATGAAGAATCTTATGCAAATGGGCTTTGAACTCCAGATTACATATATTTTATTCAACTACCCAGATAACCCAGCATTTTAAAAAGCAGAAGTAATTTAGCTCCTTGAATAATCTATTAATTTAATTAATCAAGTGCACACCTATGAAGTCTTTTTAAAGTGGGTGTGTGAATTTTCTTTTGTCACAAAAAAAATATCTCACAAAATGAAAGGATTCCATTAATTTTAGGTATTGGAGATTTTCTTAATAAATTGTAAAACAATAAATAAAGTGAAATTTTAAAACTTGATTCATACTTTGACATTTCAGTAACTTAAATATTTTAAGTAACTTGAAGTATTTCCCACATCCTAATTAACTACCCCCCCAAGCCAATAAAAAACAAAGTACAAATGTGCTTTTTGTTTTTCTATAGTAACATGTTCTACAGTGTGCACTGTGATACCTATTGCTTTGAGGACAACTCAGACACCTTTTCTAACATTTAGCAAGACAGTAGGCATTTTGGTCTCTACAGTTATGGGGGGAGGGAAGATGGAGATTTAATAATCCAATTGTGCCTTGTTTATAAAACTAGGTAATAATTTACTTACCAATATAACAATGCAATACCCTCTTAAATTTGTTCTGATGGAGGATTAATAAGCGATCCAATTTTTTGGATTAAGAGAACAATCACCTGCACATTTAAGGGCAATTCTGGAAAATTTTGTCTTGGATCTTGTGAGGAGATAATCTATGCAATTTGCTGCCATTCCCACTGTTTCCGTATTAATAGAATCCAAGGCCTACAAAAATATTAGAGAGACAAGGCTGTGGTCTCTCACCAGGGAGACTCATTCAGCAGGTGCTCTGGCTCCTTCCTCCAGGCTTGCCAGCTCAGAGTTCCTTCCTAGTAGGCGCGATTTCCCTTTCTCAACTCTGCGTTTGGCAGAGGTTCTGGAGCTTCCAGGCTGTTCTGCCACCAAGTTCACCCCCACATTGTGCTTCCCCCCCCCCACCTTGGAATATCTCTAGCGCCCCTACCCAGGCTGTCAATTTTTTCAGCTTCCCCAAGGCTCCCTTTTGCTGCCCCTACTAATCACTTCTTTCTGTTTTTCAGGTCCCACCTCAAGGTCGTGTTCTGCTTCCAGATCAGGCTGACCTTCTACAGGCCTGTCTCGTGCTCTCGGAGAGGAGTCCTCAATTTCTTGGGAGCTGCCACGGATATGGGAGAATTGTAGGGTAGCTTTTGGATTTTTTTCTTTCTGACTAGCGAGCAATTTACTGTCCAATTTCCCAAAGGGACTCCGAATAACTAGGTGATCTCCTTTCCTGGGGTATGGTGGAATGGCAAGGGGGCGAGGAAAGAAAGGGGGAGGAATAGGCTCTTCCGTAAACTTAGCACCTGGTTTTAGTTTTTTTTAATCTGAAGGAGAAGAGTGGCAAGGCTCCAGGATGGTGGGAGGAAAGAGGAGGAGGCTGCAGTTGCTCCCGAAATCTGTTGCAGTGGGAAGAAAGGGACAAGGAAGCTCTTCCCAGCTTTCTTCATTCCCTTCCCTTTCCTCTCCGCCCTCCCCGGTGCTCGCCCCTCCCTGAAAGTGCAATCTCTTCTCCCTGCATCTCTGGGCTCTCCTCCCATCGTCTCTGCCTTCATCACAGGTTCTGGCTGCAGCGGGAGAGGGAGTTTTTGTTGCCACCCACACCCGTCTACTCCCAACCTCCATTCCCACCACCGATCTTTCCTTTTTTCCTCTCTTTTCCTTTCTTTTCATCCTTATCATCTCTCTCTCTCTCTCTCTCTCTCTCTCTCTCTCTCTCTCTCTCTCTCTCTCTCTCTCTCTCTTTTCTTTTTTACCCTTTGCTATTCTATGTGGGAATGATGTGCACATCGGAGAGTCCAATTTGTTGAAGGTTCTGAGAGATTTATGCATTTTATTTTTAAGGAACTGCCCTCCTCGATTTTTAAAATTAATAAGAAGAAACAAAGGGGGAAGCAGACGTTTATTTATTTTTATTCTTAGAGGGTGCTTTTTTGGGGGGTTTACTGTATTTTTTTTAAAGAGGAAGAAGATGAACTGACATCCCCACCATGGAGTCTCCAATCCTAGTGGTCACATTCTGTTTGATCTTCTGCCTCCGAGCAGGTCAGTGCCGGCTGGGTTGGGCTGGGCTGAGGGAAAAGCAATCTGCATTAGACTCAGTAGACACTAGAAGCAGAGCCAACGTGAGGAGGTTCTGGAAAGCCAGTGCTCTATCCTAACTGTCGCACTGAAAATGCCCAGGAATGGGGAGGGAAAGGCTAGCTTGCTTCCCCCTCCCATTTTGAGACCTAAAGGATGTTCATTCCCCATATCTTAGCCCTGTGAACAGAGGAAAACTTTGCAGATAGAAGGATTTTTAAATATTTCACGGAAGTAGCACTGGGTGTTAAATTATTTTTAAGCCAAGCTGGGGAGCACAGGTGAGATTCTGGGAAGGGATAGTCTCCTGCCTAGCTTTGTCAGCTTCCAACATAATCGCTGTCCTGTATTGCCAGATACTTTTATTTTGATGGTGCTTTTTCTTTCTCTCTTGTCCTTCTCCAATGTCCAACCCCTACCTTCAGTTTGGGGAATTGGAGTAGACCCCTCCTTGAAAATCGACTTCTTGACCGATTTAGAGCTGGGGGAGTCCACGGCGGGAGTGCTCCAGGTCCCTGGGCTGCACAATGGAAGTAAAGCCTTTCTTTTTCAAGGTATGGATAAGTGCCTAACCCTAATGTGGTAGTGGGGTTAATTTAGATAATTTCAGAAGTCAGCCCTCAACCACACTTTCTCATTAGAATGCGTCGATCACAGTTTTTTTAAGTAGTGGAGGGTAAGGATTGATTCACTCCTCTTTCATCTCTTTTTAAGTGCCAAGGATTATCTCCCATAACTTTTTAGTTTGTACTCCAGTTATTTTTAATGGCTAGGGCCCCTGACTATTGTACAGAAATTCAAATGGCAGATGATTTATTTTAGACCTGGGAGACAATATATCAAAACAAACACCTCATTTAGATGAAGTTAATTCAGTTAAGAAATAAGGTATCTGCAGTCTTGATTAAGAAATTATTCTCTGAAAGTTTTGTATGAAATCTTGCCTCTTTAGAATGACCAGAATCTTGACAAAATATGTATTTAATTTTCTGGAAAAATAAAAATCTCCCAGTATGTTTCTAGAATTCCTTCATTATATAGTAGACATTATCTATGAAACTGTATTCATTGGGGGGAGGGGGGGGATTGGGATTGGGGTAGAATGACTTACCCAGGGTCACACAGCTAGTTACATCTGAAGCTGGATTTGATCTCAGCTCTTCCTGCTTCCAAGGCTGGTTCTCTATACACTGTGGCACCTAGCTACCCTGAAACTGCATTCATTTTTTTTTAATTCCAAATCAAACCTTGAACCACCACACCCTTATTCCTTACTTAAATAACAAAGGAATGAGAGCTCTTTATGAATCAATAATGAAATATGTTTAAATGTGTAGTGTTGATAGAAATATATTCTAAGAGTTGAAAGTAGCCTTGATTTACCAAGCTATTGGAAGCTGACTTGCATGTAGTTGGAGTTTAGAACTCTTGTAAATACATACAACCTCAGTGGTACACTTTCAATGTTCTGAAGTCATATAGCAGCACAAGTGCCAGAAAATATTCTCCAAGACAATTCCAAGACCAGTTCTCCATCAAAAATTATTTTTGGAGGGGCGGCCAGGTGGCTCAGCGAGTAAGAGCACTGGCTCCAGTGTTGGGATGACCTGGATCAAATCCGGGCTCAGATACTCAGCACCACACCCAGAAATAACTGGCCGTGTAACCTTGAGCAAGTTACTTAACCCTGATTGCTTTAAAAAAATATATTTTTGGTATCCATTTTGATACAATAGTGACAGAAGCACAGTTCTTCCAGGGCAGGGATGATGCCATTTCTCTTGCAATTTTCTAGAAATTGGGAATTCTATCCTATATTTCTTTATACCCCCTACAGAACCTAACACTCAGATATTTGTAGATTGATTTTATAGCCTTTCTAGGTCAAAGTACAATGCTTGAGCACACAGTAGACACAATAAATAATGTCAACCTGATTTCAATATGTGGAATTCTTTTTAACTATATAGGTAAGGTAGGTAGTGCAGTAAATAAAACACAGGGCCTAGAGTCAGGAAGATGGTTCAAATACAGCCTCTGACACTTACTAGCTGTGTGACCCCAGACTAGTCTCTTAACATGTTTTCCTCAGTTTTCCCATCTGTAAAAATTAACACTCGTCTCCTAGAGTTGTGAGGATAAAATGAGATAAAATTGCAAGGCAACATATTAATCAACCAAAAAGTATTAATTAAGCAACTACTATATGCAAGGCACTGCACTAAGTGCTGGGGACACAAAAAGTTGCAGGGAAATAATACATAAAGAAAGCTATATATGGGATAAAATAGTAACAACAAGGCAACTGAATTAAGAGGGGTTAGAGAAGGCTTCTTGTAGAAAATGGGCTTTTAGTTGCTACTTAAAGGAAGTCAAAAAGGGCAGTAGTCAGTGCTCCAGACATGAGAGACAGCCAGAGAAAATGCTAGCAACCAATAGATTGTTCATAGGGGAGTCAGGATGCCAGTGTCATTGGATTGAAAAGTATAGTGTCAAGGAGTAATGTGTAAGAAGATTGGAAAGGTAAGAGAAGCTTAGTTTATAAAGGGCTTTGAGTAACAAAAAGAGCATTTTGCATTTGATCCTGGAGGCAATAGGAAATTATTGGAGTTTTTTGAGTGGGTATTGAGATTGTGTGACATGTACAAACCTGCAGTTTAGGAAAATCTCTTTAGTGGTTGAATGGAGGATAAATTGGAGAGAGGAGTGACTTAAAGCACACAGATCTCCCAGCAGGCTATTGTTAATAATACAGGCATGAAGTAATAAGGATCTCCACTAGAGTGGTGGCATTATCATAAGATAGAAGAAAGCATATTGGATAGATGTTTCAGAGGTGAAATTGAATGGCCTTGGCAACAGATTGGGTATGGGAAGGTGGGGAATCCAGGACTATTCCTAGGTTTAGAACCTGAGGGACTAGGAAGATGATGTTGTCTTCTACAATTTAGGGAGAAAGATGGTGAATTTGATTTTGGACATATTAAATTTAAAATATCTACTGGACATTGAGTTGGAAATGTCTGAAAAGCAGTTGGAAATGGTAGCATGGAGATTAGCAGATACTAAAGGGCAAGATATATAGATTTGAGAATCATAAGCATAGAGATAAAATTAAATATTATATAAAGATATTAGTTACTATTATTAACTATGAAATTAAGTAGTTCGTTAAATATTTATAGAACACTTCATAGGATAATTACATTGTGGAATGTCTATTAGTTTTAACTTGATAATATTTTAATAAGAAAATTCACTTCCTAAACTGATTATTTGATTGTTGGTCTATGAATAGAAATTTTAACTCATCTTTGAAAAAGTATAAATCAACTGGGGTTTGAAATATGATTCTAAGAAGTCAATTTTGATTTATATCTGATTTATATATTTTTTTTGTTCCTTAGGAATAAAAATGCTTTCAGCCTTTTGCAGATTTTGTAGATTAAATTTGTGACAGATGGATTGTGTAAGTGAACTTTTTGGCATTACACATAAAATAGCATAGCCAGAGTTTTACCAAGTGACAGATGATTTAAGATGCTCTTGGATTCTATATAAAATTTAGCAGATGAGTTTTTGCATCTTTCTCTTTTAGTATGATTCCAGTCTTCTTAACAAGGAAAGCGTTTAAAGTACCTTTTCTAATTAATAGTAATAAAGTTATTTTTAATGTCTCTGTAAAATAATAAAATATTTTATGCTTTTAGCATGAAAATTGAATTTTCAAATGATAATTATTGTGTATATGATGCTTAATAAAGGGTTACTTCTTTTGACTACTTCATATTTGGGAGTTTGTTAAGTGGTCAAAGAATCTCTTCAAAGACATCATAAATACTTTTAGCAAGTGATTAAAGCATGTGGATCTGTTGTTCCTTATTTAGTTCTAACTATTTTTCCCATTAATTGAAATAAGGGAAACAAAAATACAGGAATATAATTTTAAGAGACTATAATAGACTATTCTACAATTGCAACTGAATACAATTTAAAATTCTAAATTTTAAATTTTATTTAAAGCTACTTATGTATTACGACTTAGGCATAGTAGTAGGTACTAATCTAAGTCATATGACCCATACATTTCTTGGAAGATCTGTATTAGATGTAATCATCTTCTAAGAGGAAAAATTATCTAGGCCACAATAAAGCAAAACTTTAAAATATGAAGTGTAGATTTCTCCACCATAACCCTAATGTGACTCAGTTTAAATGATATGTTTGTTGTTTTTGCTTAAAACTAGGTGGCTGAATATTTTTACTTAAGAAGTGAAATTCTAAAAACTATAATCAAAGAAGTCAAAACTCTTGGTTGAGGATGACTAACAGTATTTTCAAATAGAATTCTTAAACAGAATTTAAAAGTGTTTTTACTATATTTTACGTGATCAAAATTTCCCCCTGTATTCTTGTTCCTTCCTCTTACAGAATATCATCCCATATAACAAATAATATTTTAAATTAAAAAGGAAAGAAGAAGAAAAAATTCAGCCAAACTAATCAATATATTGAAAAAATTAAAAATATGTGCTATGGACCGAATCCCATTAAAGAAGTGGGGTGGAGTATCTTCTTCTGATATTGTGTTTATTGTTTCTGTTTATGATGCTGTAGTCATTATGTATATTGTTTTCTTGGCATTGCTTACTTCATTCTTCATCAGATGGTATAAATCTTTCCAAGATTCTCTTTATTCATTATCTTCATCATTTTTTTGAACAACAT
Source organism: Petaurus breviceps papuanus (assembly GCF_028583685.1). Taxonomy (NCBI): domain Eukaryota; kingdom Metazoa; phylum Chordata; class Mammalia; order Diprotodontia; family Petauridae; genus Petaurus; species Petaurus breviceps. The sequence continues at coordinate 1,503,917 of NW_027185867.1, read as the reverse complement.
CATGAAGATTCTTGAAATCACTAATAAGAGAACTCCAAATAGAAACAATCCTGAGATTTTTATGTCTGGCATAATAGTCCATTGCATTCATACATCACAATTTGTTTAACCATTACTTGATCAATGGCATCTACTCTGATTCCAGTTTTTTGCTATTACCAAAAGTGCTGGTATAGTTTTGTGTATATGATTTCTCCTTATCATGGTGTCCTAGGTATATAAATTTAGGAGTGAAATCTCTGGGTCAAAGGATATGGATATTTTAATCACTTTATCTGCATAATTAAAATTGCTTTTCAAAATAGTTATATTCATTCACAGCTCCATCAACAGTGCATGCCCATCTTCCTACAACTCCATCAATCTTGACCTTTCCCACATTTTGTCATCTTTGCCAATTTGCAGAGTATGAGGTAAAATCTCAGGGTTGTTTTCATTTAGATTTCTCTTATTACTAGTGATTTCAAGCAGTCTTTATGTGGTTGTTAATGCTTTGGAATTTTTTTTAAAGCTATTTATTTATAACCTTTGAAAACTTGTCTATTAGTGAATAATATTTGATTATGTCTATATCTATGTTAGTTTTCTGCATTCTCTTGAATAGCAAAACCTTATCCAAGATATTGATAGATAATTTCCCCCCATTTGAGTATTTTTCTTCTTATCCTAGGTAAATTAATTTTGTTTCTTCAAAAGCTTTGCAATTTCATTGAATCAAAATTTCTCTTTTGTCTTTTGAAATAATTTCTAGCTGTAGTTTTAATAAGAATGCATCTACTTCTAGCTGTGAAAGGTATATGATCTGTTTCTCTTCTATTTTTAAAAAACAGCATGATATTTAATGTTCAGGTCACATAACCATTTTGTATTTATTGTAGGACATAGCATAAGCCTAATTTGTGCCAGATTGCTTTCCAGATTCCTTAATATTTCTTATCAAATCATTCTTTCACAATGAATTTGTGTTTTCATATTTATTGAATGCTGGGTTATCTTGTTTCATTGTTTCTGATTCTCCCTTGACTAGAATATGTTTTTTTGAAGCGTTTTGAAATATTTTTTGAATTACATGTAAAAAACAATTTTTAACATTTTTTTTGCAGTTAATTGGTAAAACACATTCTTTTTATTTATTTATTTCATTTGTAATTTGTGGAATAGAACAAGTGTTTCTATAGCATAATACAGTAAAAAAAAAGATGAAACTGCATGATGAAACACATGAAACTGCAAATCTAAGTACAACTTGCTATTCCATTCAAATAGATAACAAAATCATCGCGCAAATTTCTTTTTCTTTTCTTTTGTAGTTTTATTATTATTATTTATTACATTATTAATTATATATAATATATTTCTATGTCAATTTTATTACATATTTATATTATATTTGTTATATATAAATATTACAAACATATAAAAATATAATTATATTATTACTATAATTATTAAAGTTATTCCGTACATACCTCTATTTAACAGTTCTTTCTCTGGATGCACATATCATCTTTCTTCATAGTTAATTTGGATATTCACAATAGACAAAATAGCTTATTCACTCAAAATCATTCTTAAAACAATATTGCTGTTCCTGTATGAAATATTCTCTTAGCTCTGCTCATTTCACTTTCCAGTATTTCGTGCAAGTCTTTACATGTTTTCTAGTCACTGAGGTCATCATTTCTTATAGCACAGTAGTACTGCATCACAATTCTACACAATTTCATCACAATACTACAACTTGTGTAGCCATTCCCTAGTGATGGGCATCCCTGTAATTTCTTTTTAATCTTTTTTTTTTGCCTTTTTTTGGGAGGGCAGTTGGGTTTAAGTGACTTGCCCAAGGTCACATGGCTAGTTTTTTTGTGTTAAGTGTCTGAGGACGGATTTGAATTCAGGTCCTCCTGACTCCACAGCTGGTGCTCTATTCACTGCGCCACATAGCTGCCCTCATCCCTATAATTTCCAGTTCTTTGCCACCACAAAGAGAGCTGCTATAAACATTTTAGAACTTATAGATTCTTTTCCTTTTTCCCTAATCATCTTTGGAAATAAATGAAGTAGTGGTATTACAAGGTCAAAGAATATAGGTAGTTTAATAACTTTTGGGGCATGATTCTAGATTGCTCCCCAAAATGGTTCGATCAGTTAGATCAGTTCACAATTCCACCAACAATGAATTACTGTACCAATTTTCCACATCCTCTCCAACATTTGTCATTTTCCCCTTCTATCATTTTAGCCAATTTGGTAGGGGTTCCTGAGGTTGTTTTCATTTAAATTTCTCTGATAAATAATAAGTTAGAACATCTTTTGTATGACTATAAATTGTTTTGATTTCTTCACTAGAAAACTGCCTTTTCATGTCCTTTGGCCATTTATGAAATAGGAAATGACTCATTCTTATAGATTTGAAACAGTTCTTTATATATATATTTAGGTATGAGATCTTTATTTATTAAACTCTATAAAAATTTTCCCCAATTATTTGCTTTTCTTCTGATCTCGGCTACATTTTTTTTATTTGTACAAAACCTTTAACATTTGTTCTTTTTTTAATTTCCTAATTCTCTCCTTCCTTCCCCTCCTCTCCCCTCTCTGAGATGACAAACTACTTGATATAGGTTATATTTATGTAGTCATGCAAAACATATTTCCATGTTAGTCATGTCGTGAATGAAAACAGACCAAAAAAAAGTAAAAAATAGTGTGCTTTGATCTGCATTTAGACTCTACCAGTTCTTTCTCTGGAGGTGGATAGCATTTTTTTGTCACAAATCCTTCAGAATTATCTTGGATCTTTGTATTGCTGAGAATAGCTAAGTCATTCACAGTTGATTATCCTATAATATTGCTATTACTGTATACATTGTTTTCTTGGTTCTGCTCACTTCACTTTGCATGCCTTCATATAAGTGTAGGATTTTTGGAAAGTATCCTGCTCATCATTTTTTTTTTTTTAATCTTAATTAACATTTTATTTTTCCCAATTAAAGGTTAAAATTTTTTTAACATTCTTTTTTTGGTTCAAATTTTGATTTCCAATTTCTTCCCTCCATCCTCTCCCTGTCTCATTGAGAAGGCAAGCAATTTGACACAGGTTATACATGTGTAGTCATGCAAAACACATTTACATGTAAGTCTTTCTGGGAAAGAAAACAAAAAAAACCCCAAGAAAAATAAAGTAAAGAAAAATTGGCTTTGATCTGCATTCAGGCTCTACCAGTTCTTTCTCTGGAGAGGGATAGCACCTTTTATCGTAAGTCCTACAGAATCGTCTTGGATCATTGTGTTGCTGAGAATAGCTTAGTTATACATAGTAAATCATCACAGTGTTACTGTTACTGTGTACAATGTTCTCCTGCTCATTTCACTTTGCATCAGTTCATGTAAGTCTTTCCATGTTTTTCTGAGTGCATCCTGTTTATTATTTTTTAATGCACAATAGTATTTCATTACAACTATATACAACGACTTGCTCAGACATTCCCCTCTCAACGGTCATCTCTTCAATTTCCAATGAAAAAAGCTGCTCTAAATATTTTTATACATATATTGATTTTCTTTTTAGAAGAAAATCTCTTTGGAATACAGATCTGGTAGTGATATTGCTGGGTTAAAGGGTATGCATGCTTTTATAGCCCTTTGCTCATAGCTCCAAACTGATCTCGAGAAAGGGTTGATCAGTTCACAACTTCACCAACAATCCATTAGTGTTCCAATTTTCCCACATCACTTCAAACATTTCACATTTTCTTTTTCTGTCATTTTAGCCAATCTGTTGAGTGTTCCTTAGAGTTATTTTAATTTGTTTCTATAATCAATAGTGATTTAGAGCATAATTTAATATGACTATAGATAGCTTTGATTTCTAGGGTATATTTTTATATCTGTTGCTTTGTAATATTTTTGTAATATATTTGTAATATATTTTGAGGGCTAGAAATACTAATTTCCCTTTCATCCTTACATTTCCCCCACTCTTTTCTTGATATTCTAGATCTTGCCTTTCTCCAAATGAATTTTTTTATCATGTTCTGTAAGATGTCCCTTTGATTGTTTGAATAACATAGATTAAAATTATAAGTTAAATTTGATAATCTTATAATTTTTTTATTGTAATGGCAAGGCCCACCCATATATACTGAATAGTTCTCCATCTATTTAAATTGTTCTTTATTTCTTTAAGGAGCTCTTTGTAATTGAATATGTGCCAGTACTGTGTGTGCTTTGGTAGAATGATCCCCAGATATTTATATCTTTCTAGTTTTATGGAATCTAATTTCTGTCTCTTAAATTTTGTGATTGTTAATTGTTACATTAATAATTTTGTATATAGAAATGCTATTGGGTTTTGAGGTTTTATTTTGTAAGAGAAATTTTGCTTGAGTTATTAATTGCCTTAAGTAGTATCAAACTGATTCTCCAGTATTTTCCAAATAAACCGTTATGTCATATAGACAAAGTATTATCTGCTTTTTATTTATCTTTTCTCTTTTAATTTTTTTCTTCTCCTATTCCTAGTATTTCTATAATAGTTGGGAGAATGAGCATCTTTTCTTTATTTCTGCATTTCCTTGGAAACTTATTGTATCCCCCTTGTGTATGATGTTTGCTGTGTGTTTTAGATATTTTTATTTATCCTGTAAACCTATATTTTATAGAATTTTTAGCATAAATGAGTGCTGTACTCCCCCCAGGCTTTTTATTACTTTATTTATTTTTAGTTTTCAACATTCATTTCCACAAGATTCTGAGCACCAAATTTTCTCCCTGTCTCTTCCCTCACCTCCACCCTAAGATGGCATGCATTCTGATTACCCCTTCCCCAAGTCTGCCCTCTTTTCTATCACTCCATCCCTCCTTTTGTCCCCATTCCCCTTACTTTCTTGTAGGGCAAGATAGATTTCTATACCCCATTACCTGTATATCTTATTTCCCAGTTTCATGTAAAAAACAACTTTTAACATTTATTTTTAAAACTTTGAGGTCCAAATCTCTTCCCTTCTTCCCTCTCCACCCATCCTCATTGAGGAAGCAAGCAATTCAATATAGGTTATACAAGTGTAGCCATGCAAAACACTTCCATAATAGTCGTATTGTGAAAGATTAACTATATTTTCTTCCATCCTATTCTGCCCTCCCCCATTTATTTTCTTTTCTCCTCTAATCTTGTCCCTTTTCAAAAGTGTTTGCTTCTGACTAGCCCCTCCTCCCATATACCCTCCCTTCTACTATCCCCTCTTTTGGCTTTCCCACCTACTTTCCTGTAGGGTAAGATGCCCAATTGAGTGTGTATGTTAAGCCAAATCTGAAGAGAATAAGGTTCACTCATTACCTCTCACCTTCCCCTTCTTCCCCTCTGATCCCTGAATGTAGAAGCTGCTAGATTTTGTGTTATCCTGATTGTGTTTCCACAATACTTGAATTGTTTCTTTCTGACAGCTTGCAATATTTTCTCTTTGACCTGGCAACTCTGGAATTTGGCTATAATATTCCTAGGAGTTTTCCTTTTGGCATCTCCTTTAAGAGGTGATGAGTGGATTCTTTCAATTTCTATTTTACCCTCTGGTTCTAGAATATCAAGGCAGTTTTCCTTGGCAATTTCTTGAAAGATGGTATCTAGGTTCTTTTTTTTCGATCACAACTTTCAGGTAGTTCATTAATTTTAAACTTATCTCTCCTGTATCTATTTTCCAGGTCAGTGTTTTTTTTCCAATGAGATATTTCACATAGTCTTCTATTTTCTCATTCTTTTGGTTCTGTTTTATAATTTCTTGATTTCACATAAAATCATTGCTTCCATTTGCTCCATTCTAATTTTGAAGGAATTATTTTCTTCAGTGAGCTTTTGGACTTCCTTTTCCATTTGGCCAATTCTGCTTTTTAAGGCATTCTTCTACAAATTGACTTTTTGGACCTCTTTTTCATTTGGGTTAGTCTATTTTTTAAAGTCTATTTTTATTTTCTTCATTATTTTTTTTTAGTCTCCTTTAGCAAGCTATTGACTCATTTTTCATGATTTTCTTACATCACACTCATTTCTCTTCCTAATTTTTCCTCTACTTCTCTTACTTGATTTTCAAAATACTTTTTGAGTTCTTACATGGCTTGTGACCAATTCATATCTTTCTTGTAGGCTTTTAATTTAGGAGCTTTGACTTTGTGGTCTTCTTCTGGTTGTATGTTTTGATCTTCTTTGTCACCAAAGTAAGATTCTAGTCTGTTTTTTTACACTGTTTGCTTATTTTCCCAGCCAATTACTTGACTTTCTAACTCTTTGTCAAGGTAGGATGCCTCTTCCAGTAGGGGTGGGGGTAGGAGTGTGTGGACTATCTCAAATTTTAGGGATTTTGGTCAACTATTTTCAGATATACTTCTAGGGACCTGTAAATTTTCAGCTCTTCCAAGGTGGTATGATCATGGGAGAATTTTTACTCCTCTTCTGACCTGTGCTCTGGTATGTGAGTGACCACAAACACTCTTTTCTGCCTTGGAACTCTGAGGAAGATTCCCTCTCCACCATAGCCACAAGCTCTGCCACGACAGTTCTCCTCCTCACCCCAGGACTGCCACCCAGGACTGTGAACCAGATCAAAGCACAGGCAAAGCAAGAAAATCCTGCCTCAGTGCCAGCAAAAAGATCTCTGAAATCCCCTTCTGATGAACTGCTTGATCCCCATACTGTCTGTGGGATAGGAGCTCCAGAAGCATCCACTGCTGCTACTGTTGCTGTTGCCACTGCTGCCCCCACCTTGCAGCCTTGGGGCTGGGGCTGAATCACTTTCCTCTCTCACCCAGATCCCATAGAGTTTTTCCACTTACTTTCTCTGCTATCCTTGGCATTTATGAACTGAAAAGTCTGGAAACTGCCACAGCTGCCAGTAATTCAGTTCCCTGAGGCCTGCTCTGGCCCTGTCTATGTTGGCATGGCCCATGCTGGACTGTGCTGTGCTGCCAACCTGGTGCAATAGACCCTTCCTGTGGATCTTATAGACCGTCTTGGGCTGAAGATTTGTTTCACTCTGTCATTTTGTGGGTTCTATAGCTCTATAATTTGTTTAGAGTCATTTTACAGGTATTTGGAGGGGTTTGGGGAAGATCTCAAGGAAGTCCCTGCTTTTACTCCACCATCTTGGCCCTCCCCCAGACTCCTGTACTTTTGATAAGAATTTTTTAGCATATATTGAGATAACCATATGGTTTTGAATTTTTAAAATATGATTAATTATTTCAGTTGCTTCTGATGTTGAACCATCCATGCATCTATGGTATAAATCCATCTTCATCATAATGAAAGATTTCATGAATGAAATTCTGTAATTTATTTAAGGGGATCTTATTTAAACTTTTCAATTGATATCCATTAATGATGTTGGTCTGTAGATCTTCTCATCCTTCTCTGGTATATTAGAACTATGTCTCAGAAAAGGAGTCTACGGGATGGAGTGTTTTCTTTCTCAAGTTTTTAGGATAATTTATGTAACAAGCTTGATATAGTTCTCTGAACCCATCAGGATTATATGTATTTTTCTTTAGAAGTTTTGTTATAGCTAGTTCTATCTCATTTTTTGAAGTTGAATTAAGAGCTCTAATTGGTCACTTTTTTTTAGAATTTTATAGATATGGTTATCTTTTCTATTTTTTTTTATTAACTTGGTTAAAGGTATATTCATTCAGTAAAACTTTTTTTAAGCTTTCATTTATTCTCCTTGAACTGATTACATTTTCATCATGTTATAATTTGTGATTTTATTGTTTAGTCATTTTCAATCATGTCCAACTCTTTGCGCCCCCATTTGAGTTTCATTTTTTGCAAAGATACTAAAGTTATTTGCCATTTCCTTCTCCAGCTTATTTTACAGATAAGGAAACTGAGACAAACAAGGTTAAGTGACTTGCTCAGAGTCACATAGCTAGTAAGTGTCTGAGGTCAGATTTGAAGACAGGAAGATGAGTGGAATGGGAATAGGTGAATTTAATTCAGATAATCATGACATATACTATTGTGGGCAAGAATCCCTTAGAAGAAGTGTAGTAGCCCTCAAAATTAATAAAGGGTGATAAAAGCAGTACTGGGTAATAATCTTACAAATGACAAAATAATATCTCTTTAAATCCAAGGCAAACCATCCAACATCACAGCAATACAAGTTTATGTTCTAACCATTGATACCAAAGAGGCCAAAATCAATCAAATCTATAAGAACAATAATATATTTTAGAAATAATATCAAAACCCCTCCCCCCCACACAGAGTCATTCACCATCCTAAACCTCACCCTGCCAGGTGAGCACTTAAAGACCAACTTGGGCACATCCCAAGGGCAGACTCTGGGCCTTACCACAGTGCTCTTGATTCTGGTTCTGAAACCCATTCTCCATTGCTGTGAAGTCTTTCTCTCTTCATGCCTTAAGAGTCACAGCCATAGCAAGAGTTTCTGGCCTCTGGGAGTGCGGCGCTCTGAAGGCACTGGCTAAGATTCACTGCAATATTCTAGAAATTGATTTAAACAGAAACATCAAGAAGACTTCACCATCCACAGAGATTCCTTCTTCCATTTGGATTCTGCATTGGACATCCTCCATTAAGGCGACTCTACAGCAATCCTGAGATGGATATGTGAAACCATGGCTGCAGCCTCATGATTTTGAAAGCATCTGGGTATCTCCAGTGGAACTGAGTGGAAGCAGGAATTCACACACATCAAACATTAGCAGTAAAAGAATGAACCATACTACTGGCCTATCTTGACAGAAGATATTGACCTGGAGAGATATATTTAGATACTGCAGAATAAAGATATAGGTTAAACTGAATAGTATCTGAAGAAGTACTTTCCAACCTGTATGCTGTAATTCAGGAAAGAACCATATTCAATTGGTATTCAACACCTTTTGATTCTACTTCTGAAATATCTGATGAATCCATTCTTACTGCCACCAACCTGGATCCTGATCTCTGGCTTACATTTCCTCCCTTCTCCAATATGTCCTTAATAAATTGTAAGTGAACAATCGTGAAAAAAAAGAAATAACATCAAAAAGAAGTCATTTTCATCATAGGGGATGAGAATGCTGAAATGAGAAATCAAAAGAATTCAAATAGGAGGCAAGTTTGGCCTTGGAATACAAAATGAAGCAGGGCAGAGACTAATAATGTTTTGTCAAGATAACTCAATGGTTATAGTAAGCACTTTTTTTTCCAGCAAGCCAAAGTGTGAATCCACACATGAACATCAATCAGATTGATTATGTACTTTGCAATAAAAGGAGGAGAAGCTCCATATAGTCAGTTAAAAAAAGACCTAGAGCTGACTGTAGATCAGATCATGAGCTTCTTATTGCAATTTTTAAAGTTAAATTGAAAAAAGCAGGGAAAATGAACAGACCATGTAGGTCTGCCCTAAATAATGTCCCTTATGAATATGAAGTGGAGGCAAAGAATGGGTTTTAAGGGATCAGATCTGGTAGATAGAGTGTCTGAAGAACTATGGACAGAGGTTTGCAATATCATACAGGAGGCAGCAACAAAATATCCCAAAGAAAAAGAAGAGCAAGCAAAAGGAAAGTGGAAGGTAATGGAGAAAGGGAAAGATATGCCCAACTGAATGTAGAATTCTAGAGAATAACAAGGAGGGATAAGGTTTTCTTAAATGAGCATTGCAAAGAAATAGAGGAAAACAGAAAGGTAGAGAGACAAGAGATCTCTTCAAGAAAATTAGAGATATTAAGGGGACATTTCATGTAAAAATGGGAATGATAAAAGACAAAATGGTAAGGACTTGGAAGCAGAAAAGATTAAAAAGACATGGCAAGAATATGCAGAACTATACAAGAAAGACCTTAACATTTCCAATAACCACAATGGTATACTTACAATGGAGCACCATAAGTCCTGGAAAATGAAGTCATGTGGGCTTTAGGAAGCATTATTAACGATAAAACTAGTATAGGTGATGGAATTCCAGCTGATCTGGAATTCTGAAAATGAATATAAATATCCTAAAAGATGATGCTGTTAAAGTGCTGCACTCAATATGCCAGCAAATTCCAAAAATTCACCAGTGGCCACTGGTTTGGAAAAGATCCCTGTATGTCCCAATCAAAGAAAGATAATACCAAAGAATGCTAAAATACTGAACAATTGCACTCATTTAACATGGTAGCAAGATTATGCTTAAAATTTTGTAAGCTAGGCTTAAACAATATGGGAATTAAGAATGACCAGAAGTGCAGACTGATTTTTTGAAGAGGTAGAGAAACTAGAGAACAAATTTCCAACAGTCACTGGATTATGGAGAAAAAAGGGAGTTCCAGAAAAACAAACAAAAAATCTACTTCTGCTTTATTGACTACTCTAAAGTCTTTGACTGTGTAAATCACAACAAAATGTGGCAAGTTCTCAAAGAGATGGGAATACCAGATCATCTCATTTGATTCCCAAAAGAACCTTTATGTCAGCTAAGAAGCAACAGAGTCAAATATGGAACAACTGATTGGTTTTAAGATTGTGAAATGAGTACAACAAGGCTGTATGTTGTCACCTTATTTAACTTACATACAGAGGACATCAGGTGAGATGCCAGGCTGGATAGATAAAAAGTCAGAATTAAGGTTACTGGGGAAAATAACAACAATCTTAGCCATGCAGACAATAATGCTCTGATGGCAGATGGTCAAGTTCCTTGTTGAAGGTGAAAGAAAAATCTGACTTGAAGCTTAGTGTTAAAAAAATAAAGATCTTGGCATCTGGTTCCATAATTTTTGTAGCAAATAGAGGGAGAAGAAAGGGAAGCAGTGTAAGATTTTATATTCTTTGGGCTCAAAGATCGCTATAGACAGCAACTGTAGCCATGGAATTAAAAGATCCTTGGAAGGAAAGCTATGGCAAATCAAGGCAGCACAGTCTGATTTTCATCAGAGAAAGGTTCATATAATCAAAGCTATGGTTTTCCCATTACTAATGTATGACCATGAGAGTTGGACTATAAGGAAAACTCAGTGCCACAGAATCAATGCTTTTGAGTGTCCCTTGGACAGCAAGGAGATCAAATCAGTCAGTACTCATTGAAAGGACAAATACAAAAGCTTAAATATTTTAACCACATAATGAGAAGATAGGATTCATTGGAAAAGACCCTGAAGTTGGGCATGATAGAAGGCAAAAGGAAAAGGAAATGGTAGAGGATGAGATGGGTAGATAGTGTCATGGAAGCAAAAATATTTGAACTTGGCATGCTCTGGTCTATTGGGTCATGAAGAGGCAGACGTAACTGAACAACTAACTAAGCAACAACAATGAAAATTTGGATAACAACAGCACCTATTTTGCAGGACTTTTCTGAGGATCAAAAGAGATATTTTTTAAAAGTACTTAACACAGTGGCTGGCATAGTAGGTACTATGTAAATGCTTATACTCTTCCCTTCATCACTCATTAATGGATTAATTAATATATTACTGATTGGTTTATATAAAAGATTATGTGAGTGATAAAAATCACATGCATAAGATTGATACCATGAAGCTTTTGGAAAAATCAAATGACCCATTTAATACTGCATGTGATTTAAAAAAAATTACTAAGTTGCATTTTTTAAATATTTTAATCAATCATCTTTAAATAAATGTTTTTTCACTTACATATTTTTATCGTTTGATAAAAATCCTTCAAAGTAAATTAGAAGTATAGACTTATGACTGAAGATCTTCAGATTCAGGGTCTGCCAAATAATAAACAGTAACCATTAGTGATGCCCAAGGTATGCAATACAAATAGCAGAGCAGAGATCAGTGATATATAATAGAAAGAATGCTGTGTATAAATCATGAAATTTAATGAGATCTAATTTGTTTCACTCCTAACCTGCCATATGATTTTACATAAGTCATGCAACTTCTCTTTCATTCTATTTACCTTTGACTAAAAATGGACACAGTGATGATGACCACTATTTACTTAATAGTATTGTGATAAGACAAAATGTGATCAGAATTTAAGGTGACTTTTGCTGTTATTATACATTTCCGAATGATTAAAGTAGGCTTTCAATTGTTTGTGAACATATACTTTTTTCTTTTTGAGATTTTTCTTATGACTTTGATTTATACTCTTTGTTATTCTGGAGAATCAATAGTTCTTGACTATAGAAAGGAGAGGCATCTAGGTGCTTCAGGGGATAAGGCCTGGAGTCAAGAAGACATCTGGCCTCAGACACTTACTAGCTATATGTCACTTAAGTCACTTACCTCTGCCTTAATTCACTGGATAAGGAACTGGAAGAGCACTTCAGTATCTTTGCCAAGAAACCTCCATAAACAGAAATGGAGTGCTATGGTCTATGGGCTCATGAAGAGTCAGACATGACTGAATGACTTAGCAACAACATAAAAATGAGAACTTTACAGTGATTAGAAAATCTTTGCACTCAGGTTTACACTTAGGAAAGAGGGAGGAGTTGAATGCTCCAAGTAAATGCCTCCAAGTGTATGTTAGCTTTGCTTACATGAATGCGGGGCTTTTCCTACACCCAAATATGCCCATGTGAAGAATTTTACTCATGGATATGGAATAGCCAAGACTAATCCTCCCTCCTTTGTATCTCCCAACCTCCAAATATAGCTCTATTACTTGACCAGGGTGTTTCACCATTATCTCTGTGTTCTAAGACTACATGAATATTGGACAAGGTTTTGTGTCTCCTTTTAAAAACTTTCTTGGCTAAGAGATTATGCTTCTAGGTATGATCACTCACATCAAGACAGGGAAAGGAAATACATATTGCAATACATATATTCTATTCAGCAAATATGCTGGGTTTTTTTAAAATCAGAAACACCAAAGGATAAGAGTAACTAATTTAGTCATCTTGAATTTTGTTAAAAACAAGCCTTATAGATAAAGGAATCAATGTACAAAGTAGAAATATTTTAAATCCAGTTTTTGAATCAAGAACATCGATATAGACACCAGGAACACATGCCTATTATATATGAGGACTGCAGAATCCTTTATATGAATCAAAATATTTTGTCTTGGAGCAGTTCAAATAGACTTAGTTGGTTTTGAAAATGGTGTAAAATGGTAATAAACTAACTTTTTAAATTAGAGACTTTAATGTTCATTGTTCTTTGAGCCCTCTTATCTAGTCAAAAATATTTGTTTATATAATCATTATCTTATTGTGTATAAATCATTATTTAGCAAAATTAAAAAAAATTGTTGGGTGCTAATATAAAGACAAATTCTAGCCTATGCTTAGTAATTATTTTTTGTTTTATTTTTAGATACTTCAAGGAGTGTAAAAGCATCCATTGCTACTGCTGAACAAATTTTTCAGAAGTTACGAAATGAGCATGAGTTCACTATTTTGGTGACCTTAAAACAAATCCAGTTAAATTCAGGTGTTATCCTATCTATTCATCATTTAGATAAACGGTAAGTATGGCTGCCTCTTTTTTTTCCCCATTTTCACTATACACTATCATGTAATTGAGTAGATTAAATAGAAATAAACTAAAGCAAGATACAATATATTGAAGCTTGTTGAATAGTAACCCACATACTGCATACGTACTAACATAAAAATAACTATTTGTCTTGAAGTTGGAAAAGATGTCATTTTTTTCTGTACTTCAAGTTTCATTTAAAAGAACTTTTTATTTTTAGCTCTGAATTGTCTCCTTCCTTCTCACCCCACCCCCACCTACTGAGAAGACAAGAAATGATACCCAATATATGCATGAAGTCATACAAACCATATTTCTATATTATCTATGTTGCAAAAAAAAAGAATTAGAAAAATGAAGAAATTGAAAGAAAATGTGCTTTGATCTGCACTAAGAGTCCATTAGTTCTTTCTCAGAATGCGAATAGCACTTTTTTTTTTATCGTTAGTCCTTTGGAATTGTCATGGATTCATTGTAGTGCAGTCTTTCACATTTGATTGTCATTACAGTACTGTGTACAATATTTTCCTAGTTCTTTTTACTTCACTTTGTATTAGCTCATATAGGTCTTCCCTGGATTTTCTTAAACCATCCACTCTGCAATTTCTTACAGTACAATACATTACATCAGAAACATACCACAGCTTGTACAGTCATTGCCCAGTTGATGGGCATCCCCTCAATTTCCAATTCTTTGCCACAACAAAAAGCAGTTAAGAGCAGTTTTTGTAATATAGGTTCTTTTTCTTTTATCTCATTGGGGAGACATAGGTAATAGTGATTTTGCTGGGTCAAAGGGTATCTACAATTTTATAGCCCTTTGGACATAATTCCAAGTTATTTTCCATAATGGTTAGAACAGTTTACAACCCTACCAACAGTTCATTAATGAAACTATTTTTCTGGATCCCCTCCAGCATTTCTCATTTTTTCTTTTTCTGACATTTTAGTCAATCTTATTGGTGTTAAGTGGTACCACAGTTTTTTTAATTTGCAGTTTTCTAATTATTATTGATTTAGAGCATTTTTTCATATTACTACTGATAACTCAGAGGCAGTGAGGTGGCTAAGTGGATAGAGCATTGGGTTTGGAGTCAGGAAGACCTGAGTTCAAATCTGGCCTCAGACACTTACTGACTGTATGATCTTGGGCAAGTCATTTAAACTGCCTTAATTTACTGGAGAAGGAAATGCTAAACCATGCTGAGTAAAACCCAGGACAGTATTGGTGGGCTGTGGTCCATGAGGTCATAAAGAGTTGGACACAACTGAATGACTGAACAACAACTGATAACTTCTTCTAAAACCTGCCTGTTTATATGTCCTATGATGATTTATTAATTGGGGAATGGCTTGTAATTTTATAAATTTGATGCGGTTCCCTATACATTTGAGAAATGAGATATTCTCAGAGAATATTTTTATCTCTTTATCAGAGAAACTTGCTGTATAAATCTCTCTCTCTCTCTCTCTCTCTCTCTCTCTCTCTCTCTCTCTCACACACACACACACACACACACACACACATACACACACACACACACCAGTTCCCTGTTTTCCTTCTAATTTTGACCGAATTGGTTTTGTTTTGCAAAACTTTTTCAATTTCATGTAATCAAATTTATCTATTTTACATCCCATGATCCGAATAATGATTTCTTGCTTCTTTATGAACTCTGTTTTTATCCATAGCTCTGACAAGTAATTTTTCCCATATCCTCTAATTTGCTTATGTTATCATCATTTGTGTGTAAGTAATATACCTATTTTGAGTTCATCTTGGTATATAGTGTGAGATACTGATCTATTCCAAGTTTCTTCCAGACTTCTTTCTGGTTTCCATATCTCTGTTAATTAGTTCTATTTTCTTTTATTTTTGCTTTGTCAGAGAACAAGATTGCTACATTTATTTTTATTCCTTTACTAGAATCATAATAGATTCTTCTCCAGTCCCTTATTTAAGCTCTGCATGTTTTCTGTTTTAACTCTATCTTGTAAATTACATGTTAGATTCTAGTCTCTAATTTATTCTCTTATCCTCTTCTATTTTGTTATTGAGTTCATCCCATTTACATTGAGTTATATTCACTGTGTCTTTCCCTGAATCCTGCTCCCTTCTATTTACCCTTTTTTATACTATCCCCTCCTCAAAAATATGTTTAGCTTTTCAAAAGTAACTCCTTTCATCTACTTTCCCTCTTACCATTCACCCCCTTTCCTTAGTCCCTTCCTCTTCTACTTCCCTGTCAGGTAAGATGAAATTCTATACTCATCTGTGTGTCTATCTACCTGTCTATCTTCCTGTCTGTCTGTCTATCTATCTATCTATCTATCTATCTATCTATCTATCTATCTATCTATCTA
>NW_027185867.1:1479846-1488091 GCF_028583685.1 Petaurus breviceps papuanus | reverse complement strand
CTATCTATCTATCTATCTATCTATCTATCTATCTATCTATCTATCTACCTATTTATTTCTATCTTTATATCATCACCTCTTTAAAAACTAGTTCAGATGAGAGGTTCAACTGTAACCCAACCTCCCTGCCCCCACTTTTTCTTCCCATTTGATATTCTCCAGAGATCTATCATATCTTTCTTTCCCTGTGTAAATTATAACTGCATAAAATATAAAACTATATCTCTATTTAAAATATAACATTCCCCTGTATAAACTCTACCTTTCATGTATCTTTTGTGAGAGAATTTTCTCTCTTCTTCCTCTCTTTCCCCTTCTCTCAATGCATCCTTCTTTCTCACTCTTCCATACTTTTTAAAAATATTATCCCAAATAGACTTCTGTTTCTGTAGACTCCTTCTATCTGTCCTAATCATGATAAAGGTTTTAGGCATTATATGTATGTTCCATAATAGGTGAGTAAACAGTTTAATCTTAGCAAGTCCTTTATGTTTTCCCTTTCATATTCACTTTTTTTATTCTTCTCTTGAATTTTGTGTTTGAAATTAAATTTTTCATTTGACTCTAGTCTTTTCGTCAGAAATGCTTGAAGGTCCTCTCT
Organism: Petaurus breviceps papuanus; assembly: GCF_028583685.1. NCBI lineage: Eukaryota > Metazoa > Chordata > Mammalia > Diprotodontia > Petauridae > Petaurus > Petaurus breviceps. The sequence continues at coordinate 1,487,490 of NW_027185867.1, read as the reverse complement.
TTTATTAAATATCATTTTTCTCCTGAAGAATTATATTTAATTTTTCTGGGTGGTAATCCTAGCTTTTTTGCCTTCTGGAATATATTCCAAGTCCTTTGCTCTTTTAATATGGAAGCTGCTAAGTCTTGTCTGATCCTCACTGTGGAGCTATAATATTTGCACTGTTTCCTTCTGGCTGCTTGCAGTATTTTCTACTCTACCTGGGAGTTCTTGAATTTGGTTATAATATTCTTGGATATTTCCATTTTGAGATCTTTATCAGGAGGTGATGGGTAGATTATTAATTTTGGCCTCTGGTTCTAAAATATCTGGACAGTTTTCCTTGATAATTTCTTGAAAGATAATGTCTAGGTTCTTTTTCTGATCATGGCTTTCAGGTCATTCAGTAATTCTTTTTATTTTTAATTTTTTTTTCTTAAAGAAATTGGGGTTAAGTAACTTGCTCAAGGTTACATGGCCAGTTATTTCTTGGTGTGGTGCTAAGTATCTGAGCCCGGATTCGATCCCAGGTCACCCCAACTCTGGGGCAGGTGATCTTACTCACTGTGCTACCTGGCCATCCCCATTCAATAATTCTTAACTTATCTTTCCTTTTTCTAATTTTTCAAATTGCATGTCCAATTTGTTAGTTTTCTCTTTCTCTATTTTATTGATGTAAGCATTTAGAGGTATAAATTTTTCTCTAATCACTGCTTTTGCTGTATCCCATGGAATGTTGTCTCATTATCATTGTCCTCTTTAATGAAATTTTGATTGTTTCTATGATTTGTCCTTTAACCCACTCATTCTTTAAGACTAAGTTGTTATTCTCCAGTTAGCTTTAAATCTGTTTCTTTGGTCCTTTATTAAATATATTTTATTGTATTATGATTTGAAAGGGATGCTTTTAATATTTCTGCTTTTAACTATAAATGATGTACTATTATATGGTCAATTTTTGTGAAGGTACCATAACCACTGAGAAAAAGGTGTATTTCTCTAGCTGATCTAAAATTCTATTCACTTCCTTAGCTTCTTTATTATTCATTTTTTAGTTAGATATATTTACTTCTGAGCAGGAAAGATAAAAATTTGCTACCATTATAATAGTACTTCCTCTTTATTTTGTTTAGGGATCTTCTTTATCTTTTACCTCAAAACCTTGGACAGTGTCTAAAACAGTGGATACTTAGCAAATATTTCTTGATTGCTTTGAGGTGTTTTTTAAAAAGCTGTTTAGTGGATTGGATTAGGAGGGCTCAGCCAAAATGCTCAATCCTTTCACCAAGTTTCTAAGGGATTATGGAAAATCACAGTTTATCTCTTAGATGAAAAGTCCAAGAGAAATATTTTCTAGCTTAACACAGAAGTTTCTAGGTTTTGGAACCCAGCTGTAGCTCTTTTCTGCCCTCATGACTTTGCTGTTTAGCAGACAAAAGTTCAATTTGTGATTTTCCATGTATCTGAGCAGACATTCTGAAGCACTATGCCATTTATGACCTCATTTTGGAGCTCAAGCAGACTTTTCCCTTATCTTTTCTAGACTAAACATTTCTGCTTCCTCTTTTACCCCCATTTGATGCTTAGAACTGGTTTTTCTCTTTGTCAGTCTTTCTATGTGCACAAGTGATTCCATTCCATCTCATCTTTTATAATAGGTTGCCCCCTCTATAATCCCCACTCTCTCATTACTTTTTAATTCTTCACTGTATACTTGCTGCTTCCCTCCTGCCTAAAACCAGAATACCCCCATCATCAAAAAGTTCTCTCTTCTGCAACTAACCTTCTTGAGATCATCTACAATAGATGTCTCCCTTTCCTTTCTTCTAAATAATTCTTAACTCTACAATCTAGCTTCTGACTTCAACATTCAACCAAAATAGCTCTCTTCTAAGTTAATAATGATCTCTTAATTATGGCCTTTCTCAATCCTCCTCTTTCTCTGCAGCCTTTCACACTTTTAATCACTCTCTTCTTTCTAGGTTTTGATAACGTTCCTTTCTGATTCTCATGATCACTAACTATAGGAAGCCCCTTAAGTCTTAGGCCCTTTTCTCTTCTCCTTCTATATCATTTCACTTGGTGATCTCATCAACTCCCATGTCCCTGCTTCAAATCTCTCCCCACTCCAATCCACCCTCCACTCAGATATCAAATCAATCTGCCTAAAAGGCAGATTTAACCCAATCATTACCTTTTCCCACCAACCCCCATTCAGTAAGCTCTAGTGATTCCCCATCACCTCTAGGAGTAAATATAAAAATCCTCTTTCAAAGGGTTTTCAAAACCCTTCATAACTTTCCTCCTTTCTATCTTTCTATTCTTCTACCTTATTCTTTCCATATCCTCTAGTGTTGCATTCCATTCATATTTCAAAAATTGTACAGTCATTCCCCAATAGGAAGAGACTCAGTCTTCTATTTTTGACTACTACTGACTGATTTCTTTGGTGTATAGGCCCAATTGTGGTATATCTGAGTCAAAGAGTACAAATAATTTGGTAACTTTCTGTGCATACTTTTCAATTTATTTCTAGAAAAGCAGGACCAGTTCATAGATCAATCAACCATGCACCAGCATACCTTATGTATACCTAATCTTTTCTATTGATCAGCATTTTAAAAAAACCCAGCAGCAAATTACTTTAGTGATGACTGCGAATTTGAGATTTGATACTGATAGACCTTTCTTACTACTTTTCCCTTTCAAATACCTTTGAGATTGTTGACCTTTTGTTTCTTCATACAAATTGTATTGTTATGTTTCTAAGTTGATAAGACATTATTTTGAGAATCATACTGGTAAGGCAGCAAATAAGTAAATTCGTACTCATGAGCAATTAATATTTATCCAATTGTGTAGCTTTGCTTTTATTTCTGCAGATAATCACTAAGTAAATATTGGTAGATATACTCACAAATATTTTATATTTCCTACAAATATTTTGAAAGGAATTTTTCTTTCTATCTCTTTATGCTGAGTTTTCTTTGGGACTTGGAGTTCTCTAAATACATCATCATATGATTAGCAATAAGTGATAGTATTTCTTTCTCTTTTCCCATACATATTCCTAAAATTTATTTTTAAAAGTCTTATTGCCATAGCTAGCATTTCTAGCACTTTGTTAGATAGTGCTGATCTTATTGGAAAGCCTTCTAAAATTTTCCCTTTACATATTTGGTAAATTCTATTTACCATGTTAAGGAAAACCTCATTTGTTCCTATGATTTCAAGAGTTTTTAATTAAAACATGTTTTGTCAAGTCTATTCAGCATTTATTGATATGATTGTATGTTTTTAATTATTTATATAGCATTAATATGGCTTATTATATTTTAATATTTCCTTTATTGAACCAACTCTATATTTCCCTTAGTTTATGCTAATATAATTGAAAACAAAAGATTATTGAATTGATTAATAAAAATTAATCTGCTTTTAAAAACAATTAACTAATTTGATTCTTAAAAAGAGAGAAGAAAACCAATTGTTCATATGAAAAACAAGAATAAAAAAATAACTTACAATCGAAGAAATAAAGGAAATTATCAGAAGCTATTTCACGGAATTATATTTGAGAAAATATGACATTTAGAAGAAATAGATAAATGCTTTGAAAAATATAAAATAACTAGATTAGCAAAACAAGAAATAGACTGTCTATTTCTAAGCCAACATAACAAAATGAACAAACCATAAATGAATTCCTAAAGATGGAAACAAAACGTTATCAGCCTGGGGGACTAAGAGGGTGGTGGTATCTCCACAATAATAGGGAAGTTGGGAAGAAGGAAGAGTTTTGGGAAAGGATAATAAGTAAAGTTTAGATATATGAGTTTAAGATGCTTACAGGACATTTACTTCATTTTTTCCAGTAGGCATTTAGGGATGTGAGAGTTAAAGCATGACATAGTGGTTAGGGTTGAATAAATAGGTCTCAGAATAATCTGCATATTTAATTGAATCCACAAGAGTTCATGAGATCACCAAGTGAAATACTATAGAGGGAGAAGAGGACATATCAGAGCTCTGTCAGACAGCCACAGTTAGATGATGCAACCTGGATGAAGATACAGCAAAGAAGACAGAGAAGGAGCAATCATATAGGTAAGAGAACCAGGACAGAGAGGTATTACAACATCTACCAGGAAGAAAGTACCAGTGATGAAAAAGGTGAAAGTATCAAAGGCGGGAGAGAGGTCAAGAAGGAAGAGGATTGAGAAAAGATCATGAGATTTGTCAATTAAAAGATTGTTAGTAACTCTGAGAGGGAAGTTTTGGTTTAATGACCAAGGTGGAAGTCAGTGAGCGGATGGTTAAGAAGAGTGTGAGTGGAAAGTGCCACTTTCCCAAGGGATTTAGTCAGAAAAGGAAGCAGAGATACCAGATGTTATCACAGATGATTGGGGCGACGGAAGCTATTTTGATCAATTCTCCAAAAATATCCCGTTAGTAATGTGGTGCTTATAGTGCTATGTCTGTAAAATCAATTTAGTTAATATTACAATGTTTATAATATTGGTATGGCTCAAAATGAGACCTGAATTATCTTTCAATTATTTATATTGTTTATTTCTTTATGAAATATTTTATCATTCTTTCTATACAAGTCTTCATTATGCCTTGGTAGGGTACCTCCTAGATATTTTATGTATTTTAAATTTATTTTATTTATTTATAAAATTATTTTAAACAGTATTTCCCTTTTATTATTCCCTCACATATTGTATTCTATATATATATATATATATAAACTGAGAAGTTTTGTGGATTTATTTTCTATTTAGCTACTTTACTGATGCTCTTTTTAATTTTATTTAAATTTTTTAGTCTTTATTAATTTCTTTGTTTACTTTCAGTTCACAAGATTCAGTTCCACAATTCCTTGAGTTTCAGATTTTCTATCCCTTCCTCCCTTACTCCACCCACCCCACCATGGTGGCATACATTCAAGTACAGGATCTGCAAATACTTTCACATTAGACATTAGACAGGTTATAAAGAAGGATTATATCAGGGGCGGCCAGGTGGCACAGCGAGTAAGAGCACCGGCTCCAGTGTCAGGATTGACCTGGAGATCGAATCCCAGGTTCAGATACTTAGCACCCATCCAGAAACACCTGGCCGTGTAACCTTGAGCAAGTTACTTAACCCCAATTGCTTAGGGGCGGCCAGGTGGCTCAGCGAGTAAGAGCACCAGCTCCAGTGTTGGGATTACCTGGAGATCGAATTCTGGGCTCAGACACTCAGCACCACACCCAGAAATAACTGGCCGTGTAACCTTGACGAAGTTACTTAACCCCGATTGCTAAAAAAAATAAAAAAAAAGAAGGATTATATCAGATGGAATGAATAATGGGAAAGAGGAAACAAAACCAAACAAGAAAAATAAAAAAAGCAAGTAGTTTGCTTCAATCTGGATTCAAACTCAATTCTTTCTAGTTCTTTCTCGGGATGTAGACATCTATCTCCATCATGAGTCTTTTGGGGTTGACTTTTAACCCTGCATTGCTGAGAAGAGTCCAGTCTATCAAAGATAGTCATCACACATACTTTGTGTCTGTAATTTGTACAAATTTCTCCTGGCTCTACTCTTCCCACTCAGCATCGGTTTGTATAAGCCTCTCCAGGTAAATATGAATTCCATCTGCTCCTCATTTCTTATAGCACAATAGTATTGCATTACATTCATATACCACAGCTTGTTCAGCCATTCCCCAATTGATGGGCACCCCCCTAATTTCCAATTTTTTGCCACCACAAAAAGAGCTGTTGTAAATATTTTCGCATATATGGGTCTTCCTCCCACTTCTATGATGTCTTTGGGATACAACCCTAGAAGTGGTATTGTAAAGGGTATGAAATTCTTTATAGCCCTTTGAGCATAATTCCAGATTGCTCTCCAGAATGGTTGGATCAGTTCACAACTCTACCAGCAATGCATTAGCATTCCAATTTGTCCACATGCTCTCCAGCATTTGTCTTTTTCCTGTTTTGTCATCTTAGCCAATCTGACTGCTGAGATGTGGTACCTCAGAGTTGTTTTGATTTGCATTTCTCCAATCAACAGTGATTTAGAGCATTTTTTCATATGCTTATCGTTAATTTCTTCCTGTGAAAACTGCCTGTTCATATCCTTTGACCATTTATGAATTGGGGAATGACTTGTATTCTTATAGATTTGACTCAATTCTCTGTATATTTTAGAAATGAGACCTTTATAAGAGATATAGGTTGTAAAAATTCTTTCCCAATTTCCCACTTCCCTTGTAACCTTGGTTACATTGGCTTTGTTTGTACAGAAGGTTTTCAATTTAATGTAATGAAAATTATCCATTTTTCATTTTATAATGCTCTCTAATTGTTGTTGGGTCATAAAGTCTTCCCCTCTCCACAAATCTGACAGGTAAACTATTCCTTGCTTTCCCAGATTGCTTACAGTATCAGTCTTTATACCAAAATCATGCACCCATTTAGACTTGATATTAGTATATGGTGTTAGGTAATGGTCTATGCCCAGTTTCTGCCATACTATATTCCAGTTTTCCCAGCAGTTTTTGTCAAGTAGTGAGTTCTTATCCCCAAAGCTGGGGTCTTGGGGTTTATACTGATGCTATTAATGGTCTCATTAGTTTCTCTACTGATTCCCTGGAGTTTTCTATGTAAATAATTTTCTTCAAAGACTTGTGTTAATTTTACCTTATTTTTGCCCATCTTTATACCATTAAGCTCTTTATTTTGTCTTCTTATCATTACTAGCATTTTTAGAATTATGTCAAATAATAGATGGAAAAGATAGCATGCTTGCTTCATTCTTATACTTAATAGGAAAGATTCTAGTGCATTTCCATCAGTGATAATGTTAGCTTTGGGTTTGTATGTAATGTGTCTGTTTTGTAGGATTTTTCATTTTGGTTTTTAGCATGGAAGAGTGATGTACTTAACAAATCTGTCAAAGATTTTTATGCATATTTACATATAATCAAGTAGTTTGACTTTTTTTTTGGAGGGAGGAAGGCAAGGCAATTGGGGTTAAGTGACTTGTCCAAGGTCATACAGCTAGTAAGTTTGTTAAGTTGGTGCTCTATTCATGATGGCCCCTCATTGTCCCAGTTTAACTTTGTTTTTAACATGACTACATATATTATTTTATTTATTACATATGTTGTTTTCCTGATGTTAAATGATTCTTTCCTCCCTGGAAAAAACTCTTACCTAGATCATAGAAAATAGCCTTTTTAAAATTTTGTTTTAACTACATTGCTGCATTCTTTTTTTCTTTTTGCTTTTTGGATGGCAATTAGGGTTAAGTAACTTGCCCAAGGTCACACAGCTAGCAAGTGTGTCAAGTGTCTGAGGCCAGATTTGAACTCAGGTCCTCCTGACTCCAGAGCCAGTGCTCTACTCACTGTGCCTACCTGCCCCTGCTGTATTCTTTTTGCCAGTATTTTATTAAAATTTTATACTCAAACTCATTAGTGATATTATGGAATTATTTTCCTTTATCCTTTTCCAATAAAGGCTATGCATATGTTGCATAAAGGTTGTTTGATAGAATGTTTTATTTTGAAATTTTTGAGTTTTTTTCTGTAACATAAGTTTAATTCAGGCTTCCCAGCTCTATTGGTAGATCAGGTCCCCAGAGGATGGATCCACAACTCCTCT
>NW_027185867.1:1467578-1479446 GCF_028583685.1 Petaurus breviceps papuanus | reverse complement strand
TATTTTTAAAAAGAAAAATTATTAGTTCATTACTAAAAAAAACAAAAAAGAAAAACAAATTAATTATAAAAAAAATTGAAAGAGGTGAATTTACAAGCAAAGGAGAAATGAAAGAAATTATTGGAAACTATTTTGCACAATTATATGATAGTAAAAATGAAAATCTAAGTGAAATTGATGAATATGTACAAAAATAAGAAATTTCCATATTAAATGAACAAGATATATGATTTAAATAAGTAAATCTTTTTAAAAAAGAGAGAGATCACACAATTCAACTGAACATTGAATTGAATTAAATGAATATCCAAAGGGAAAAAAGAAACCCAGGGGCAGGTAGGTTTATCATCAAGTTCTACTGAACATTTAAATAATAATTTCAGTATTACATTTTTAAAAATAATAAGTAAAAAGGCTCTACCAAATTCCTTGTGATACACATATGCTCTTGCTACCTAAAGGTCAAAGCAGAGGATAAAAAAGCTATTAACCAATATCTCTAATGAATTTTACAAATATTTTGTTTTTCACCAATTACATATAAAGACAACTTTTAACATTAATAAAATTTGAATTCCAAATTTTCTTTCTGCCTCCCACATCTCCCCACTCCCTAATACAGTAAGAAGTTTTATATACATGTTCAATTATGCAAACCATATTCCTATATTAGTCATGTTGTGAAAAAAGATACAGATCCAAAGCAAAAAAAAAGAAATAAAAATACAGAAAGTGAACAATAAGATGCTTCTCTCTGCATTCAGACTCCATCAGTTCTTTCTTTGGAAGTGGATGACATTTTCATGATGAGTCCTTTGGAATTGTGTTGGATTTATTGTATTTCTGAGAATAATTAAGTCTTTGACAGATGTTCACCATACAATATTGCTGTTAGTATGCACAATGTTCTCCTAGTTCTGCTTATTTCACTTTTCAGCAGTTGATATAAGTCTTTCCAGGATTTTCTGAAGTTGGCCTGCTCATTATTTTTTTTTAGCACAGTAGTATTCCATTAAAATCATATACGACATGTTTATCCATTCCCCAATTGATGGATATCCCCTGTTTCCAATTGTTTGCCACTACAAAAAGAGTTGCTATATTTTTGTACATATAGGTCTTCCTCCCCTTTCCTTTTTATGTCTTTGGGATTGAGACTTAGTAGTAGTATTATTGGATCAAAGGGTATGCAAAGTGTGATAACCCTTTGGATATAGTTCCAAACTGCTCTTCACAATTATTGAATTTCTTCACAACTCCATCAACAATGCATAGGGTCCTAATTTTCCCACATTACATCCAACATTTATTGTAGAATACAAAATAAACCCACATAAATCATCTTTTTCCCTTCTTCACATTTGTTTTCATTAATTCCTTGATATTCTTGACCTTTTGTTCTTCCAGATGCATTTTGTTATGATTTTTTTCTAGTTCTATAACATAATTTTGTAGTAGTTTGATTTGGCATGGCATTGAATAAGCAAATTAATTTAGGTAGAATTGTCATCTTTATTATATTGACTCAGTCAACCCATGGATTGTTAATAATTTTCCAATTGCTTAGATCTGTCTTTATTTGTGGGAAAAATGTTTTGTAGTTGTGTTCAAATAGGTCCTGGGTTTGTCTTGGCAGGATGACTCCCATGTGTTTTATACTGTTTAGTAATTAATGGAATTTTTATTTCTATCTCTTCCAGTTAGGTTTTGTTGATAATATAGAAATGCGGATGATTTATGTAGGTTTATTTTGTATCCTACAACTTTTCCAAAGTTGTTAATTACTTCATGTTGTTTTTTAGTTGATTCTCTAAGTATATCATCATATCATCTGCAAAGAATGATAATTTTTTTCCTCATTGCCTATTCTAATTCCTTCCATTTCTTTTTATTCTCCTATTGGTATAGCTAACATTTCTAGTACAGTGTTGAATAATAGTGGTGATAATTGGTATCCTTGTTTCAACCCATTCTTATTGGGAATGCTTCTAAGCTTATCCCCATTACAAATAATTCATGCTGATGGTTTTTGATAAATACAACTTATTTTAAGAAAACCTCTATTTATCCCTATTATTTCTCCCGTTTTTAATAGGAATGAGTGTTGTATTTTGTCAAAAGCTTTTTTTCCGCATTTATTGAGATACATGATTTCTATAGGTTTTGCTATTGATATAGTCAATTATGCTGATCATTTTCAAAAGTGGATGCTTTCAACTTCCCTCCCCCCCCCCCCCCGCTCCCCTCCCTATCCTCCCCCCCTCCCCCCTCCCCCCCCCCTACTCTCCTGTAGGGTGAGATACCCTATTTCGTGTGTATTTCATTCCCTCCCCAAGCCAAATTCAATGGGAATAAGGTTGACCCATTCCCTTTTGCCTTCCTATTCTTCCCCTCCATTGTAACCATTTTCCCTTGCCTCTTCTATATGAGATAGTTTACCCCATTCTGTCTCTCCCCATCTCCTCTCATTATATTACTCTGTCACCTCTTAATTTCACCTTTTAAGTATCATCCCTTCCTATTAAATTGGTCCTGTGCCCTCTCTCTATGTATACCTGTAAACATATATACACACATTCACATATGTATTCATATACCCATATATTCTCCTATATAGACATATATATGTACACACACATTTATATTGCCTTCAACTATTCTCATACTGAGAAAAGTTTCATAAGTTACAATTATCATTTTTCCATGTAGGGATGTAAATAGTTCAATTTTGATAAGTTCCTTATGATTTCTTTTTCCTGTTTGCCTTCTCATGCTTCTCTTGCTTCTTGTATCTGAATGTCAAATTTTCTATTCAGCTCTGGTTTTTTCATCAAGAATGCTTGAAAGTCCTCTATTCCACTGAATGACCATATTTTCCCCTGAAACATGATACTCATATTTGCTGGGTAGGTGATTCTTCTTTTTAATCCCAGCTCCTTTGACCTCCGGAATATCATATTCCAAGCCCTTCAATCCCTCAGTGTACAAGTTGTCAGATTCTGTGTTGTCCTGATTGTTTTTCCACAATATTCAAATTGTTTCTTCCTGGCTGCTTATAATATTTTCTCCTTGATCTGGGAATTCCAGAACCTGGCTATAATATTTCTAGGAGTTTTCTTTTTGGTATCTTTTTCAGGAGGTGCCTCCACACACTCTGGCAAGCTGGTCGCACACCCCAGTACCTCCACCTTAGATTGCAATCCATATCCAAGCAGGTTAAAGCAAGAGTGATTACTCCTCAGACTGGTTGCTTGGTCCCCCTACAATAAGCAGGCAAGGAGTTAAAGCTGCAACATGGCAGTGGTTGCATGGCCATGGCTCCTCAGCTCTTCTCACCCTGGGGGCAAAGGCTGACTGCACTCCCAACTACTGGATCCCAAAGTCCACACTGTGCTGACTTTTCACTGTGTCCTTAGCATATATGTGTTGATAATTCTGGAAACCACGACAGCTGCTGGTGATCTGAAGTCCCTCCAAGAAGCGGCTGGTCAGGCCTGCCCTGGGGCTAAAACCACAGGCTTCTGTGGGGCCAGGGTTGGCTCCCAGAGTGTTGTGTTGGCCTCATGCTACCAGCCCACCGGGTTGTCCTCAGTGGGAGGTTAGCTTCTTTGTGTCATTTTGTGGGTTCTGTAGCTCCAAAGTTTTTTCAGAGTCACCTTTTACATGAATTGGAGGGGGTGAGAGCCTGAGCCCCATGGAAATCCTGTTTCTACTCAGCCATCTTGACCCTGCCCCCTACTTATCTCTTTTAATTGTGTCTATTTTACTGTTTTCTTTCTTGCCTAAAATCATGAGTGCTACTTGATTATTTTTTGTTTAACTGAAGCAAGATTTTGCTCTAGTTTCTTATTTTAACTGTGGGTTTCTTTTGCAATGTTCCACATGTGTGAATTTATTTTTTTTTTTTAATAAACAGCAAATTATTAGATTCTGGGTGTGCTTTTTAAAAAATCCATTCTTCTGCCCTCTTTTTTTATGGGGGAGTTCATCCCATTCTCAACTATGATTAATAGTCTTGTGTTTCCCTCCATTTTGTTCTCCTGTAAATTTTGTTTTCTTTTTGCCCCCATACTTTGTTCCGCATTTTTTGCTGAGAAGTGATGAAAGTGGAGTATGCTTAACATTCATCCATAACTGAAATAACCTGTTTCTGCTTTTCTATCTGTTTTCTCTTCTTCTCACTTAATCCGGACGATAGCTTTTTATCCTTCTTAACTTTAATCCCTTTATCTCTTTAGTCATGATACTCCAGTACTGGAATTTGTTTTGTTTATGACTATCCTCTTCAACTATCTCTCCCTTCCTTTTAAACTTCCTCTTCCTTCTTGACTTTAACGTATTTAAAGAAGTTCTTCTCTCTGTCTCTTTCTCGTTTCTCTCTGTGTGTCTCTCCTTTCTTTTGCCTGGATCAGAAGACTGTGAGATGTATGTGATGCCGGTCCGCCCTCCTTTTTTCTCCATGTCTGTACAGTTTTCCTAACATGCTTCTGCTCCTTGTTCCCTTTCCTTCCTCCTCCTCTCCTCTCTACTGTTATTCTCATTTTCCTCCCATTTCCTTCTTATCCTCAGAGCATCAGGAGAGCACAAGGCCACCCTCATATCCTCTGTCCTAATCTTTCTTAACTCCATTTCTGACCCTTAAAGCATTAGTTTTCTAAGAAAATTCTTGTTTCTTCTTCAATTAATCTAACTAAAAAATGCATAAAATACTTGGGAGTCTATCTACTAAGACGTATCATAAAGGCAAATAGCTTTGAAATTAGACTTTGCATTTCTTATCAATGCAATGATCACCCATGATTCCATAGAACTAGTGATGATCTATGCTATCTCCCTCCTGAAAGAAAAAATATGGCTTCAAAATGCAGAATGAAACACACATTTCTCAACATGGACAATTTCAATGTTTTGCTTGACTATGTATATTTGATATGATGATTTTGCTTTTCTTTTAAATTAAGAATGGGGTGGAAAAGAAAGAAAATAAATCTTTATTAAATGAAAACTAAAATAATTTAAAAAGTATATTAAGTTTTGCCAAATTGATTGTTCTTGATTGTAAGCTTTTATCATTTACATTTTGAAATATTGTAGTATATATTTCTTTATAGTTACAACTGCCAAGTTTTATGTGATCCTAACATGATACTTGGACTGCTTGCAGAATTTTCTTTTAAAATTTGGAAGCATTGGCTTTTGGCTGTGATATTTCTGGTAGTTTTCATTTTGAGGCTCTTTTTAGGAGGCAGATTTTTGTATTTTCTTTGCTCTCTAGTAGATCTGTGTAATTTTTATTTATGATGTCTTGAAATGTGTTTTCTAGGATTTTTCAAAATGACCATGATTTTGATTATTTCAATAATTCTTACATTATCTTTCCCTCATCTGTCTTTTCTCTGTCTCCTTCTCCTTGGACAGTTCTGAACCCATATTTGGCTCCCTCCCTAGGTATAAGCCCAACAGGTGCAAACAGATACGTTTGTTTGTATTAGTAGCAGCAACCCCATTACCCCCTGCAAAGCCCCAGGTGCTTCCCTGGTATTAACTCCTGCTATAACTCTAATGGATCTGTCTGGGAGTAGCCTTGTCTGTATGATGTTTCAGTCCTCTTTGACCCACATTTCTTGCCGTGGTTTAATGGATGCTGCACTAACTAGATACTTATGTGACTCTTTCCTTTTGTAATGGGCCCTGGTTGAACATTGTCATCTTCTGTGATTTGTGACCAGGCTGTCTGTGCTCATGGGGAGCATTTGACTGATCCTGTCTCCTGCAGTGTATCTGGGAAGTAGCCCAATAGTTTTTCTGCTTATCCTGGCTTTTCTCCTCTCAAAGCCTTCACAGGATTCTGGCATTCTTTTTTATGTAGTAATGCTCTTGGTGGAGAAATATGTGACTTTTTTCCTTTCCTTTTTTTTTTTTTGCCTTTGGGAGGGCAATTGGGGTTGAGTATCTTGCCCAAGGTTACACGGCTAGTTTTTTTGTGTTAAGTGTCTGAGGCCGGAACCTAACTCCCCACTCTAGGGATGGCGCCACCTAGCCGCCCCCATTTACTTTTTTCTTAATCATTGCTTTATTTTTAAAAGAGTTTTACTGGTCTATTTGTGAAGAATTTAGTAACCTCTAAGTTCTAATAAGCCACCGTCTTTTCAGTTCCAAAGATATCCTCTCTATTTCAGCATCTTTATATGTACAATGAGAATAATAGGCTGATAGACTTTTAGAGCTATAAGGAACTTCATCAGTTACTCCAACACCATCATTTTATAAATAAAGAAACCATTTCTCAGAAGTGAACATGATTTTTAATTTTTTTTTCTTTTTGGAGGGCAATTGGAATTAAGTAACTTGCCCAAGGTCACACGGCTATGACCTTTTAAATTTAAAACTATCTTAGTTTCGAGGTAAATATATTCTTCACTATTATTATTGGATTTATTCTGAACCTGATCTAGAATCTATATCTTAGCCATGGTCCAGAAAACGAAATCCCTTGCTTTGATATTTGAATATTTTTTTAATCACGCCCTCTACCCATGCTCCATTAATTTTTTCCCTTACCAGTAGTTTTAAAAAATGCCTCTAGTGTCTGTAAGGCTTTTAATTTTTTTGCCTATGTTTTCATAATCCTTATACATTTTTTTCTGATTCTTTTTATGAGCACTGTTGATTATTACAAGTGATAGGCAGGGGTCATCATCTCTGGCAAATAGTACTAGTTCCACCTAATAGAATTGCTTAAATGATCACTTAGATTGGTTAGCATGTAAAGTGCTTTGTAAATTCCAGAGCATTATCTGAATGTCAACTGTTATAATAAATAAGTGTCTATGCAGTAATGAGTGACACTCATAATTTCAAATATACTGTATCTGGTTAAAAGAGATAAATGAAAGCTCCCCTGAGAATTAACTATTAACGAAGAAAAAGAGGTCCAAAAGTATCAGCACCTAAGATATAACATTATCTGCAATGCACAAACATTAGTGGCATTACCAATAAACTCAGGGACAAAGTAAAGGTACCCACTGATGCCACTATTACTTAATAAAAATATTAATATAAAAATGTTAGCCACAGCAAAGATAAGAAATTGAGGTTATAAAGAGGTGAAAATTGTTATTTGCAGATAATGTTTCTGTTTACCTACAGAACACCATAGATTAAACAAAAATTAATAGTAACAATCAATAACTTCTGTAAGGTAATGTAATATAAAATAAACTCACAAATCATCTGCTTTTCTCTATGTTACTACCAAAATCTTGCAAGAAGAAAAGGGGAAAGTAACACCATTTGGAATTATTACAGACTGTATAAAATATCTAGGTAAAGTAGATACATTCAGGATGCATGTAATTAAAAGTAAAAACCATTTTTAAATTAATCAAAAATATATTGAAATATATTAGTTACTCACAATTGAGCTCAGCCAATATAATTAAAATTATATTGCTGAAATTAATTAACATGTTAAATCAATCTGCAAAAGTTTGATAAACAAAATTATAAAGACAAAAAATAACAAAGCTCATATAAAGTACTCAAAAGGCATCATATATAGTAGCATAGTGTTTGATTAGCCCAAGAACATGGAATAAGAACTCCCTTTAAAAAAAAATTTCTATTTGCTTTTTTTAATCTCTAAAGTAAAGCATTGCATACAATCCTTAGATATACTCTCATATAAGAGTGTTTCATTTCCATCAATTCTAGAAGGTATGTTTCTTATAACAAGCCTGACTAATTTGTGTTTTGAACTTGTAAAGACACAAACTGATGTAAATTGAAGTAAGCAGAGTTAAAAAAAACAATTTAGACAATTACTAAATTATGTGAAAGAAAAAAAACCCGGAAAATTGAAAATTAATATTGAAAAATTATAATGATAAAGTTTGGTCCTAAAGAAGAGATGAGAACACATTTCCCCTGTGCCTTCCAGAGATGATAAAGGTCCACCAGTGTGGACCTTCAGAGGATCACATATACAATCAGGTGTATTTCCCATGTATTGATTGGTTTTGATGATTTTTCCTCTTTTTTTTTTGAGAGAAAACTCTTTGTTTTATGGGATGTCTTCTTAAAGAAGGGGAAGGAAAGATACAGGGAGGAAATCTAGCTAAAGTTAAAAAAAAGAGCTCCCTATTTTACAAAAATTGTTGGGAAACCTATAAAGCATTGTGGTAGAAATGTAGTTTTAATTTTATGTCATATATCATTTTAAGTTCCAAATTAATATATGAAATGTCAAATTTTGTCATTTCTACCTTCACAATGTCATTTGGATACATCCCAATCTGTTTATCCACACAACCAGTACTATCTTTGTAAAGGCCCTCTCACCTAGAATACTGTAATATAAATAATCTTCCTGGCTCTAATCTCTCCACACTCTAACTAATCTTCAACTAAGCTGACAAAAGTGATTTTCCCAGAATCTGCACATGTGCACATACACACATGTACATACACATGATTTTAGTGGCTCCCTTTTGCTTTAAGAATCAAATATAAAATCCTATTTGGCACTTAAAAACCTTCGCAGGCTGGTCTCTCCCTAGCTTTCCAGTCTTCCTCTCCCTTTATTTCTGTGCAAGCACTCTACATTACAGTAACAGTGGCTTACTTCCTATTTGTACTATCCTCTTGACTTCATTCATACATTTGCACTGACTGTCCATGGAAATCTTTCCCTCCTCATCTCTAACTCCTAGTTTACTTACTTTTCTTCAAGCCTTATCTCAAAACCTACTTTTTTTAAATTGTAGGTCCTTTCCCGCTACTCATCTCTTTTCTCTTTTATTACTTTCTACTTAAACTGTTTGCGTATATTTTGCCCATATATCTTATGCACATAGTTACTGTTATGTTCTTTCAGCTACTAGAATTTGGGCTTTTCAAGGACAGGCATTGTTTAGTCTTTCTCTTTATTCCTAGGTCCTAGTTTGTACATGGTATGTCGTAAGTTACTAATAAATACTTGTTGCCCGACTGACATGACCCAACTATAAAAGGTTATATCATCAAAAAAAAATCTAGAAGATAATGTAAGGAGATCCTCTTACAACCAAGACTAGAGGGAAAATTCTTGTCTAGCCAAAGGATATAAATGTTTATAAAAAGACAAATAATTTCAGTTGCTCAAAATTGAAATGCTTCTATTTAATCAAAATAAATTCAGTTAGAAAGAAAAAATTAAGTTAAAAAAGCATCTTCACTATTTATCTAATAAAGAATTAATATCCATATATAAAAAGAGTTGATACAAATATTTAAGAATAAGAAACAGTTTCTTTATGTAAATTGATCAAAGGATATGTTATGAATAAATGCAAGATATCAACATCCATTTGAAAAAAAAGTTTCAAGCTTTTTATTTTATTTTTTAAAAATGTGCTGAACCTGGGATTACATGCCTTTTATCTTGCCTTGACAATCTATTTATTTATTTATTTTGCTTTTTGGAGGGGGGAGGTAGGGCAATTGGGGTTAAGTGACTTGGCCAAGGTCACACAGTTAGTTTTTGGTGTTAGGTGTCTGAGGCTGGATTTGAACTCAGGTCCTCCTGACTCCAGGGCCAGTGCTCTATTCACTGCACCACCTAGCTGCCCTGTTCATTCATTCTTGAAAACCATTTGGAATTCACCCTGTACATTGGGAGCAATAGTGCAACAACATGACTTTGAGTATCAAAGTTAATACAAATGGCAAAAAGCAGCTATATCCCATGAGAGGTGACCTGGATCATCCTTGACACTATGCCTTTTTTGTTCTGTTTTCATATAATATCTGGTCTGATCTGAGGTTGATACAGAGAACTGCCACAGCCCTGCAACTCTCCAGGAAGGGCTTCATAAGTAATCTCTCCCCAATAAAACCTATTAAAAACCATGCTGGTGATTCTACTTCTGGGAGCCAAGATGGTGTAGTGAGCAGTAAACTATCACAACTCTCCAATATTCACCTTGAAACAACCATAAAATAGTTCCCCTAAACAAATTCAGGAATAGCAGAACCAGCAAAAAGACAGGGGAAACATTCTTTGAGCCCAAGAAACGTGGCAGATTAAGAAAGGTCTGTGTCATTTGGGTGGCAGGGAAGGGCAGTCCAGGACAGTAAGCATCCAAGCAAGCCAGCAGCAAGCCCCACCTCAGCAAACCAGTGGGTTATCCTGAGCCCAAGTACAGTGGAGCAAGCTAATGCCAGCAACAGGACCCAGTGCGTGCCTCAGCAAACGTGGAGGAATGGGTGGACTTCAGAATCTGAGAGCTACCACATGTTTCAACATAGCCCCAGGCAAAGAGGCACTTCCAGTGGGAGACCTCCACATGCTTCATTGTCGCCCCAGGCAAATAGATAAATGCCAAAGTTATGCCTAAGCCAACAGGCCACCACCAGCACTGCCCCTGACATGTGCTTCATTATAGCCCTGGACAAACAGGCAGCTGCCAGTGGCCAGACAGACATGTGCTTCTGCATAGCCCCTGGGAAATGCAGAGATACCCCATCAGGCCTCAGCACATGGCAAACACCACCAAATAAGACCCCAGCTCAGCACCAGGTAAAATGCTATGTAGACCTCTAAAATATCAGCACCAGCCACCCTCAGCACAGCTCCAGACACTAGGGTCTTGAGTGGACTCCAGGGCAACATCAGAGCAGCACCAGCCACCCTGAGCACGAGAAGCCTGAGGCTCTTCTATCCTGGGTGCAGAGCTCAAATTTGAAAGGAAGGAAAAAGGCCAACAAAAAAAGAATCTGACCATAGAAAATTATTTGGTGACAGGGAAGATCAAGATACAAGCTCAGGGGCCAGCCAGGTGGCTCAGTGAGTAAGAGCATCAGCCCTGGAATCAGGAGACCCGGGATCAGTTCCAGCCTCAGATACTTAACACCCCCACAAAATAACTGGCAGTGTAACCTTGAGCAAGTTACTTAACCCCAATTGCTTTTAAAAAAAAGATACAAGCTCAGAAGAGGACAACAGTGTCAAAACATCTATGGACAAAACCCCAAAGAAAAATAGAAAAGGTCTCAAGTGCAGAAAAAACACATGGAAGAGTTCAAAATGGAGCTAAAAAATCATATAAGAGAGGTAGAAAAAAGTGGGGAAAGAAATTCAAGAGAATTATGAAAAAATATTCAGCAGCTTGGAAAAAGAAAGTGACTGCTTAGAAAGAAGAATTGGCCAAGTGAAAAAGGAGGTACAAAAATCTGTTGAGGAAAACTACTCATTAAAGAGTAAAATTGGCCAAACAGAAAAGAAAGTACAACAGCTAACTGAGGAAAACACCACCTTAAAAGTTAGAATTAGGCCAGTGGAAGATAATGACTGAGACACCAAGAATAAAACAACTTCAAGAGAATTTTTAAAAAATGGAAGAAAATGTAAACTACCTCATGGGAAAAACAATTGACCTCCAAAATAGGTCCAGTATCAGAATTATTGGGCTACCTGAAAGTTGTAATCAAAAGGAGGACCTAGATATCATCTTTTAAGAAATTACCAAAAACAACTGCCCTAATGTCCTGGAAGCAGAAGGCAAAATAGGCATTGAAAGAATTCACTGATAGATCACCTCAGGAAAGAGATTCCAAGAACTCCAAGGAACATTATAGCCAAATTTCAGAACTATCAAGTCAAGGAAAAAATACTACAAATGGCCAGAAAGAAACAATGCAGTTATCAGGGAGTCACAATCAGGATTACACAGGACTTGAAAGCTGCAATATTAAAAGACCAGAGGTTATAAAACATAATATTCCAGAAGAGAAAGGAGCTAGGACTACAAACAAGAATCGTGTATTCAGCAAAAATATTTTTTATTTTTTTCCCAAATGCTTTATTAACTTCTGATTTACATCATT
>NW_027185867.1:1382194-1467478 GCF_028583685.1 Petaurus breviceps papuanus | reverse complement strand
TTGATTTTAAAACTTTGAATTCTAGATTCATTGCCTTCCTCCCTTGTCACCCACCCTTACTGGGAAGATAAGCAGTTCAATATAGGCTGTACATGTGTAGCTAATGCAAAACAATAACATAGTAGATATATTGTAAAAGACTGACTATATTTCCCTCCCTCCTATCCCACCTCCCTCTTGTTCTAATCTCTACTTTGATCCTGTCCCTTTTCAAAAGTGGGTGTTTCCAACTGCCCCCTCTCATCCCATCCCCCTCTACTCTCCTGGAGGGTGAGATACCCTATTTAGTGTGCATTTCATTCCCTCCCTGAGCCAAATTCAATGAGAATAAGGTTGATCCATGCCCCTTTGCCTTCTGTTCTTTCCTCCATTGTAACCATTTTCCCTTGCCTCTTCTATATGAGATAGTTTACCCCATTCTGTCTCTCCCCACCTCCTCTCATTATATTCCTCTTTCACCTCTTAATTTCACCTTTTAAGTATCATCCCTCCCTGTTAAATTAGTCCTGTGCCCTCTATATATGTATACATATATGTAAACATATGTACACACATTCACATATGTATTCATATGCCCATATACCCTCATACATTGACACACACACACATATATATTTCTATTGCTTTCAACTATTTTCATACTGAGAAAAGTTTCATCAGTTAAAATTATTGTTTTTCCATGTAGAAATATTAATAGTTCAGCTTTGATAAGTTCCTTATGATTTCTTTTCCCTGTTTACCTTCTCATGCTTCTCTTGCTTCTTGTATTTGAATGTCAAATTTACTATTCAACACTGTTTTTTTCATCAAGAATGCTTGAAAGTCCTCTCTTCCACTGAATGACCGTATTTTCCCCTGAAACATATACTCAGTTTTGCTGGGTAGGTGATTCTTGATTTTAATCCCAGCTCCTTTGCCCGCCATAATATCATATTCCAAGACCTTTGATCCCTCAGTGTAGAAGCTGCCAGATCCTGGGTTATTGTATTTCCACAATATCCAAATTTTTCTTCCTGGCTGCTTGTAATATTCTCTCCTTAATCTGGGAATTCTGGAACCTGGCTATAAT
Source organism: Petaurus breviceps papuanus (assembly GCF_028583685.1). Classification (NCBI taxonomy): domain Eukaryota; kingdom Metazoa; phylum Chordata; class Mammalia; order Diprotodontia; family Petauridae; genus Petaurus; species Petaurus breviceps. The sequence goes on along the minus strand of NW_027185867.1, from coordinate 1,466,409 downwards.
ATTCCTAGGAGTTTTCTTTTTTGGGATCTTTTTTCAGGAGGTGATTGGTGGATTCTTTTTTTTTTTTTTTAAGCAATTGGGATTAAGTAATTTGCTCAAGGTTACATGGCCAATTATTTCTGGGTGTGGTGCTAAGTATCTGAGCCCAGATTTGATCCCAAGGTCATCCCGACACTGGAGCCAGTGCTCTTACTCGCTGTGCTACCTGGCCGCCCCTCGGTGGATTCTTTCAACCTCTATTTTGCCCTCTGGTTCTAAAACATCAGGGCAGTTTTCCTTGATAACTTCCCGGAGGATGATTTCTAGGTTCTTACTTTGATCATGGCTTTCAGGCAATCCAATCATTTTTAAATTATCTCTCTTGGATCTATTTTCCAGGTCAATGGTTTTTCCCATGAGATATTTCACATTGCCTTCTCTTCTTTCATTTGTTTGGATCGGTTTAACAGCATCTTGATTTCTCATGAAGTCATTAGCTTCCATTTGCTCCAATCTAATTCTGAAGCAATGATTCTCCTCAGTGAGCTTTTGAGATTCTTTTTCCATCTGGCAAATTTGGCTTTTTAAGGCATTCTTCTCCTCATTGCCTTTTTGAGCCTCTTTTGCCATTTGAATTAGTCTATTTTTTTAAGGTATGATTTTCCTCAGTCAGGCTATTGACTCATTTCATAATTTTCTTGCATTGTTCTCATTTCTATTCCCAATTTTTCCTCCACTTCTCTTATCTTCTTCTTAAGGTTCTCTATGGCCTGTAACCAGCTTATATTTTCATTTGAAGCTTTTGGTGCAGGAGTCCTCATTTCACTGTCTTCTTCCTGTTCCATATTTTCATCCTTTTTTGTCCCCCAAATAAGAGTCTAATGTTGGATTATTCTGTTTGCTTTGTTTCCTTTGACTGGTCATGTCGCCCCTCAGTCACTTGACCCCTAGGCTTTTTGCCACAGTAGAACTCTGCCACCAGACTGGGGAGCTTTCATCCCAAATGCTGGAGTTTTCTCAGCTGCTGGAGGTATTAGTTGGATGCCCTCTTGGAAGCTTCCACACACTCTGGCAAACTGGTCACACACCCCAGGACCTCCACCCTAGACTGCAATCCAGATCCAAGCAGGTTAAAGCAAGAGCCATCACCCCTCAGACTGGTCGCTTGGTCCCCCTACATTCTGCAGGCCAGGAGCTGAAGCTGCCACGTCGGCGGCTGGCTGGCTGTGCTGCGCGTCTCCACAGCTTCTCGCCCCAGGGCAAAAGCCAACACACTCCCACTTACTGGGTCCCAAAGTCCATACTGCACTGACCTCTCACTTTGTCTTCCACATCTATGTGCTGATATTTCTGGATCGCTGCAGCTGCTGGTGATTTTGAGTCCCTCTGGCCAAGGGCTGGTCAGGCCCACCCTAGGGCTAAAACTTCCGGCTCACACGGGCCTGGGCTTGGCTCCCAGAGTGCTGTGCTGGCTGATTCCTGCAGGGCTTTCCTCAGCAGGAGGTTTAGGTTCTGTGTGTCATTTTTTGGATTCTGCAGCTCCAAAGTTTGTTTAGAATCCCCTTTTTACATTGATTGGGGAAGGTGGAAGCTGGAGCTCCTTGGAATTCCTGCTTCTACTCTGCCACTTTGACTCTACCCCCTCAGCAAAAATTATTAAGGTGGAAAATGGTCACTCAATGAAATAGAAGGATTTAAAGCTTTCATAAGGAGAAGACCAGAACTAAACCAAAAATTTGACCTCCAATACCCAAGAGAAGCCTAAAAAGAAAAAAGGAAAAAGAAAACAGAAGGAATTCGATAGAGCTAAACTGTTTATATCCCTACACAGGAAGATGATACTTATAATTCTTAAAAAATGTATCACTACTACATTTAGAAGGAACATACATAGACAGAGGGTGTGGGTATAAGAGAATGTGAGGGATGATATAAAAAATTAAGGGATGAGAAAGGGTAATGCATTGGGTACAGAAGGAAAGGAAAGATAGAATGGTGTAAATTATTTCACATGAAGAGGCATAAAAGACCTATTATAGTAAAGGGGAAGATGGGAGGGTGGGTGATAGGCATAGCTTGAAGTTTACTTTCATCAATATTGACTCAAAGAGGGCATAATATATACAATCAGCTGAGTATAGAAATCTATCTTACCCAGCAGGGAAGTAGGCAGAGATGAGATTAAGTAGAGACTGACAGAAGGGAGGGCAGATGAGGGGAGGTGGTAAACAGAAGCAAAACACTGGTGAGAAGGGAAAGGGTAAAAGAAAAGAGAAGATAAATAGGAGGAAAAATAAGATGGAGGGAAAAACACAGGTAGTAATCATAACTGTGAATGTGAACAGGATGAAGTTTCCTATAAAACAGAAGCAGATGGCAAAGTGGATCGAAAACAAGAATCATACAAAATGTTGTTTACCAGAAACACTCCTGAAGCAGAGAAACTCAGAGAGTAAAGGTAAGGGCATAGAACAGAATCTATTACGCTTTAGCTGAAGTTAAAAAAAAAGCAGGGATAGCAATCCTGACCTCAGACAAAGTAAGAGCAAAACTACAATTTAAAGAGAGGAGGCAAGAAACTACATTTTGCTTACTGTAGACAATGAAGCAGTATCAATACTAAGCATATATGAACCAAATGGCTCAGATTCTTAAAGAAGTTGGGTGATTTATAGGAAGAAATAGATAGCAAAACTATACTAGTTGTGTACCTCAACTGCCCACTCTCAGACCTAGATAAATCCAGCCAAAAAACTCAACAAGAAAGAAACTAAGGAGATAAATTGAATATTAGAAAAGTTGGATATGGTAGACCTTTGGAGAAAATTGAATGGGAACAGAAAGAAATATACCTTTTTCTCAGTAGCATATGACACCTACACAAAAATTGAACATGTAATAGGGAATAAAACCTCCAAACCAAATGTAGAAAGGCAAAATATTAAATTAAAATCAAATTTTCTTTTCAGATCATAAAGCAATAAAATACATTTTATTTTATTTTATTTTATTTTATTTTTTTAAGCAATAGGGGTTAAGTAACTTGCTTAAGGTTACACGGCCAGTTATTTCTGGGTGTGGTGCTGAGTATCCAAGCCCGGATTTGATCCAGGTCATCCCGACACTGGAGCCGGTGCTCTTACTTGCTGAGCCACCTGGCCGCCCCTAAACAATTGGGGTTAAGTAACTTGCTCAAGGTTACACGGCCAGGTGTTTCTGGGTGGGTGCCAAGTGTCTGAGCCTGGGATTCGATCTCCAGGTCTTCTCAACACTGGAGCCGGTGCTCTTACTCGCTGTGCTACCTGGCCACCCCAATAAAATACATTTTAAAAGACAGTGGAAAGATAGATTAAAAATTAATTAGAAACTGAAAAATCCTAAAGAATGAGTTGGGTGAAAGAACAAATCAGAGCAAAATAACTTAATGAAAGAGAATGACAACAATGAGACAACATACCAAAATCTAGGGGATGTAGCCAAAGCAGTTCTCAGGAAAAATTATTTCTCTAAATCCTTACATCAACAAAATGGAAAAAGAACAGATCAATAAATTGGGTGTGAAACTAAAAATCTGGAAAAAACACAAATTAAAATTCCCCAATTGATTACCAAATTGGAAACCCTGAAAAATCAAAGGCAAGATGAATAAAATGGAAAGTTAAAAAAAAAAAACTATTGAGCTAATAAATAAAACTAGGAGGGAGATGGTTTTTATTAAAAAAAACAATAAGATACAAACCATTGGTTAATTTGATTTTAAAAAAGAAAGAAAACCATATATCCAGTATCAAAAATGAAAAGGATGAAATTACCACCAGTAAAGAAAACATTAAAACTGTCATTAGGAAATATTTTGCCCAATTATGTGCCAATAAGTCTGACAATCTGAGTGAAATTGATGAATAGTTATTGAAATATAAATTACCTAGATTAACAGATTAACATAAAATGCCCAAATAACCCCATTTTTTAAAAAAGAAATTAAACAAGTCATTAATGCACTCTCTAGGAAAAAATCCCCAGGATCAAATGGGTTCATAAATGAATTCTACCAAACATTTAAAGAACAATTAATTCAAGTACTATATAAAGTATTTGGGAAAACATGTGAAGAGGAGATGACCTTCAGCTTTGTCCTGGAGGAGAGAGTGGCTCCTCAGTTAAGAAGAAATGTGTGACACACCAACTTATCTAGGAAAGGCTGTCAAAGATGTCTTCAACAAAGTGTATAGGTTTGGTATGGTTAAAAACAATCTTAGAGCCAAGTCTTGCAGTGGAATGGAATTTTCTACACCTGGTCATACATACACTGACATAAGTAAAGCTTTGGGTAATTTGGAAATGACATATAAAAGCTGTGACTATGAGCTTAACTTAAATAAAAAATGGAACACAGACAGTCCCCTGAGAAAAGAAATCAGCATGGAGGATAAATTGACTGAAAGTTTGAAAGTGACTCTTGATACAATATTTGTACCAAACACAAGAAAGAAGAACAGGAAATTAAAAGTTTCCTGTAAGCTGGACTGTTTCAGTCTTGGTGGAAATGCTGACATTGATTTCTTTGGACCATCTATGGCTGGATTGTATTGGTTTATGAAGGATGACTTGCTGGCTGTCACATGAGTTTTGACATGGTAAGATCCAAACTATCTCAGAATGACTTTGCCTTGGGTTATGAAGCTGTTGACTTCCAGCTGCACACACATGTGAATGATGGCACTGAATTTGGAGGGTCGAGCTACTAAAAGGTTAATGAGGAGATTGAAATATCAATAAATTTTACTAGAAGTAAGAACTCCTGTATTGGCATTGCTGCTAAGTACAAGCTGGATTAAAAAAAAAACTTCTCTATCTAATAATGTAGATAATACCAGCCTTATTGGTCTTGGTTATACTCAGACATGCCAGGCATATTTAAATGCTTTCAGCTTTAATTGATGGAAAAAAAACTTCAATGCAGTAGGTCACAAGGTTGGGTTCAGATTTAAATTGGAAGCTTAATATAATTTTTAAATAAAGTAATAGATCTATCCCTGGAAATGAAGAGAAATGAACCCACTCTGTTTTGGTCTTGATATTCTTCTGTGAAATTTCCGCAATGTGAACTTTTTTTCTTCCAAAGAATTGTTGTAGTGCTACCACACTGAAGTCTAGAGGTTTTTAAGTCTATTATAAGGGGGAGATACTTGAAGGCATGCATGTAAATTGTAATGTTTGTGCCACATTTCAGTTCAGTTTCTCAGTGTTATTTTAAATTTCTTTAATGACAGCATAGTGTCATGTTATAAAAGAAACGACTTGATATCCTCCAGTTTGTATACCATGTTTTCATGACCTTTTGTCAAATTAGTCTCTATGATATAGTGAAAGCTTTGGTTTTGCATCAGAGTAAAATAAATTCATCACATTTGTAACATAAAAAAAGAAAAAATAGGTGAGAAAAAAAATCTTACAAAACTCCTTTTTTTTTTTGCTTTTTGGAAGACAATTGGGGTTCCCAAGGTCACACAGTTAGTTTTTGTGTTAAGTGTCTGAGGCTGGATTTGAACTCAGGTACTCCTGACTCAAGGGCCAGTGCTCTATTCACTGTACCACCTAGCTGCCCCTCAACACAAAAATTCTTTTATGACACAAATATGGTGCTGACACCTAAACTAGGAAGAGCTAAAACAGAAAAAAGAAAGTTATAGGTCAATTTCCCTAATGAATTATAATAGTAATGGAATTTAAAGATCCCCCTGTATTGGCTTGGTTTTTTAATTGATTGTGTTAAAACCCAGAGCTTGTGAATCCCACTTGTGGGATGGATTTGTTGAGATGAAAAGAGAAGGCTGAACTGGGAGGAGCTGGTGATGTGAATTTAGAGAGACACAAGCAAAGAGAAAGGCTGAAGAATTTTTTGGAAGCAGCATGGCAGCATAATGGAGGCAGAGAGAGACAGAGAGGATTGCTGAGGGCCAGTTCAAATTGCCCTGGACTTTTGAGAGCTGCCATCCAGAGCTGCCAAGGACTGAGGAGACATGGCTGTTATGCTTGTACTTTGTCTGTTTTGATGTTGTTTTGCCAGATTCATCCACTGGTGAATGACAGTCCTGTTGTTGCAGAGGTTCTGGAATCTTGCTGTTGGTTCAGAGTTCCTGAGACTGTTCTGCAGACAGAGAGTGAATTCTGTCCACTGGTGAAGGACAGTGCTGTTGTTGCAGAAGTTCTGGAACCTTGCTGTTGGTTCAGAAGCCCTGAAGAAGGATTACATTGTTGTATGTTTACAGAAATCCTGGAAGAGGGCTTTGCTGAAGTTTTCAGGGGTCCTAGGACTGTTCTGCAGACAGAGAATGAATTAATGAAGTCACTAGCAATGTATCTTGTGGCCTTGCTAAACTTTGTCTCCCCAGGAACAAAGATTGCTGAGAACTTGCCTTGGGTCAAGATGGAGAAAATACCTCTCTTTGGGTATTAAATGCTGTGCTTAAGCTTGTTGTAACTCTAGGGTAGATGGCCTATTAGTTGTAATCCAAGGGGGGGGGAACTTTTGACTTTTTTTGTGCTCTGTGATTGAACAAATGAATGTACTTTACTTATGATTGGAAACTAATCTCCATTTGAGAAGAGGTGCTTTGTGATTGACTAAATGAATGTACTGCCTAGGGGTGGAGAAATATTTAGAAGAGGCACTTCGTGATTGATTAAATGAATGTAATGTTCAGGGGTGGAGGAGTACTTGATGGAATTACACTTGGTAAATGCTATATTTTGAATTATGTTATATTTTGATTTTCTCTGTTCTTAATTTGTCACTGAATAAAATGGAGGGCAGCTATGCTAGTATTTTGAACCTTGGGAAGTTGCCTTTGCTTGGCATTACATGAATATCAATGCAAAATTTTGAAGAAAATATTAGCAATGGGATTACAGCAATTTATTACAAGGATTATACACTTTGAACAGTTGGGATTTAATGCAGGGTTGGGTCAATATTAGGAAAAATATCAACACAATTGACCATATCAATAACAAAACCAACAAAATCATATGATTATCTCAATAGCTACTGAAAAAGCTTTTGACAAAATACAGCACCCATTCCTATTAAAAGCACTGGAAAGCATAGGAATAAAGGGAATGTTCCTTAAAATAATAAGCAATATCTATCTAAAACCCTCAGCAAGAATTATCTATAATGGGGGTAGGCAAGAAACCTTCCCAGGAAGATCAAGGTGAAGTAAGGACACCCATTATCATCACTACTATTCAGTATAGTACTGGGAGTGTTAGCTAAAGCAATGAGAATAAAAAGAAATTGAAGGGAATTAAAACAGGCAATGAAAAAACCATATTATCACTTTCTGAAGATGATATAATGGTATACTTAGAGAACCCTAGAACATCAACTAAAAAGTAAAATTGACAACTTTAGCAAAGTTGCAGGTATGAGATAAACCTAGATAAATCATCAGCATTTCTTTCCATAACCAACAAAATCTAGCCGCAAGAAATAAAAAAAGAATTACATTTAAAATTTAACATTTTAATAATAAAAAAATACTACTTGCCAAAACAAACCCAGGAACTATATGAACACAATTATGAAATACTTTTCCCACAAATAAAGTAAGATTTAAACAATAGGAAAAATATCAATTGCTCATGACTTGGACAAGCCAGTATAATAAAAATGACAGTTCTGCCTAACCCGATTTAATTATTCAGCACTACGCCAATCAAACTACCAAAAAAGTATTTGATATAGCTAGAATAAATAACAACAAAATTTATCTGGAAGAACAAAAGGTCAAGAATGTCAAGGGAATTGATAAAAAAAATACAAAGGAACATGGCCTAGTGATACCAGATCTCAAACTATATTATAAAGCAATAATCATCAAGACGATCTGGTACTGACTAAGAAACAGAGTGGTGGATCATTGGAATAGATTAAGTACACAAGACACAATAATCAATTACCATAGCAACCTATTGTTTGATAAACCCAAAGAACACAGTTTTTGGGATAAGAGCTCATTTTTAACAAAAGTACTTGGGAAAACTGTAAAACAATAGGGCACAAACTAGTTATAACCCAACATCTCACAGTATATACCAAGTTAAGGCCAAAATGGGTATATGTTTTATTTAGAAAGGGTGATACAATAAGCAAATTAGAAGATCAAAGAATAGTCTACATGTCAGTTCTATGAGAAGAGGAAGAATTCATGATCAAACAAGAGAGAGCATTATGAAATGTAAAATAGATAATTTTTAGTACATTAAATTTAAAACTTTGTACAAAGAAAACCAATGCAGCCAAGATTAGAAGGAAAGCAGAAAATGGGAAACAATCTTTATATGAAGTGTCTCTGATAAAACCTAATTTCTCAAATATATAAAGAACAGAGTCAGACTTATAAGAATACAAGCCATTTCCCAATTGATAATCAAAGGATATGAACAGGCAGTTCAGATGAAGAATTCAAAGCTATCTATAGGCATATGAAGCAGTGCTCTAAATCACTCTTGAATTAGAGAAATACAAATTGAAACAACTCTGAGGCACTCCCCCCCCCCATTAGAATGGTTAATATGACCAAAAAAAAGGCAAATGATAAATTTTGGAGAGGATGTGGGGCAACTGGGACACTAATGCACTATTGGTGGAGTTGTGAATTGATCCAATCATTTTTGAAAACAATTTGGAGATATGTCCAAAAGGCAACCAAACTGTGCATATCCTTTGATGCAGCAATACCACTACTAGATCTGTGTTCCAAAGAGATCATTAAAAAGGGAAAAAGATATATGTATACAAAAATATTCTTAGCAGTCCTTTTCATGGTGGCAAAATATTGAAAACTGAGGGGATGCCCATCAATTGTGCAATAAGAAATGATGGACAGGCAGACTTCAGAAAAACTTTGAAAGACCTGTACTGACTAATGCAGAGCAAAATGAGCAGAACCAGGAAAACATTGTATATAGCATCAGCAACATTCTGTAATGATCAACTATGAATGAATGACTCAGCTCTTCTCAGTAACACAGTGATCCAAGACAAGTATAAAGGAAAATGCTATTCACAACCAAATAAAGAACTGATGGACTCTGAATGCAGATTGAAGTACATTTTTTTCACTTACTTTTTTCTTTTTTGTGGTTTTATTTTTCTCTTTTTTCTTTCTTTCACAACTGTAACTAGTATTAAAATATGTTTTACATGATAGCATAAGTATAGCCTATATCAAATTTCCTACATTTTCAGAAGAGAGGAGGAGACAGAGTGGGAGTGAAAAATTTGGAACTCAAAATCTTGTAAAAATGAATCTAAAAATTGTTAATTGGGAAGAAAAATAAAATACTATGAAAAAACAAAATCATGATGGCATGGACTGCCTCTCTTTTTTCATTATCTCAGTATTCTCTCAGATGTGGGACCATATCTCTAAATGGTCTCATAACTAAAACTAAACTGAAAATACCTTTTGACATAGCAGTATAATAGAGATTAAATAATCTCTGAGTGATGTTTCTAATTGTTTTTTTTTTCAGTTGTTATTTTACCTACTTACTTAATGTTTGCTGAATTGAATTGAACCTAAATACTTTTTTGCTGCCAGCTAGACCTATTTCTTTTCTTCTGTCAAGACTGGAAATAGAGAAGGACTGGAGGTTTCTCATGCCCACATAATAGCCCTTAAATAATTTTATTATAATTATTAAGTTAAGGGTTAGCTTCAGCATTTTCTTTTCCAGGTTATGAAATCCCAATGATTTTCACCAAAAATAAATTATTCTCTTTCCATTGATTATTATATTAAATATTTCTATTGTGATAAGGATATTTTATAATGTAATTCTTTATTTATGCTACAGATACCTGGAACTGGAAAGCAGTGGTCATCGAAATGAAATCAGGTTGCATTACCATTCAGGCAGTAAGCAAACTCAAACAGAAGTGTTTCCTTACATTTTGGCTGATGATAAGTGGCACAAGCTCTCCTTAGCCATTAGTGCCTCACATTTGATTTTACACGTGGATTGTAATAAGTAAGTGAAAATTGATTCTATAGAGTAATTGGAACATTCTAGAGTAAAAACAAAAATGTTTAATTTTCCCCTTTTTATTTTATATAGAATTTATGAAAGAGTAGTGGAAAAACCATCCCTGGATTTCCCTTTAGGCACAGCATTTTGGCTAGGACAAAGGAATAATGCACATGGTTACTTTAAGGTAAGATCTCACAAAAGAAAAAAGTTAAGTAAGTGTTTATGTGAATTCTTTCTCTATTAGAATGCATGTACTTCTAAGAGGAGTGGATTTTCATTCATTATTTATCAATTTACTCTCTCCTTTTTCCAGAAGGGGAGGGCAAATTCCTTTTTAAAAATCATTTTAAAAATTGTATTTAACAGGTAAATTATTTTTTCCATTGATGTGTTTAATGATTATCATTAATTGGACACTTATAAGATAACCAAGGAGTGAGATGCAGGTAATATGATATTCAACATGGCAAAAATGTTATTTGAGTATTTTGATTTCTTCATAATCAGCCTCCCCTTCATCTTCCATATTAGCTTTGAGGCTTCTTTTATGGTGATGTTAATAACAAGGCTTTTCATCACTCATTATTCTTTTTCTTCTTGAAACTCAAAATGTTACATAAGAACATATTTCTGTACAAATCCCCCAAGACATGAAAATAGTCATATTTTTTTTTAGTCACTATTTAAAGCCATGAAATTTTAGAGCTGTCAGGAACTGACTAAATTGAAATCTTCTAATCCACCAAAATTTTAAAACCATGGACCAGAGAGGGTAAGTGACTTGTTTAAATTTACTCAAATACTTGTAATAAAACAATATTGAATATTTTGTGCCATATTAATAAGAATCATAGGCATAGTGAATGTTTTAAAAGAAAAACTAATCACAAATAGAAACTTAGACTTAAACTCAAGCACTGGGAAGAAAAACAATAACAACAAATTTCACTTCTATAATTTAGTCTATAAAAATCCATAATTATAAAGACTTTTTATCATGGCAATTAAATAACATTTGGGGAATTAGACATGCATACATATTTATGTATGCATATACATAATACATATATATTTTCCCAATATTTCAATGATAAAACCATAAACATTGACAATATTTGCTTGATATACCTTGGTGTTGTTACTATAATTGATCTGCTGTTCTGAAATGTTTTGACCATGAATTTTATTATATGCTATTAAATTTTGCATATTTCTTTATTGTGGATGATATAAATTTTACTTAGTATATATAGTCTACAAGGCATAGTGTTCACAATCTCAAAACATGTTAGACATTGAACTTGAAAAGAACTCAACAAAAATGGAAGTATCTATTGAAGGGAAGCTGTATGTTTTAAGTTTCAATAGGGTTGACAACCTAAATGTTCAAGGAGCTGAAAATTCTAACAGTAAAAAGAAATCAATAATAATACTGTGTCCATGAACCAAGAAATTGAGAAGCAGTGCATCTGACAATTGATTTTCATTCTCTTTGTGAATCGAGATATCAATTTTTTTAAAGTAAGTTAGTAAGAAATAACTGAATTGCTGAATCAAAGGGAAAAAAATGGATTGTATCAAATGAGATAATTTTCAACTACTTTAGCCTTTACTTTTAGAAGTCCAGTAAGTAAATATATTTGCTTTGATGACTAATGATTATTATAAATTTTGCCTGTAAGTTTGTGATGAAATAATCTGGGTGAAACATTGAGCTTCATGCTAGACAACCTAGTCTCCTGAAGTCTTGACAGAATATCTCATTGCAGCTGGGTAATAGACCTCCTGTGCTTTTGGAATGGAGAAATACTGGGAAATAAAAACTAAAAGAAAGAGCAAAATAAAAAGTAAAATACCTAAACAAATATAGTATTTATCATTCAATTTTCCCTTTTATATCTCTATCTCAAATATATCATTTTATATCCCCAAAATAATATTTTTTCTGCACAAGGAGACAATATTATTACATGTGAAATTATAAATCTCTATTTTACACAACTTATCTTTAACATTTATGTGTGTATACAATATATCCTTATTTTTTTCTGATTTTTACCTCTTTTAGAAATTTTTATATGCTTCAGAGTCTTTCAGATCAGAAAACACTTTCTGATTGCTTTTTCATAAGTCATATTCAAGTTTTACTGCAATAATGAACTAAAACTAACATTTCCAAATATACAGCTATTGCCACTTAATTACAACATTACATTTCATTGTAACGCTTTAAAATTGATAAGAGTATAGGTGTTTCTTATGCTTGATCTTTTTTTCTTTATACATGGCTGATTATAGAAATGATGTATTCAGAAAAATTATTTTCTAGGTAGTTTTTTTCTCAGTACACTATGAAGAAATTCTATGAAGAAACTTGATGTATATAAGTTGACAGATAAAATCAAACATATATATATATTTGTATATGTATACATATATACACAAGAATATATTGCATTTTTTTCATACACAGGGAATAATGCAAGATGTGCAGTTACTTGTCATGCCCCAGGGATTTATTACTCAGTGTCCAGATCTTAATCGCAGTAAGTCTATTAACTCTTGAACTCTGTAATGAAAGGTATGCTTCTTGTTTAATTTTGTCCTGCAAATCACCTTTAAAACTGTTCCCACATATTAGGTGTCAGTACAGACACCCAGATTGAATCCCTCATAAACAGAATTTTATAAATATAGTGTTTGTAATTCCAGCATGTCCAACTTGTAATGACTTCCATGGGCTTGTGCAGAAAATAATGGAGCTGCAAGATATTTTGGCTAAAACATCAGCTAAGGTAACACTTTTTCAGAAATAAAGATTGGGATTTAGAAAATCCTTGGGGATAACTTGAGTTTCATTCATAACCTCTGGTATTCTGACAAAGAGTTTTCTTTAGAAGGAGATAGATTCTAAATGCTTACTCAAAGAAAAATTCATAAAAATTCAGATCCTAGCCATCTGATAAAAAAATGATTCAGTAAAACTCGAATTAAGCAGATTACTTAGTTACATACTGCTTCTGAAATAGAATTCAAAATACTGCATTTTAGGATTTTCCTTAAAAAGAGTTTCTCTGAAGAATACTCAGTCTAGAATTTTAAACTGAAAAGGGTGCTCAGTATACCTGCTATTATTTGCTATAACTCTAAAAACAAAGGTTTTTCTTGGAAAGAATTGCTTTAGACTTTTCAATAGCAGTAATGATGAGCACTCAAACCACTTTTGTGCTATAGCTATCCCATGCTGAACAGCGGATGAATAAATTGGATCATTGCTATTGTGAAAAAACCTGCACCATGAAAGGTATTACCTACCAAGAATCTGAAACCTGGACAGATGGCTGTAAGAACTGCACATGCCTGGTATGGCTATTTATCCATATAACCTTTATACTTTCTTTTAAAATTTATGAAGTCAATGTAATTGGAAAAATTTTAGAATACATTTCCTTAAGAATGCTGCACTGCCATATCAAATCAAATGTACATTGTATCATTTTTTAAAAATCACTTTCTATGTTATAAAAACAACTATCACTTATAAAATGTTACTCAAAGTTTTGGTCAATATTTATTGTCATTTTTAATAAATTTGTTACGTACTTCCCAAAATGATACTGTCCTTAGGCCTTTCCAAATAGGCCGTTTCATGCTTTTATTAATCTTCTCTAATTACACTAAATGATAATGAATGTCATTATCCTAGTTGTTTAATGACTTGTCTCAGAAAGAAAGGACTATATGTAACAGTAGTTCTTATGACTAAACAAATCTATTTTTATTACAAATCATAAAAGTACATAAAATCTCTATTATTTACTATATAATCTTTCTTGCTAACATACTTGTATATTTGTATACAGTATGTCTTTGTATACAAATATAAATGCATGTATATTATGTGCAAATATATACATATATACACATTCATTGTTGTTCAGTCATTTCAATCATGTCCAACTCTTTGTGACCCCACTTGGGGTTTTCTTGGCAAAGATACTAGAGTGGTTTGCCATTTCCTTTTCCAGCTCGTTTTACAGATGAGGAAACTGAGAAAAATAGGGTTAAATGACTTGTCCAGCATCACACAGAAATGAAGTGACTGAGGCCTGGTTTGAATTCAGATCTGCCCACCTCCTGGCCTGGCTCTCAAACCATTGTGCCACCTAGCTGTTCTGTATATGTACATATATGTGTTTTGTAGAAATACATGTTTATATATTAACATAGGATACATGTTTGTACACATACACATATTACAGAGAAAGAGATTAGATATCTCTTTATGATGTTCTACTTGTCTCTCATGTGCATATGTTATATAAATCTCTCAAATATATATATATGCAAACATGTATATATATATATTAAAGTGAAAGACATTAGATATATGTATATGAGAGAAAGAGAGAAGTATTTATATCTATAAAACCTATTCAGGGAGGTAATTACCAAAATTTTATGCTGTTCAGGAGGAAGCAGAGAATAATTATATTTATAATTTAATTTAATATAAACTAAGTAATATTTAAGGAATAGATTACACATACTTGAAGATTGGGAAACTAGAATTTTGTCCAACATTATTTGTGTTATTTTCTTCTTAGAATGGAACCATCCAGTGTGAAGCACTGGCCTGTTCATTTCCTGATTGTCCATCTAAGTCTGCCCTTGCTTATGTGGATGGCAAATGCTGTAAGGAATGCAAATGTGAGCATGATCTTTTACTAAGTACCTTTTTCTGTCAAAAATAAGAGTTTGAAATTAGAAATGTTCACACATTATTATCTAAATCTGGAGAAACTTCACAACTTCCCCAAAGGATGGAAATAAGAATACTACCTTCTGTACTCTGGGCTCTCAGCCCTGTTAACTCCAGTTTTAAATTTTCTTGTCCCCTTCTGACAAAATTAGAGGAAATATGGTTTGTATGAATCATTTTTCTGAAGTTAAAGTTTAAAAGATGTCTTACACAGGACTAGAAGTAATTTAATTTCTTTTGTCATTTAAATTACCAAATAGTTAAAGGAGAATACACTTTATTATCTCGAAAAATGGAGTAAAACCATGATTCTGATGATTCTAAATAGCAGATATTTCACTGATCCACTAATATGGGATAATGAGAGATAAGATGGTTTAGGAAATGTCAGAGTGGATTGGATCCATGGCCTTTACCCAGCAAAAGGACCAGTAAATTTCTTCACCTGTAACTGTCATAGTAGTCAGCTCTACTTTTGGTATTATGTTAGTGAACTATCTCAGGATAACCCTAAAAATAGATTAACTCATATGATTAATTAGGAGATGATTGGATAATATTTCTGTTTTGAGGATCATATAATTAGGTCACAGAACCATGGATTCTATCCCCAAACTGGAAGTACAGATACCATTTAGTCAATCTTCCTCATTTTAAAAATGAGAAAGCTGAGTAAATAAGTACTTTTACACTAATTTACTTTTGTTAGAACTAAACGCTTTTGTGCTATGATGCATTATATTTGTTAGGGCTAAGTACTTAAAGGATATAATATAACTTCTCTGATCTCTTTAAAAAGTATAATTAATTTCAATTTAATTTAAGTAAAAAAACTTTTATGTGTCGCTAGTTTGCTAAACATTCTATTAGTTTCTGTGTGAGATACAAAGTTCCTGCCATGAATGTAAGAACTCCAGGCCTAATCTCCAGGCCTGTGGAGTGTCACCAAATTCACTGTGTCACCAAACTGCCCTATATGTATATATTTATACTCACATATGTATGTATTTACATACAATACATATTTGTATATATATATACATATATTAGAAAGAGATTGGATATCTCTTTATAATATTCTGCTCATCTCTTTCATACGTATTTTACATAGATATTTTTCTCTTAAATATATACATGCATATATTATAAATATGTAGGCATGTATATATTAGAGAGAAAGAAATTATATGTGTATATAAGCATATATATATATAAGAGATATGTGTGTGTGTGTGTGTGTGTGTGTGTGTGTGTGTAGATACAGATATAGATATATAGAGAGAGACCTTTCCAGGGAGACAATTACCAAAATTTTTATACTATTCAGAAATACAAGATAATAGTTATACTTATGATTTAATATTATTTAATATTAACATTTACTATTGTCTAATATTAAATAGATATATTTATGATTTAATTCAATGTGTACTGAATAATTTAGTATTTAAGGATTAGACTAAACATACTTGAAGACTGGAAAACTAATATAATTGGGAAACTTATATAAAAGGGAAATATGCTACAGAGATATGTAACGCTAATGCGATACCTATAGCAGCTGCTATGAATATGCATACGTATACGCAAAATATAATAAACTCTCTTGCCCAAAGGCAAAACCAAAATATTTATTTGGGACATCACTATTGGGATACCAGGAGGTGAGATTTAGCAAGGTACTCATCACTAATCCAGAGAGCACCAACATCTTAAGCATTCTTTCTGTCAGGCCTCCCCACAAACAAGTTCCCTTAGGCAAGTTCCTCTCTCCACTCTCTGCTCTGCCTCTCCTACTCTGTTTCAGTCTCACTCTCTGCTCAATTGGGCAAATTCCTTCCACACTCTGGGCTCCATGTGATTCAGGATCCATGTGACTCAGGCTGTATCACAGCTGTGAGCTGGGCCAGAGTTCAAAGCAGGCCACATACGCCTATTAATGGGTGGGAAAGATTTTCCTATTCCATTAGCATTACAAGACATAACCATAGTTGATGTCAAGGAAGAATTAGGTTCAAATAGTACCTCTGATACATATTTGTGTGACCCTGAGCAAGTCACTTAATCTGTAAGGGCCACAAGGTAACTCTCAAATCTGTTCATTATAACTATATTTGTACTACTCAGTTGACAAAAGTAGTCATTCAGTAAAGAAGCATTTATTAATCACTTACTATATGCCAAGCAATATATTAAGCATAGAGGATATAAAGGAAAGCAAAGACAAATCCTGTCTTCAAATAATTCGCTCTGTGGGGGCAATTAGGTGGCACCATGAATAGAGCACTAGCCCTGTAGTCACGAGGACCTGAGTCCAAATCCAGCCTCAGACACGTAACACTTACTAGCCATGTGGCCTTGGGAAAGTCACTTAACCCCAATTGCCTTGCTTTCCCCCCCTCCAAAAAGCAAAAAAAAATTAACTTTGTAATGGGGTATAAAGCATGTAAATAATAGTATAAAGTACAAAAATATCAATGTATCTATATACATATATGTGTGTATATACATACATAGATACACACATACATACATACATATACCACACACATACAAAATAAGAGGGTATTCTCTGAAGAGAAAGCAATAGCATATGGAGGAAACCATAGAAGTTAGGGTATGCCTGTAAATATTTAAAAATTAACTTTCAAAAATTGAAATACTTTTCAGTTTAATCTAAATCATTTACATTTCTCCATCACTTTCTTAAAGTTCAGACTAATAGCAAAACAATAAATCAAGTCTTGGTTTATAGTATTTGCTGGTTTCTGAGGTGTAAATACATGCTCTTATGGAAAATTCATCAGTTGGCATTCATGAACCCGTATGGACTGGTTTCAGTACACCCTTGGGTGGAAGTGAGGAAGAATATTGTCATAGGGGTGAGTCAATGGAAAGGCACAGAAATGGGAAATGGAACATTGTATTTTTTTTTTGCTTTTTGGAGGGGGGAAGGCAGGGTGATTGGGGTTAAGTGACTTGCCCAAGGTCACATGGCTAGAAAATGTTAAGTGCCTGAGTCTGGATTTGAACTCAGGTCCTCCTGACTCCAGGGCTAGTGCTCTATTCACTGTGCCACCTAGCCACCCCAGAACATTGTATTTGAGTAACAGCCAGTAGGATGGTTGTAGTTAGATTGTAGAATGAATTTGCATTTAGGAAGATATAAAAAGACTGGAAAGATAGTAAGGGACCAAGTTTAAAAAAAAACACTTTAAATGCTAAATAAAGGACTTTATATTTGGTGTTGGAGGCAATAGGGAACTGTTGGCGTTTATTAAGTGGATGGTGACATACATGGACCTATACTTTGGAAAAATCATGTTGTACTGACAGAGAGGATAGATTAGAGTGTAGAGAAAGACAAATTAGAAGACTATTTTAATAATCTAGGCAAGAATGATGAGGTCTTGAACTAAACAGGCAGTTGTGAGAGTGGACAGCAAATATATCTAACTGAATATGTTGTGAATTTTGAAGTGAAAAGATTTGACAATTAATTATGCTTCAGCTAAAGTGAAAAAAAAGCAGGGGCAATCCTAATTTCAGACAAAGCAAAAGCAAAAATACATCTGGTTAAAAGAGATAAGGAAGGAAACTATGTCCTGCTAAAAGGTACCATTGACAATGAAGTAATAGCATTACTAAATATATATGCACCAAGTGGTATAGCAGCCGAATTCTTAGAGGAGAAATTAAGGAAGTTAGAGGAAAAAATAAAAAACAAAACTATACTAATGAGGGACCTCAATCTCCCCCTCTAAGAACTTGATAAATCTCAAAATAAACAAGAAAGAAGTTAAGGAGGTGAATAGAATTTTAGAGAAGGTAGATATGACAGACCTCTGGAGAAAACTGAATGGGGATAAAAAGGAACATACCTTCTTCTCAGTGGTACATGGCACATACACAAAAATTGACCATATACTAGGGCATAAAATCCTCACAATCCAGTGCAGAAAGGCAGAAATATTAAATGCATATTTTTTCAGATCATGAGAAATAAAAATTATATGTAATAAAGGGCCATGGAAAAATAGACAAAAAACTAATTGGAAATTCTTTAGAATAATCTTATCCTAAAGAATAAGTGGGTTAAAAAAATCAAAGAAACAGTCAGTAACCTCATTCAAGAGAATGACAATAATGAGACAACATACCAAAATTTATGGGATGCAGTGTAAGCACTTCTTAAGGGAAGTTTTATATCTCTGAAAGCTTACATGAATAAAATAGAGATAAAGGAGATCAATGAATTGGTCATGCAACTGGAAAAGCTAGAAAAAGAAGAAATTGAAAATCATCAATTAAGTACTAAATTAAAATTACTGAAAACCAAAAGGGAGATTAATAAAATTGAAATTAAGAAAACTATTGAACTAATAAATAAAACTAAGAGTTGGTTTTATTAAAAGAAAACAAAAAATGATAAACCTTTAGTTAATATGATTAAAAGATAGAAAGAAAAAAACCCCAAATTACCAGTATCAAAAATAAAAACGGTAAACTTACCTCTAATGGGGAGGAAATTAAAATAATAAACAGGAATTATTTTTTCCAATTATATGCCCATAAATTTGACAATCTTAGTAAAATGGTGAATATATGCAAAAATATAAATTGTCCAGATTAACAGAAGAGGAAGTAGAATACTTAAATAACCCCATCTCAGAAAAAAGAAACTGAACAAGATTTGACAAAGAATAAGTTAAATGAGGTCAATAAGAATATCCAGGATGACACCAAATTTGTGAGCTTGGATGACTAGGAGGATAGTGGCACACACAACAGTAACAGAGAAGTTTGAAAGAAGGAAAGATTTTAGGGGAAAGATAATGAGTTCTATATCTGACATTTTGAATTTGAGATGTCTATATAACATCCAAATGGAGATTTGAAAAGGCATTTAGTAATAGTGTGCTGTAACTCAGGGGATGACCAGGGCTTAACATATAGATTGGGGTATTATCTTATAAAAATGATCATTGAACACATGGCAGTTAATGAAATCAACAAGTCATATAACATAGAGGGGAAATATGTGATCAAAGAAAAATAAAAGGAATCATATGTACAAAGTTATTTATAGAAACTCATTTTGTGGTGTCAAAGAACTGGAAACTGAGGGAATGCCCATCATTTGGCATTACCTGAATGATTTGTGGTATATGATTATGATGGAATAGTATTGTGCTATAAGAAATGATGAAGGTGATGATTTCAGAAAAACCTAGGAAGGCTTATATGAACTGATACAAAGTGAAATGAGCTGAACCAGGAGAACATTTTACATAGTATGAGAGATATTGTAAGATGATCAACTTCAAAAGACTTAGTTACTCCTGATCAATACAATGATCCACAGCAATTTCAATTTCAAAGTACTTATGTTGCTGTCAACTTCAAAGAGAGAACTGATTAACTGAGTACAGATTGAAGCATATATTTCCCTTTATTTTTTCTTACCTTTTGGGGTTTTTTTTGCACAACATGGTTGACATGGAAATATATTTTACATGACTTCATTTGTATCATGGGTATTGTATTTTTTTGCATTCTCAGTGGGAGGAGGCAATGGAAAGGAGAAAATTTAGAAATAAAAATAAAAATACACAATTATCAAAATAAACACCCACAGAAGAAAAAAAGAATAGGACCCAAGACAGAGATTTCAAGTACATATTTTATTAGTGGATGTGACATGGGTAAAATTGCAGCAAAAGAGACTAATAAAGAGTGGTCAGAGAAATGGGAAAAAAAATCTGGAGTGCACAGTGTACCAAAGACCTAGAGAGGAAAGTATATACAGGAAGATAAGGCACTTAAAAATGTTGAATGTTTCAGAAAAGTCAAGAAACATAAGGTTTGGGAAAAGATCAAGAAATTTGTTCAGAAATCATTAATAATATTGGAGTTTTAGTTGAAGGTTGATGTCAGAAGCCATGTTCAGAAGAGATTAAGAGAAGTAGAGGCTCTTGATGATTTTCTCAAGGAATTTAGTTAAGGGGAAGAAAGTGAGGAGAATGAGTGCCACAGGTGATTTGAGAAGAAATAAGATTTGGAACTGTCTCCAAAGAGAGTTGGAAGAATAGAATTAATTTGTTAACTAAGGGGAATTGTCATTAAAAACAGTTCTATATCTCTCCATTTCACTGTGAGCTTCCTTTTCTCATCCCTCTGACAATAACCCCAACATACAATAACCCTCCCTTACCTCATTCCAAGATGGTCCTTATTGCCAAGTCTAACCATTTTACATGTAGCCCCATTCACAGTCATGGCCATTAATTATATTTTCCCCTTAATCTTATTTGATATTTTTTCCTCTCTTTGTTTGTATCCTACATTTATAACAAAGAGGGTGGTAAGAGAGAAAAAAATGTATTCAGCAGCAGTGCTGTAGGCTTCTTTTTTTAAATTCACTTTTATTTTCAGTTTCAAATTCTCTTTCCACTGTCCCACTCCACCACCCATAGAGAAGGCAATGAAAACAAAACACATTATAAATGTTTGCAAATCATGCAAAACAAATGCCAGTTTAGGCCAGGTCTAAAAAAAAGAAAAGAAAATATGATTTAATCTGTACTTTGAATTCACCAGCACTCTATATGAAAGTAAGTAGCATGTTTCATTATGATTCCTTTGCGATTATAGTCCCAAAGTATAGAACTATGGTAGGTCATTTTATTGATTAGTTTCTAAGATTTTTAAAATTTATTATCTTTTGCAATATTGTCATTATTGCATAAATTTCTCTCTTGGTTTTTCTCACTTCACTTTGAATCAGTTTATATGTCTTTTCAGGTTTTTCTGAAACCTCCCCCTTCACCATCCCTTATAGCATAACAGTATTCCATTACATTCATATACCATAACTTGTTGGTCATTCCCCAATTGAAGGCTTGAAAATTGATTTTAATTCTATTTTTAAGAGTTAGTCAAAATGGCATAGATTAATACTCTCACATGTCATGTGAGTTGAAAACCATGCCCTTGTAACTTCACCTTTCACCTACTTTCTGGATAAGCTTACCTAAAAGCTCAAGCTTTTGTTTTGTAACAACCTCTACCCTTTACTTAGGCAGCTTCTGGTCATTTGTCTCAGTTCTAGCACTTTAGTTTGTATCTGCATCCTCTGGAGTGAGGTGTGTGGACTCATTTTCAGGGATACTTCCTACCTTTTGGTGTCTACCTGATTCACTCAGCTCTCACTTGTGGCTCTAAGAAGCTATAATGTGCATAGCAGTCACACACTGGTAAACCATTTTGGCAGATGGACTGAACCAGGTTGAGGGTGTAACTGAAGAGCCTTCAGTGAATTAGGGGGATGCCTACCTAAACATGTTAAAATTTCCCCCAGCAGAATGGGAAGATAAGAACAATTTGTTCCAATAGCCATGAAGGTGACTGAAGCAGGTACTGTGGAATTCTTAGAACTTGGTTAGACACCAAAGAGGTCAAAGTAATCCACTGCATCCTGAGCCATCAATAGTCCTCTTGACTTTTGTGTTGCCACTGGACTTTGATAAGTCTCTAGAAAAGAAAGGAAGGTTGATTACCTCAAGTCATTCTGCCTCAGTTAATGATTCAAAAGATATCATCCATACAGTTTTACCATTTTTACCAACCTCAAAGTCCTGTGGCAACAAGCAGGTAATATAGTAACAGGTATGGATACATTGGGAGCTATAGTCACAACCCTGAACATAAGCAGCCTAGGCCATATGGTCATCTTCTTACTGTACTGAAGCAGCAGTGGGATTCAGCAGTGCTCTTTAAAAAAAATTCTATTTTAGATTCAAGGGCCAGAACACAAATGCAGAATAGAGAAAATAAACAAAAATATATCATAAATTTAAATTTTAGAACTTAAATACAAAGAAGAAAAGCATATCATGTGCATAGCAGAACATAAGAGAGAATTCAAAATATGTAACAATAAATTTTCATTTCAAGAAAGCTTGTATGATAAATAATACACTTTGTGTTGAGAATTGTCCATCTGTTCTTTGTGAGTTTTCTTTTGTTCTCTGCTGTGCATTTTTTACTTTGTTCTTTTTTCCCTCCCCCCAATCCCCCCAGAAGACAATAAGATTTAGATATGTTTCTTATATAGCTACAGATACATACATACACATATACATATATAGACAAATATATTCTACTCCTGATCTTTGTTTTTGTGTTTGTGCATATCTCTTGTTTCCTATCTCTCCTGCCTCCTCTACTTTACTTCTATGCACTACCTTGCCCTCCTATTACTTGCCTACCCCCGTCCAAGAATCCCTCCCCTAACCTCCCACTCCAATGAATCTAAACATCCTTCTATACACCTCTTTTACCTATTCCCTCATTCTTTCTTCTAAAGATCCCTCTGTTATCCTCTCCCCCCTCCCTATGCCCTATGGTTTTATTTCTTTTGAATTTAGAAGACTTTTATACTCTTCTAAATATATATGTATTGTTCCTTCTTATCACCCATCTAAGTCTTCTGTATTGATTCTTCCTCTTGTAACTCATTTGGATAAAATACTTACTCTTTTTAACTGTCCCTAAATGGTTTTACTTTTAAAATTCATATCATGCTCAGGTTTAACCCAGTCTTTCTTATGAGTTACCACATTACCCAATAAGAATCTTAGACATACATTTTGCATTTTACTGAGTATTCCTTTTTAAGAGCTGTACTGGCATGAGGGAATGGCTAGAAAAGGTACCCAAAAAATTGTCTGCTTCAACTTAACCCTGGCCTGATTACCATGGCAGATGAGGATTCTACTCTATGGTTGAAATACACATGCAAAAAAATGTACAAAAACTTTTGCAGAGATGATTTCAGTCTCAATCAGTACATGTAATGTACACACACTTTATGGACAACATGAAATACAGTACACTTGACAAATGAACAGCTCTTGTTGTGAGAGAATTCAGCAGGTATCACTTCCAAGTAACAGCCCTGAGGGAAACAAGACCGGTAAATGGAGGCTAGCTTACCCAAGTTGGAGCTACATACGTGTTTTTCTAGAATAGCTACAGTGATAGAGAGTACTCTCAAACTGGCATAGGTTTTGCAGTCAAAACTAATCTAATCAACAATATCCTATGCCTCCTAAAAGGAGAGAACAATAGACTCATAGAAATGTGACTTTCTTTGTAGGAAAGTGCCATGTCACCATCATCAGTGTGCATGCTTTCACCATGACAAATCCTGATGAGATCAAACAAAAATATTATGAACACGTGGAGGCCCTCATAATTAATGTGCCGCAAGAGGACAAGCTCATAATGCTAGAGTAGGCACAAATGACCAGAAATGGCAGGGAGTTTTTGGGAGGAATGGATTCCAAAACAGCAATAGCAATAGTTACTACTGCTGAAGACTTGTGCATCTTCTCATCAACAATACTGTCCTCCACTTACCTAAATTCAGTAAAACTTCATGAATGCATCCTTGCAGCAAACATTGGCATTTAATAGACAATGTCATTGTAAGGAGAAGAGACAGTCAGGATGTGAGAATGATCACGGTAATATGTGGTGCAGAGTTCTGGACTGATTATATACTTATCCTCATCAAGCTAAACATTCACATTCAATAAAAGTGGCAAGGAAATATAAGTACCAGAAGATTTAATGTTAGCAGATTAGAAAGCTTCTTTGAACACAGTTTATTGGTATCTTGGAGGGAAAGCTGAGCCAATACACGGTTGTCAACAGTAGA
The DNA here is from genome assembly GCF_028583685.1 of Petaurus breviceps papuanus. Lineage (NCBI taxonomy): Eukaryota > Metazoa > Chordata > Mammalia > Diprotodontia > Petauridae > Petaurus > Petaurus breviceps. The sequence continues at coordinate 1,441,903 of NW_027185867.1, read as the reverse complement.
ATGGAAAAGAAGTGGGCAGCTTTCAGAGATTTGGTGTACAGTACCATATTTACTCATTTGGCAAACATACTCCCAATAATCAAGATTGGTTTGATGAAAATTATGGGGAAATTCAGAAGTTGATTAACACAAGAATGAGAACTGCACAGGGTTTGCCAGGAGGATAGTTCATTCTTCTCTAAGAAGGCAGCATTTAACTCCGCCAAAAGTAAATTGCAAAGTGAAGCTTAAAGAGACACAGGATTCTTGGCTCAGTAAGAAGGCAAGTGAAATTTAGCCTTATGCTGATAGTAATGACCCAACATGCTTTTCTGATGCCTTGAAGGGTATTTATGGGCCAAAGACCCATGTTACATTTCAGTTACTCCATGCTGATGGAGACACATTGATCATCATTCAATGCTGAAGTCACTGACTGTATACTTCAAGTTGAAGTCAATACCTTACTAGCCAAACTTCCAATTTAAGATGAAGTTTTGAATGCCATTAGGCTCTTCTATTGTGAAAAAATATCTGGTGCTGATTCTATTCCAGCTGAGATTTGTAAGGCAGGGGGTCCATTGCTCATACAAAAGCTGACTGAAGTTTTATTGGTTATATGGCAAGAGGAGGTTATTCTCCTCCAAGAGTTCAAGGATGCCTCCATTGTCCATCTCTATAAAGGAAAAGGAAAAAGGTTGTCTTGTGACAATTATAGGCAGGAGGAGAGCATAGGAATAAATGGAGTCTTCCTTAAAATGATAAGTAGCACCTACCTAAAACCATCAGCAAGCATTATATGTATTGGGGATAAAGAAGCATTTCCAATAAGATTGGGGGTGAAACAAGGATGTCCATTATCACTACTGTTATTCAATATTGTACTAGAAATGTAAGTTTTAGCAATGAGAGGAAAAAGAAATTGAAGGATTTAGAATAGGCAAAGAACAAACAAAGCTACCACTCTTTGCATATGATATGATGGTATACTTAGATGATCAACTAAGAAAACTACTTGAAATAATAAACTTTATTGCAGAATACAAAAGAAACCCACATAAATCATAAGCTTTTCTATATGTTACTAACAAAGCCCAACAGCAAGATATAGAAAGAGAAATTCAATTTAAGGTCACTGTAGACACTACAAAATATTTGAGAGTCTACCTGCCAAGACAAAGCAAGGAACTATATGAATACAATGACAAACACTTTTTACACAAATAAAGTCAGATCTAAATATTTGGGAAAATATCAGTTGCTCATGGGTAGCCTAATAAAAATGACAAATCTATCTAAATTAATTTACTTATTCAGTGCAATACCAATTAAACTACCAAGAATTATTTTATAGAGTTAAAATTAATAACAAGATTAATCCGGAGGAACAAAAGGTCCAGAATATCAAAGGAATTAATGAAAAGAAATGCAAGGGAAAGTGGTATACCCATACCAGATCTTAAATTGTATCATAAGGCAGCAATCATCAAAGCCACTTGGTATTGGCTAAGGAATAGAGTGGTGGATCAATGGAATAGGTTAGGTGCATAAGACACAACAGCCAATGACTATAGAACTGTGCTGTTTTATAAACCCAAACACTCCAGCTTATGGGATAAGAACTCACTATTTAACAAAAACTGTTGGGAGAATTGGAAAATGATATGGTAGAAAAAATTTTGTCTAGGCTTAGACAAAATGTATAAATGCTATTTAGATATAAAAGCTGATACTCTAAACAAATTAGAACAAGGAATAGTTTACATGTTAGATCTATGGGGAACAGAAGAATTTATGACCAAACAGAAGATAGAGAACAAAGTGCAAAATGGATTATCTGGATTACATTAAATTGAAAAGGTTTTGCACCAACAATGCCAGGGCAACAAAGAATAGAAGGGAAGCAAAAGCTGGGAAACAATTTTTACAACCAGTATCTCTGATAAAGGCTTCATTTCTCAAATATATAGAGAACTGAGTCAAATTTATAAGAATGCAAGTCATTACCCAATTGATAAATAGTGAAAAGATATGAATGGCCAGTTTTCAGATGAAAAATTAAAACTATCTATAGTCATGAAAAAAATACTCTAAATCACTTTTGCTTAGAGAAATACAAATTAAAACAACTCTGAGGTACCACCTCACACTACCAAATTGGCTAATATGACAAAACAGAAAAAAGAAATATTGGAGATGTGAGAAAATTGGAACACTAATGCATGGTTGCTGGAGTTGTGAACTGATCCAACTATTCTGGAGAGTAATTTGGAACTATGCCCACGGGGTTATAAAACTATGCATAACCTTTGACCCAGCAATACCACTTCTAGTTCTTTATCCCAAAGAGCTCATACAAGTGGGAAAAGGATCCACATGTACAAAGATATTTATAGCAGCTCTTTTTTGGGGCGCCAAGAATTGGAAATTGAGAGGACATCTATCAGTTGGTAAATGACTTAAAAAGTTGTAGTATATGAATACTTTGCAATACTATTTTTCCATAAAAAAATTATGAGCAGATGGACTTCAGAAAAACCTGGAAAGACTGATACTGAGTGAAGTGAGGAGAACCAGGGGAACATTGTACACAGTAACAACAAAATTGTATGATGACTAACTTTGATAGACTTAGCTCTTCTTAGCAATGCAAGGATCTCTAAGATAATGTTAAAAGACTCATGGTGAAAAATGCTATCCACATCCAGAGAAAGAGCTATGGAGTTTGGAGTGCAAATCAAAGCACACTATTTGCTCTTTCTTTTAATTTTTTTCTTTCTTCTTTCTTGTGGTTTCTCCCATTTGTTCTAATTCTTCTTCACAACATGGCTAATGTGAAATAAGTTTAATATGAACGTATATGTAGAGCCTATGTCAGATTTTATGCCATCTTATGGTGGGGGTTAGGGGAGGGAGAAGGAGAAAATTTACAAATACAAATATTATGGAAGTTAGTGTTGAAAATTATAAATAAATAAATAAAATTTTAAGAATGATTATTCACTCATGCAGCCTCTGAAGCTTAGATGCCTCAGAGTATGGATCAATTCTCTGTTGCTTCTACTAACTTTGTCCTAACAATTAATGTCAAGAAAACACAGGTTCTCTACCAGCCAGTACCATACCATTCATATGTGGAATCATTGGCTACAGCAAATGGAAAAATTTTGAATGCTGTGGATAACCTTACTTATCGTGACAGTACACTTTCCAGGGATGTCCACATAGGTTATGAGGATGATTCCAGAGCTAACTAGATGTTTGGGAGGCTCCACCAGAAGGTTTGGGAGAGAGCAGGTATTAGACTGAAGGTCTAGAGAGCCATTCTGTTGGCTTCATTGTTTTATACCTATGAAACCTGGACAGTATACCAGTGACATGCCAGGAAAATGAATTACTTCCATTTGAATTGTCTTAGGAAGATTCTGAAGATCATCTGGCAAGATAAAATTCCACACACTAAGGTTCTTTCTCAAGCTGAATTGACAAGCATTCAGACTCTACTGCAGAGAGCATAACTCTGATAGGCTGGTCACATTGTCAAGTGTACATTTGCCTAAAAGACTATTTTATGAAGAACTCACACAAGGCAAGTGCTCACTGAAGGTCAGAAGAAGCAATACAAGATCACTCTCTAGGTCTCTTGGAATCGATTGTGTGTCATGGGAGATGCTGGCAAAGGCTTGCCCAGTATGACATGTTTGCAAAAAAGAAGGCATTGTGCTCCATGAGTGAAGCCGAATTGCAGTAGTTCAAAAGAAACATGAGATACACAAATTTAGACACATCTCCATATATTTATGTGTACTTCTTGTGTCTGACCTGTGGTAGATCCATCTGTGCTCATATTGGTCTCTCTCATATACTTAAGCTAAGATTTGCAGGGTAAGGCACCCTGACCTCCAGTGCTCTTCAGAACATATTATTCAATTCTCTCTCCTCCTTTTTCTAGTGGATGTGGAATAGTCTTGCATTATTTGAAAATCTTTTCCTTTGTTTTGAAGATCTATCTCCTGAGGGCTGTTGAGATTGAAACTAAAGTAAATTGAGGCAACAAAGTTCCAAGCATGAATTCTACCAAGTCTGAAAGGTCTGACCCTTACCCAGATGTCATTAGGTAAATGTGCCATATACCATTAGGTGCCCAGAGAACTATGTTAATATGACCAGAGTCCTCTAGAACCTGTCACAGGCTAGCATTACCAATAAAAGGGAGCTTTAGCTCTGCAACAAGCCAAAAGACCCTGAATGAGGTCCAACAGATTATTATATAAATAAAAGGAATAGCATCCAAAAAGTAGAAGGCAGAATCATAGATGGGGAAACTATAATTGATTACAAAGCCAGAAGCAGCAGATGTGGGGGACAATATAATTGACTGGAAATTTGGAATGCAGGACTAGCAACAACCCCTCGTTCCATCTGGTCACTATGGAAAGCTCATTAGTGGTATCTACCTGCATGGCTGGTTAATGTCACAGCAATAAAAAACCAGATTTTCTTGAAGAACAGCCAGTGTTGGAGAAATAACTGGCATTCACCCTGGCATTCACCTGCATTCTTCAAGGAGAACAGATTTTCTTGACACAAGAATAGAGCAGTGATTAGCAGGAAAACTGAACTTCCAAACAACTTCAAAGACCATAGGCTACTGACAGAAAATCTGACCTTCCAGACTTAACTCAGAGACAAATGAAACATGACTTAGTTATACAAAATGTCAGTAGTGATACAAAATCAAATCAACTAGAGAATAGAATCAATTTGATTTTTTTCAGTTTACAGGACCTTTAGAACTTGTTATTTCTGAATCGAATTGTTCGATTTAATCATTATGTATCTTGAAGTTTGCAGTCTTACTTTTTTTGTTTGTTTTCTGGAGGTAATCTGTGAATCCTTTCAACTGGAATTTCATTTTCTATGTTCAGAAGTTCTAGGCAGTTCTCTTCTATTATTTCCTTCATTACAATGATAAGGTTTTCTGTTGTGCCATGTTCTTCTGGGAGATGTATGATTCTTATGTTTTCTCTGTGCATCCTTTCATTAATTTCCTAGTTTTGTTTGCAGAGTGAGAATATTTTCTTTTAATGTTTCTTTATTGTTTTTTTTTTTGTTTCTCTTCTAGTCTCAAGGCCATCTCTTTCCAATTAATGACAGCCAAATATTAGGAATGGGTGTGACTCATACAGGCACCTTTCTAGTTCGGTTTCAGTGTTTGGACAAGTGAGGCACTCATGGTTCATTGAATACTTAATAGTTTATTTAGTCCTTCAGTAAAGTTACAGTAACACTTAACTTAGACTTGGTACCTTTGTTTCCTAATGGAAGCAGGTTTGGTCAACAAGGCAAAAGATGGTAACTCCCTTGGTCTTGGAATATCTACTGAGTCAGAAAGGCCTGATCCCTACATAGATGCCATTAAGTAAATGTACCATATGCCATTAGGTGAAGGAGAACTACGTTAATATGATCAGAGTCTACCAGAAACATGTATCTTGAGTTTTCTTCTAGTCGCAGTCCAAACAAGTCCCAGCAATGCTGCCTTTTAGGGGAAAACTAACCTGACTTATGTTGTAAGGAGAATAGGGGAAGAAGAGTGAATTCTGGTAGATGTTGGTCCTTTCACTAATTCCTAGACGACATCAAGTTCAAAATTTCTCTTAGGCTATTGGTAATGTATACACACACATATATTCACACATATGTGTACATATACTCATACAGATAAATCTATATCTAGATGTGGACGGAGAGAGGAGAAATTTTGTTTATTGAATCTTTGCTTATAGATCAAGGAGTCAACTGCAAAGAGATGAGAATTGTTCCTATGGGTACTGATGAAATCACTGAGATAGAGAGAGCAGAGAGAAAAGGGAGGCCAGGACAAAGTTTTAATGGGCACATTCAATGAGTATGATATGTGTGGTGATCCATCAGAGATAGAGAAAGAGCTGTCAAACAGATTTCTACCTTTTCACCGACTGTTTGCTTATCTATCTCATTGCTTTGAATTCAGTTTCTTACTTATGAATTTGGTAATGCATGGTCTATTTTAATTCCTTTTAAAAGGCAACTTTGATACTAATTTTTTTATTATTGTTGTTCAGTTGTTTTAATTGTGTCCAACTCTTTATGACCCCATTTGAAGTTTTCTTGGTAAAGATACTGGAATGGTTTGTCATTTCCTTCTGTTGCTCATCTTACAGGTGAGGAATTAAAGTGAACAAGTTTAAGGCACTTGTCTGGTGTCACATGGTTAGTAACTGTCTGAGACCAGATTTGAACTTCTGAAGCTGAGTCTTCCTGACTCCAGGCCACTGTTCTAGCCACCATGCCATTTAACTGTCCTATTTTTAATTTACCTAGGCAATTAAATTGTACTAAATAATTCTCACACACACACACACACAGACACACCACCACCACCACCACCACCACCACCACCATCACTGCCACACCCCACATTCACATACCATAGAGGTTAGGCATGCTGACTAAATTTCTATTTAATTTTACCACTTTTCAAAATATTTACTTTTTAAAAATTTAAGCAGATTTCTTTCTTCCCAAGATGAAGAAAAGAGTTAATAACTGCACTAGCTGGTTCATAGGACACCTCATCCCCTCCCCAACTTTTCTCTTTTGCAGTCACTGAATATAAAATTTTGAACCTGGCTTCAGTTCTGTTTCAGGCCTACCATTCTGTAGTCAGTGAAATCACCTTCTTCCCCTACCTTAAAGCAAGTAAATCTTTTACTCTTTAAGAAAGGAGAGAATATTAGGTGGTTCTGAGTGCTATTTGTTCACAAATTCCACCAACTTTCTACTTTTGACAGTTCTTGGGAGCTAAACCCAAGAAACCCCACTAGGATGTTTCTCCTGATCCTGTATATGTTTTGCATTGAGTTTCATTTCAGTAAAACTTGACTCCTGGTTTTGTTTTGCTTTTTCTTGTTCTTTTTTGCAAACCAAGAAAATATATGGCTCTTCCTGCTGGGGCTTTTTTTTTCTCTGTGGTACACTTACGTTCATTTCCTGAATTCATATTCATAGACGATATTAGGACCAAAAAGAATCACAGAATCACAGAATCACAGAATTTGGATGTATGAAAGAATTTAAACAGCACTCTGCCCCAGCCCATACACTATTATAACATAGCTGACAAGTGATAGTCCAGCCTATTTGAAGACCTCTAAGTAGGGGGAATCTACCCCCTCTCATCAACCCATTCCACTCTGGACAGTTCTAATTGTTAGAAGATTTTTCCTGTCAACAGGCTTAAATTGCCCTCTTTGCAACTTCTATCAGATACTGTGCTCTAGGGCTAAACAGAAGTAGTTTAATCCCTCATCCATATGAAGATCTTCCAATTATTTAAAAAACACTTAGCATGTTCTCCCTGACTTTTCTTCTATGGGCTAAAAGATCTGTCAACTAATCCTCAACATAACATAATGTAAACTCAAGGCCTGTCACCATCCTGGTTGCTTTCCTTTGCTTTAATGGTGTGCTAATAAATGAATACAACAGATGATTACTGATGACAGAGGAACTATCCTCCCCTTATTTCTGGAATAATGCCTATTAATGTAGACCAAGATTTCATTAGTTTTTTTTTAGGGGGAGGGCAGATCACTCTACTGACTGATTAAGTTTAATGTTGACTTTCATTTTATTAGACTTTCATTTTATCAGTTCAGTGTTCTAGCCTAAGATCTTTTTGTAGCTCATTATGCAGTTTGTATCTTATCAAAGTTTGTGTCAACTGCAGTTTGTGTCAAGTGTCCTCAGGTATGGCTGTTGGTGCTTTGCTCAGAAAAATCAATTCACATAGTCCTCATTATTGAATATCCATCCCCTGCTACAGCTAACCATTGAATGACCTCTGCGTGCATCATCTCATTTCAACATCAAACCCAGATTACATAAAGAACTGGCCAGAGTTGGACCCAGCTTAATACATCATGACTGAAAATCTTTCTTTCTCAAGCTATGTTCTGGAACAGGCAAAATTTCACCCATGATGTCACTGGCCTTCTTCAACCACAAAAGTAAGGCCTCCTGCCTCCTCCCCATCCACTTCTTTCTAGACTTTTTTCTTTCCCTAATTACTAGCCCTTATTTGACACTGGAACATCATACACTCCTCTCTGACCCTCTGTCCTTCTCACTCCTCTTGTTTACCCTCCAAGACTGTAATGTAGTCTGCCACACACACAATTCATTTGTAGATAGTTTATCTTCAGATTCTGTACATAATGCCCCTTGTCTGCCTGGTTTATATATAGTTTAGTTTTGTTTATGATGTCTTTTTTCCCCAATTTATCTGTTTTCTCTCTAATTTTTAATATGTTTTCTGCTTATTTTCAGCTTGTTTATTTTTTTGGTTTTCTAATTTTTGAAATTCATTTTTAGTTCATTGTTTCTCTTTCTTTCTATTTTGTTAATGTATAATTCTAAGTATGTGATTTTTCCCATGGACTGTTTTGGCTCCCCCTGGAGTTGCAACAAAATCCATGAAGCACAATTCTTACTGACCTCCCAATAGTCAAAGTAAAAATATAAAAAGAAATAGAAATAGAACTCCAACAGTTTTATTTCTAAATTCCAAACAGTTCTTTCCCCATTTCACATACAAATAAAGGACTCCCTTAACATTGAGAATCACCTTCTGTCAATAGGAATTCCCTGAGGCAACTGGGTAATTTATCATAATCATAAATCATAAGATCGTTATTATCTTCAAAGTACAGTTCTTAGAACAGTCTCTTCTTTTTATGCCACAGACAGTTTACTCTCAAATCTCTTAAGAATGGGACCACTGCCTCAGAGCCTCATAATCATTATTTTCAAAGTCTTCACCAAAAGCAATACCAGAAACATGGAGGTCAGATCAGACTTTCCTCTATGGAGATATTTCAAATTGTGTCCAAATTGTTTCCTTTAGGCTGGCTTTCCCGAGTTCTGACTCTTTCCTCTTGGTCCTAGTTATCAAACTGACCCCACACATTTTCTTGTGTTTTTTTTTTTTGGTCAGTTCGCAAGTGATATTCCCTGTTTATCTGCAAGATCTTTTGAAGTTAATTATTCAAATTCTTGCCTTTTACGCAGTCTGGTTATTTTCCTTTTATAAAAATAATTTTATTGACAGCTATTGTCTTTATATTGTAAAAATTTCTCTTAGTATTCCTTTCCTTCCTCTCTGTCGGAGGGTCATCCTATAATTTTAAGAAAAGAAAAGACAAAAAACACTCTAGAAAAACAAAACAATATATTTTTAAAAGCCTAAAAATGTTTGTAGTATCTCATACCTATGAACCCCCACCTTTGCAAAGGAGTGAGATGGAAGTGGATTTTCATATTTCTTCTTTTGTGTCAGGCATATTCTTTGTAATTCTGTGACATTCATTTGATTTTTTTTGGTAGTTATTCTTTCCATTTAAGTTTCTGTAGTCAGTTTTCTTGATTCTGCTTGTTTCACTCTACATCAATTCATATAAATCTTTCTATCCTTCTCTGTGTTTATTATATTCACCATTTCTTACAGTACAATAATATTCCATTATATTCTTATATCACAGCTTTAACTGTTACCTAATAAATATTTACTTTGTTTCCAATTATTTGCTCTCACAAAAAAGTGCTGCTATAAATAGTTAGGTATTATGTGGGGGATCTTTTAGCAATGACATCCCTGAGGTATATTCTACTAGTGGAATCTCTGTTTGAAAGTGACGTATTAGTTATTTGCATAATTCAAAATTACTTTCTGGAATGAGTGTACTCATTTACAACTACACATGCCTTGTACTAGTGCATATATTTTCCCACAAATCCTCCAATATTGAATATTCTCATCCTTTGTTATCTTTGCCAAGTTTCTGGGCATAAGGTAAAGTTTCAGGATTATTTTAGTTTACTTTTCTCTTGCTAGAAATTTTGATCATTTTTTCTTATGGTGAATAGTTTTAATTATATATATTTTTACAATTGTTTATTTATATCCTTCAATTACTTATCTATTTGGGAATAGTTTTTGGCTAACTATCTCACTATCTCTATATTAGTGTACACATTAACATAATTTATATGAGTGTATGTGTTTTTGTTTTGCATCTATATTTTGCATCTTTATATGTTTTATATAAATATGTTTAAATATATTTATATACATATTTTATGTAATCTATTTCTATGTAAACATTTATATAAAGACATTTATATACTTAAAATTATATAAGATATAAGTGTATTCATATAAGATATAACTGTATACTTTTATCAAATAAATGTATTTATATATTATTTTTTTTTTTTAAAGCAATCGGGGTTAAGTAACTTGTTCAAGGTTACACGGCCAGGTGTTTCTGGGTGGGTGCTAAGTGTCTGAGCCTGGGATTCGATCTCCAGGTCTTCTCTACACTGGAGCTGGTACTCTAACTCGCTGTGCTACCTGGCCACCCCATATATTATGTCTTTAAATATTGTGTATATGGCTCTATATATCCATCATTTCATTTACTGTTGCATAATTATTCATTATTACTATGGTTTGTTCTTTGATTAACTCATTATTTAGGATTTTATTGTTAAGTTTCCATCTGGGTCTGTCTTACTTGTGTTTCTTGAATTGATTACAGTTTTTTATTATGTTTGTAAAAAGTTTACTAGTTATGCTTTTTTTACATTTATTTGCAATATCTCTGTGTCCTCCTACATGGTCAATTTTGCCAAAGTTCCATGTGTTATAAGAAATACATATATTCTTTAGCAGTCCCATTTAGAAAACATCATCAGCCATTTAATCTCATTTACAATAGTTTATAAATGAATAGTTTATAAAGTAATAGTAATAGTTCTTCATCTGTAAAATGGGGATGAAAATAGCACCTACCTTAGAGGGTTGCTGTGAAGATCAAATGAGATAGTATTTGTAAAGTGCTTAGCATAGTGTAATACAATAGGTGCTTAATAATATTAGCTGTGTGATCCAGGGTAAGTCAATTAACCTCTATCTGCCTCAGTTTCTTCAACTTCAAAATAGAGATAATAATAGTACCTGATGCCAAGTCTTGTGAGGATAAAAAAAAGAAAAATCTAATATCCGTCCATTAGACAAAACTAATAGAAAAACCTTGGGAATTATCTGTTCAGAGGTGATGATCAAATTCATGGGAGTTGATAGACAGAGAAAGAGAGAGAATAGAAAAAAGTCTAAGAAGGAGTTTTGGTGTACATCCATAGTTACATGGCATAATCAACCATCAAAGGAGATTAGAGTGTGTTCAGATCGACAAAACAGAAGAGCAAGAAGAAAGGGTGGTCTGCAGTATAAAATGTTGCAGAGAAACTGAGAAGGATGACAGTTGATAAAAGATAGCCAGATTTTGCATTTAAATACCAAATCATTGGAAATTTTAGAGTGAAGAATTTATGGTAGGTGATGATATTGGAAGTCATATTGCAAAGTGTTGACAGTGAGAGATGTGAATTTAATGATTGTAGATAACTTTGTTTTTTCTAGGAGTTAGACTTAAAAGGATCAAAGATATGGGATGATAGTTTAAAAGAGTGGTATGATCATTTATTAGCAAGACTAGCATTTGCCAATGAGTGAGATCTCATAGCCCCTCAGTGGGCAGGGATGCATTAGAGCAGACATATTTGTCTTTTATACAGTTGGTAAAAGTGTAGGGGGGGCTTACAGTTAGCCTGATTTATAGGAGGGGATTTCTAAGACTCCTCACAACATTATTCTACATTCCCTGGAAAGTCCCGTGTTAAGCAATCTGTGACTCATGACTGACCAGGCAGAACATCTTATGACTTCAGGGATTCATCCTCCATCTGGAGCAAGAGTCCAAACTGTAGCCCAGAAAAAAAGGGAAGTTAATTCTTATGAAGAAGACAAACCATCTTATAAACTCTAATGTTAAGTAGCCAAAATTGCCTTTTTAAAATTTATTTTTATTTATTTACTTTTAGTTTACAACATTCAATTCCACAATCCCTTGAGTTTCAAATTTTCTCCCCTTTCTTCTTCTCCCCTGTTCCCCCATGGTGACAATACATAAATACTTAACATTGTAAATTAGTCAAGTTGTAAAGAAGAATTATAACCAATGGGGTGAACAATGAGAAAGAAGGGACAAAATAAAACAGAACCCAAATGAGAGAGAGAGAGCAAGTACTTTGCTTCAATCTGCATTCAGACTCTGTAGTTCTTTCTCTGGATGTGGATAGCCCTTTCCATCATGAGTCTTTTGTAGTTGTCTTCTAACTTTGTATTACTGAGAGGAGCCCATTCTATCAAAGTTAGTTGCCACACATATGATGTGTCTGTAGTTGTACACAAAGATCTCCTGGTTCTGCTCTTCTTACTCAGCATCAGTTTATATAAGTCTCTTCAGGTTATTATGAAGTCTATCTGCTCCTCATTCCTTATAGCACAATAGTATTCTATTACATTCATATACCACAACTTGTTTAGCGATTCCCCCATTGATTGGTGTCCCCTTGATTTCTAATTCTTTGCCACCACAAATAGAGCTGCTATAAATATTTTTATACATATGGGTCTTTTTCCTACTTCTAAGATTTCTTTGGGATACAGCCCTAGAAGTGGTATTGCAGGGTCAAAGGGTATGCACTTTTTGTAATAGCCCTTTGGTCATAGTTCCAGATTGCTTTCCAGAATGGTTGGACAAGTTCGCAACTCCACCACCAATGCGTTAGTGTTCCAATTTTTCCACATCTTCTCCAGCATTTATCATTTTTCTGTTTTGTCATAGTAGCCATTCTGACCAATGATATGTGGTGCCTCAGAGTTGTTTTGATTTGCATTTCTCTAATCAATAGCAATTTAGAGCATTTTTTTCATATGCTTATAGATATCTTAAATTTCTGCCTCTGAAAACTGCCTGTTCATATCCTTTGACCATTTAACAATTGGGGAATGGCTTGTATCCTTAAAGATTTGACTCAGTTCTATGTATATTTTAGAAATGAGGCAGACACTGGTTGTAAAAATTCTTTCCCAATTTTCCACTTCCCCCCTAATCTTGGTTACATTGATTTTATTTGTATAAAACTTTTCAATTTAATGTAATCAAAATTATCCATTTTGCATTTTGTAATGCTTTCTAACTCTTGTTTAGTCATAAAATTTTCCCTTCTCTCTAAATCTGACAGGTAAACCATTCCTTGCTCTCCCAGATTGCTTTCAATATCAGACTTTATACCTAGATCATGCAGCCATTTAGACTTGATTTTGGTATACAGTGTAAGATATTGGTCTATGGCCAGTTTTTTCCATACTATTTTCCATTCCCCAGAATTTTTTTGTCAAATAGTGAGTTCTTATCTCAGAAACTGGGATTTTGGGGTTTATCAAACAGTAGATTACTATAGTCATTGACTGCTGAATCTCATGTACCTAGTCTATAACATTGATCCACTACTATATTACTCAGTCAGTACCAAGCAGTTTTTATGGCTGCTCCTTTATAATACAAATTAAAATCTGGAATGGCTAGGCTACCTTCCCTAGTATTTCTTCTCATTAATTCCCTTAACATTCTGGATATTTTGTTCTTCCAGATGAATTTTGTTAGTATTTTTTTCTAGCTCTAAAAATAATTTTGGGTAGATTGATTGGTATAGCAATAAATAGGTAAATTAATTTAGGTAAAATTGTCATTCTTATTATATTAGCTTGACCTAGTCATGAGCAGCTGATCTTTTTCCAATTATTTAGATCTGACTTTATTTATGTGGTTTTATTTTTTATCCTGAAATTTTGTTAAAATTATTTATTATCTTAAGTAGTTTTTTAATTGATTCTCTAGGATTCTTTAAGTATATCATCATATCATCGGCAAAGAGGGATAGCTTAGTCTCCTCTTTGTCTCATCTGATTCCTTTCATTTCTTTTTCTCTTCTTATTGCTACTGCTAACATTTCCAGTACCAAATTGAATAATGGTGATAGTGGACATCCCTGTTTCACCCCAATCTTGTTGGAAATGCTTCTAGTTTATACCAATTTCATATAAAACTTGCTTATGGCTTTAGATAGATGCTACTTATTATTTTAAGGAAGACTCCATTTATTCCTATATTTTCTGGTGTTTTAAATAGGAATAGGTGTTGTATTTTGTCAAAAACTTCTGCATATATTGAGACAATCATATGGTTTCTACTATTTTTGTTGTTGATATGATCGATTATACTTTTAGTTTTCCTAATATTGAACCATCCTTGCATTTCTGGAATAAATCATTCCTGATCAAAGTGTATTATTCTAGTGATAAGTTGCTGAAGTCTTTTTTCTAACATTTAATTTACAATTTTTGCATCTATATTTATGAGGGAAATTGGTCTATATTTTTCTTTTTCCATTTTGTCTCTTCCCAATTTAGGTATCAGTACCATATTTGTGTCATAAAAATAATTTGGTAGGACTCCTTCTCCAATTTTTCCAAATAGAGTATTGGAATCAATTGTTCTTTAAATGTTTGATAGAATTCACTAGTAAATCCATCTGGTCCTGGATATATTTTCCTAGGGAGTTCATTAATAACTTGTTCAATTTCTTTTTCTGAAATGGGGTTAAGTATTTTACTTCCTTTTCAGTTATTCTGGGCAACTTATATTTTTGTAAATATTCATCCATTTCACTAAAATTATCAAATTTATGGGCATACAATTGGGCAAAATAATTCCTAATTATTGTTTTAATTTCCTCTTCATTGGAGGTAGATTCACCCTTTTCATTTTGATTCTCATGATTTGGTTTTCTTCTTTTTTATCATATTGACTAAAGGTCTGTCAATTTTATTCCATTTCTTCATAAAACCAGCTCTTAGTTTTATTTATTATTAAATAGTTTTCTTAATTTCAATTTTATTAATCTCTCCTTTGGCTTTCAGTATTTCTAATTTAGAATTTAATTGGGGATTTTCAATTTGTTCTTTTTTTAGCTTTTTCAGTTGCACTCCCAATTTATTGATCTACATTTTCTCTATTTTATTCATGTAAGCATTCAGAGATATAAAACTTTCCCTAAGAACTGCTTTCACTGCATCCCACAAGTTTGGTATGTTGTCTCACTGTTATCATTTTCTTGAATGAAGTTACTGATTGTTTCTATAATTTCTTGTTTGACTAACTCATTCTTTAGGATTAAATTATTTAGTTTCCAATTAATTTTAGCCTATCTTTCAATGGCCCTTTATTACATATCATTTTTATTGCTCATGATCTGAAAAAAAAGATGCATTTAGTATTTCTGCCTTTCTTCTCTGAATTGTGAGGTTTTTATGCCCTAGTACATGGTCAATTTTTGTGTATGTGCCATGTACCACTGAGAAGAGAGTATATTCCTTTTTCTCCATTCAATTTTCTCCAAAGATCTGCCATCTCTACCTTCTCTAAAACTTTATTCACCCCCTTAACTTCTTTCTTGCTTTTTTTGAGCTTAGATTTATTAAGTTCAGAGAGGGGGAGATTGAGGTCCCCCACTCCCTTATCTTCTCCTCTAGGAATTTGGATACTATAGTGTTTGGTGCATACATGTGTAGTAATGATATTGCTTCATTTTCAATGGTGTCTTTTAGCAGAATATAGTTTCCTTCCTTATCTCTTTTAATTAGAACTATTTTTGCTTTTGCTTTATCTGAGGTAAGTATTGCTATCCTTTCTTTTTTTACTTTAGCTGAAGCATAATATGTTTTGCTTCAGTCTCTCACCTTTACCTTGTGTGTTTCTCCCTGTTTCAAATGTGTCTCTTGTAAAAAGCATCTTGTAGGATTATGGTTTTTAATCCATTCTGCTACCCACCTCTGTTTCATGGGAGAGTTCATCCCATTCACATTCACAGTTATGATTACTATCTGTGTCCTTCCCTCCATCTTATTCCCTCCCCGTTTATGTTTTTATTTCTCGTTTCTCCCTTCCCCCTCCTTAAGAGTTTTCCTTTTGACCACTACCTCCCTCAGTACTCCCCTCTATTAGCCCCCTCTCCATTTTTCTACCCTTCCCCCTTTCTCCTTCTTCCTTCCCTTCTAACTCCCTCCCCCCTTTCTTACCCTATCCTTCTCCTACTGCCTGAAGGGTAGGATAGATTTTTATACTTAATGTAGTATGTTATTTCCTCCTTGAACCAAGACTGATGAGAATAAATCTCATACAGTGTTCCTTTCCCTTCCTTCTTTCCTTATCATAAGTTTTATATCTCTTCACTATAGAATCCTATACTTAACTGATTATGTTATTCCCTCCTTAAACCAAAACCAATGAGGGTGAAGCTCCTATAATGTTCATCTCCCTCCCTTATTTTACTCTACTATAATATGTTTTTATGCCTCTTCGTGTGGCATAATTTACTCTTTTCTGTCTCCTCCTTTCCTCTTCTCCCATTGCAGTCCCTCTCCCCTTAATAAGGTTTTTTATCATCACTACAGTTAACATGTGTATATATATATATACATATATATATATATATATGTATACACTCTCTATCTACCTATATCAATTTTAAATGTCACATTAAGTATACAATTCTCAACATTGACAGGTATCAGCTTCCCATATAGGAATGTAAACAGTTTGTTCTTATTAAATAGCAAGTTGTGTGTGTGTGTGTGTGTGTGTGTGTGTGTGCATTTTCCCTGTTTACTTTTCTATGTCTCTCTTGAGTCTTGTATTTGGAGATCAAATTTTCCACTGAACTCTGGCTTTTTTATCAGGAAGGTCTGGAAGTCCCTGTTTCATTGAATGATGATCTCCTTGCCTGAAAGATTATGCTCAGTTTTGCTGAATAGCTTATCCTTGGTTATAGCCCTAGTTCTTTTGCCTTATGAAATATGATATTCCAATCCCTCCAATCTTTCAATGTAGAAGCTGCTAGGTCCTGTGTGATCCTAACAGTAGTTCCATGATATTTGAATTGTTTCTTTCTGACTTTGTAGTATTTTCTCCTTGACCTGATAATTCTGGAATTTGGCTACAATATTTCTTGGAGTTTTTAATTTGGGATCTTTTTCAGGATGTGTCTGGTCGATTCTTTTGATAACTATTTTACCCTCTGGTTCTAGGACCTCAGGGCAGTTTTCATTGATTTCTTGGAAGATGATGTCCAAGCTCTTTTTTTCATCATGTATTTCTGGTAGGTCATTAATTTTTAGATTATTTCTCCTGGATCTATTCTCCAGGTCAGTTATTTTTCCAATGAGATACTTTACATTTTTTTCTATTTTTTTAATCTTAAGGTTTTGTTTTATTCTTGATGCCTCGTAGAGTCATTAGCTTCAATTTAACTAATTCTAATTTTTAGCAAATTATTTTCGTCAATTAATTTTTGAAGCTCCTTTTCCATATGTTCAGATTTTATTTTTAGGGATTTATTTTTTCCAGTTAGATTTTTAACCTCTTTTTCCATTTCATACATTTTATGTTTTAAGGAGCTGTTTTCTTTAGTGAAATGTTTTTCTATTTTGGTGATTGTAATTTGAAAAGAAGGGTCAATTTATCTTCTACCTCTCTAATTTGGCTTTTAAAATCCCTCTTGAGCTCTTCCAAGAATACTTTCTGGGCTTGAGACCAGTTCATATTCCCTTTTGAGGCTTCAGATGTGGGTCTAGAGTCAAGGCTTTCCCCTTCTGAATTTGGTTCTTCTTGCTCCCCATAATAGGATTCTGAAGTCTTTGCTTTCCATATGTTTGTTTTTCTTTTTTTCCCACTGTGAGGCACATCCTCAGCCATGCCCTTCCTCTAGGACTCCCAAGCCTTCAGTTGGTTCCACTATTTTAGGACTCTACACTGGGGCAATATTTTCTGGGTTTTCAGGGTCAAGGGGGGGGGGAGGGTTATAGTAGCTAGGGTTTACTCCACCATCTTGGTCCCTGGAAGTACAGATAGGTGATTTTTAAACATTGATAGCCCCAGAGATAGCTGATGTCTCTGCCGTGGGCCCTGCATTTGCCTCTTACCCAACAGATCCACTGTCCTGCAGTCAGAGGTCTGAGAATCACCCCTGCAGTGGGTGAATCAACTTACCCAGGCTCACTCCACCCCTGCATGTGTGCAGCCTTCAGCTCCTGTGTACATGCAGCCATCCACTTCTGTCCAAAACTGTCTTTTAAATCAAACTAATTCATAAATGCTCATTCCAGTGACTAAAACTAAACTATACCTCTTACTTATTAATCTATCAACAATTAACAAATAATGCAGCAGTTTCATATAAAGGAAAGTCCTACCACTTTATTGGAGACTAAAATAAAGGAGGAAATAGTGGGGGAGGGAGGGTGATATCAAGAGGTTTTGAAATGTAGAAAAGGAGTAAAGAGGGAGTTCACAACAAATGGTCTCTATTTTCTCTGTAAAGTATGAAATAAGGTCCTCAGTTAATTTGGAATGAGATAGAGATGGTGTGGGGTGTTTGAGAAGAAAGTATTTTGGCCAGCCTCTGTGGGAAATAAAGAGGAATAAAAGGATTGTTTTGATGATCAGGGCTCAATTTATTAAACAAGGGCAAGATATAAGGAGAGATGTATGGAATGATAGAAAGTTATGGTTTGGTAAAGAGATATTCCATATAAGTGGAATTGCATGCAGATCATGATAAGAAGGGTGTACCAGTCCCCTTCACAGCTGACATGGATAATAGTGGGTCATGAGAAATTAAGAAACTAAGGAACTGAGGAGTTAAGGTATTTGTGTTTTAAAGTTTCCTATTATAAAGGCAGGAGTTGACATTGAGAGGAAAACTGAACCAGTATCAAGTTCATTGAGAAAAAGGAAATATCTTGAGATAGCTGATACACAATTACAAAGAGATGTACAAAACTCAATGAAGGGAGCAAGCATATTTTGTTACTAGGTCAATGGGAATGAAGAAGGGAGGGTTGACAAGGAGTTGGTATTTAAGTTCATAATGATAGGAAAGATGGGATTTTGACAGCCAGACATTGGAGACATGGGAGAGGGAAGAGAGAAACCATTTCAGAAATTCTTAAGATTTTAATATGTTTGGGGGATGGGAAATAGTTCAGTCTGATTGAAGTATAGAGTACATGGGGGGAATATTGTGAGAATGCTAGAGCAGCACAAAATTGCTAAGAGCCCTAAATGCCAGTCTAAGTTTTGGGGACACAGAACCCTTCCCCCTACCCATTATAGTAGAGAGTCATTGTAGTGTTTTTTTAGTGAATGATAAAATCTGTTTTCTCCAATATAAATTTATGCGTTTCATCACAGGTCACCTTCTCAATACTTGAATAACCCAATAAATTATCCCTTACTGAATTAATTTAACTAAGAAGATGTTATAAGTCCTGATACCTTTATCATATGAGAACACCTCTTTGAGTTATAAATCAAAGTTACCTCTAGTAAAAAAAATGAATTCTAAAATGAATCTACTGGTCAATTATCTCATTTCCCCACACTGGCTACACTCATTTTGGATTTTTTTTTTTTTACTTATCCACCATGCTCCATGCCAGTATTTCCACCCCTCCATTCTTCCACCCCTCATTTTTCAGTTTTCTTTTGTGTGTTGTCTTGTTGTAAGATCCTTGAGGGCAAATACTATCTTTCTTTTTTGAATTTGTATCTCCAGTGCTTAGCACAATGCTTGGCTATTAAGAAGGCAATTAATAAATATTTATCAACTACTGACTAGGATTTTAAAAGCCCATAATCAATTTGGAAGGTTAGAAATGACATTGAAAGGAAATTACTTGCATAAAAATTCAGAATCCTCTATTCTAAAAGCAGGCTAAGTTGAGTGGCAGAATAGTATCAGCAAAGCCTCTGAAAGGGAATTCTTAAGGGGAAGGTGGGAAGGTGAATGACATAATCTCTGTATCCTCTCCTCCACCTTGATTAGAAGATAACTTTGTGAATTTTAGAAGTTCAAAAGATTTGGACTTCACGTCAATGCCTGAGGATAAACTAGACCTGCTGAAGAAGAGTAGCTGCAGAACTTTACAAGGAGACCAAAAGAAAATAATATCTAAAGTGAATTTCATGAGTTCTCCACAAAGGGAGCAAAGGACTTTCATCAATCAAGAAATAAGAATTTACCTCATTACCACATGAGCTCTCTAAAGTTGAGCCCAATATGCCTCTGGTTTGGAAAGGACTAGTGGCTCTACCAACTACTTTTTAATATATTTCTTTGTAAATATTCATTTCTAAAAGCTAATTAGGACTAATTGGTTAATTGATGTCAACTGGGAGCATATTGTTGGGGCATCATGAGTAGTAGTACTAGAAAACCCTCCTGTTCCTCAGAGTTACTTCTAGAAACCTGAAGGAAGAAAGTGGTCAGTCACCTTCTAGTGTCCCAGCCTGGCAGTGTTAATGGGATTTGAGAGAATGAATCCTGAGCCTGTACTAGATTAAAAAAAAAAAAGATGAATCTGGAAGGACAGTATGATAAAATTAAGTCAAGTGTAAGAGTCAAATTGAACTTCAGTAATACTTGTTAAGTACTATTACATGCAGAGCACTGTGTTAAATGCTAAGTGTTAGATGCTATGTTAGATGCACAGTTTAAATATGACTCAATCCCTTTGTGCAGTTCACAGTTAGCTGTTCATATGAGAGATAATAAGAGGCTTGGACTAGGACAGAGTAGCTGGGAATAAAAATAAAGAGCAATATGGGAAACATATTGTGGAGGAATAATTGACAAGATTTGTCAACGGGAGGATCAGAGAAGTAAGATAGAGAGAAATCAGTAACTATAGATCTAAAGATGGTAGAGATGTTGGAAGTCCATTTAACAGGACCCTCTTTTTTACAGTTAGAGAAACTGAGACCCACAGAAGTAAAGTGATTTGCCCAAGGTTACATGGGTAATAAGTGGCAAAGTAAATTTTTGAATGCAGATGCCATGACTACAGGTTCAGTAATCTAAATTATTGTGTCCGAGTATCTTATTTTGAGGAGCAGTTGGAATAGTGTCAGTACAAATCCTTGAAAAATGTTAAGCAAATATGAAGCATCATTGTAAATTTACTTTGCCAACTTTAAACTATTTTTGTTCATCAAAGTTTTTGTTTTTGTTTTAAATCCCAAAGCCATATGCCATTTTCAAGGAAGAACCTATTTCGAAGGAGAGAAAAAAACATTATATTCCTCTTCTGGAGTTTGTGTTCTCTATGAGTGCAAGGTAAGGACACACCTGGAAAATTTAATTTTTTTCAACAACTTATATAAAGTAATTCTTCAGAAAACATTCATTACAAACACTTTAAGTGACACTGATAGATTAAAAACTAAAAATATTGATTATTTGTCATATGTTTCTATTATCTAATTTTTTTTTGCTTCTTGGAGGGGGGAAGGAAGGGCAATTGGGGTTAAGTGACTTGCCCAATGTCACATGGCTAGTAAGTGTTAAGTGTCTGAGGCCAAATTTGAACTCAGGTTCTCCTGACTCCAGGACTAGTGCTCTATTCACTGCACCACCTAGCTGCACCTATTATCCAAATTATTTAAAAATATATTGCCCAATTAATATTTTTCATCATATCAAATTTGAACAAAATAAGACTATTAAATGCCTAGAAGGTTTGCAATTTACATTGGTGGGTTGATTACTAACACTGTGAGATGTTAGATCCTTATTGATGTAAGGCTATGAAATTATAGGTGAAGTCAGACAAAATCAACCATTAAAAATTCATTCTAAATATAAAAACTTCACTTAATATAAAACTTTCACTAAACTAATACATACTTCACTTAGATCCATAGGTCATTAATAAGGCAATATATTTTTAAATCAACTTTTAAAAATTTCCTATTTCATGGAAATTAGCCCCTGTATTAATAATGATGTGGAGATTTAAGTTGAATTTCTCACAAATTTAATGAATCATGTTTTTTTTTAATTTCATAAAGCAAAATATCTAAGTATTTCTTCAAACTAAACCTCTTTTTCACTAGTTCAAAATTCAAATACATTTCACAGAATTTTCATTCCTTTCTGAAATTTTTAATTTTAAAGTAACTTAAGTAGATTTTGTTTTTCAAGTTAGGTATTATCTTAAATAACTTGCACTGGGCTTAGAACCAGGAAGACACTCATCTTTCTGAATTCAAATCCAGCCTCAGACACTTAACTAGTTATGTGACCCTGGGGAAGCCACTTTACCCTGTTTGCTTCAGTTTCTCATCTGTAAAATGAGTTGGAGAAGGAAATGGCAAACCACACCAGTATTTTTCCTAAGAAAACCCCAAAATGAGGTCATGAAGTCAGACACAACTGAAATGACTCAACAACAACACATAAGTAACTGCCCAAATACTAGTCCTTTCCTTTGGAATTCAAGTAATCTGTGTTAATTTCCCTAATTGTATATTTTCTATATAACCGAAAAAGTTATAGATTGAGTAGAGGATGAATGGTTTCCTAGGATGTTTTGTAAAATATGCATGGGGTATTGATTGTAGACAGAAAATTGATATATGTATTAAATGAAAAACAATGAGAATAGAAGACTTGAAATTATAGTAGTGACCTTTAATAATCAGCAAGATAAAGAGAAGTTTTAAGATCATAGATGAACACATCAACCATGGGTGATAGTTGGAGATTCCATAAGATAAGTAAGGGAGTATTATTAAGTAGAATTTTCGTTTATTTAAGCTCACAGGCTTAGGCATTGTGTGTATGGTATTTTTTGTGTATATGTGATACCTTTCTTTATTAAAATAATTTTTTTTGATGTCTTTTTTTTTAACATGATCATAGTTTTCTTCTTTCTCCTTCTCCTGGAAAGCTATGTCACAAATAGTATTTTAAGGCCAAAAAAAGAGAGGAAAAATCAGCCTAACTAATCAATTCATAAAAAATTCTGAAAATGTTCAAAGTGCCATGTTTTTGGATCACCCATCTCTGCAAAGGAATGAGATGGGAATATCTCCTAAATTTTTTCTTTTAAGCCAAGTTTGTTTTTTATTTATTTTACATAATTTATGTTTGATTTTTTTTTTTTGGTAGTTGTTCTTCCCATTTACATTGTTATATTCAATAGTTTTTTTAGTTGATTGTCAGGGATTCTCTAAATATACCATCATGTCATCTGCAAACAACAATTGTTTCTTCATTGCCTATTCTAATTCCTTCAATTTCTTTTTCTTTTCTTATTGCTATAGTTGATATTTCTAGTATGATATTGAATAATAGTGGTGGTAATGGGCATCATTTCTTCACCTAAATCTTACTGAGAACTGTGTCTGTTCTCTGGGTATGAGATAAAACCTCAGGGTTGTTTTGATTTGCTTTTCTCTTATTATCAGTGTGTTTTTGCATTCTTTTATGTGGTTGATATTTTGTTTATGTGTATTTGTAGGGATATGATTTTTCCCCCAGGATTGTTTAAAGTGTATCCCAGAAATTTTGGTATGTTTCCTCATACTCAGTCCTTCTTTAGTCTCTGTATTCTTTATGGAATTAAAGCTTCTAAGGTACATTTTGGTATCTTATTTTGGATTTCTTAATCCCAAAACTTCTTATTCTATTACTTTGTAGATCTTGCCCTGTGCCACCCTCCTTTTTTGTTTTTGAAATAACTCTTCCTGTAGGTGACATAAAGAATATTGATTCATAGTAGAAATCATCCTATGTCCCTGATTGTGCAGGGAACAGCCATTTTTTACTTTCTACATCTTTTTGATAATTTCCTCCTCTTCCATTTGTCTCAAAATCTCTTCTCTTGGTCCATGGTCTTCTGCTCTTTTTTTTGTCAGTTGCCTCTAGGAACTCAGATATACCTTTTCCTGAGGCAAGTTCTCTCCTATGAAAGAAGGGAGAAATTCTATAAAGGGCACCTGTATTTATAAGTGGTATGATCTGCAGGGATTTGGTGCTTAGAAAGACTGCTCATCATTTTCTTGGAGGCTGGATCTCAAAGCATTTAAGTCTTCTCTCATGTGCAGCAGAGGAAACTCATAGTTTGCCAGCTTCAAACTTTGCCCTAAGTTTCTTCTGTGGAGACATAACTCATCCCAGCTGGATCTTGGAATTTTTTCCTCAGACTTAGTGGAGGGCCATCAATCCCTGTTTCTTTGTCTCTGTCTCTGTCTCTGTCTCTCTGTCTCTGTCTCTCTGTCTCTGTCTCTCTGTCTCTCTGTCTCTCTCTGTCTCTCTCTGTCTCTCTCTCTCTCTCTCTCTCTCTCTCTCTCTCTCTCACACACACACACACACACACATACACACACTCACACACTCATACATGTTCTACCCCCATTTCTTCTCTCCTTTCTTTGGCCAAGCTTTTTTTGCACATATCACTGCCACCATGCTATCACTGACAAAAGAATTTTAAATGTAGTCCAGACTGGACCTCTAACCTGTGAGTGGTTAACCAAACAAAGCAGGCCAAAAGCAGGTTAGTCAGGAAGGAAAAATTGGCTTAATTAATTTCAAGGTGAGGAAAGCAAATTTGCAAATAAAAGTTCTCTTGAGAAGGGCTTGACAAGCTGGGGCAGGAATAGGGCTTATGAACCTGAAAACCATAAAAAGGCAGGACCCAACATAGTCATCCTTAGGTTGTGAGTAAACAGTTCCCATGGCAGGCCCTCATGTGCAGGCATTTGGGGGATAATATAGGTGTTCTTGAGTCTTATGGGAGCAGTCCTTAAGTCATTAGAACCATTGTGTAAGGGTCATTGAGTCTTGTGATTTTTCAGCAAGGTACACAATGAGAGTTGGCATGGTAAGAACAGGAGTACAGCTTCTGGGTCAGTTCACTTAGCAGTTACACAAGCATCAAAATTGTTAAAGTGTCAAGAGATTTGATTTATCACTTTCTGCTGCAACATGTTCACTGCTTCTGACTCTCAGGTCCCTGGGAAATTATTGATTAATAAGAAAATAATAAATCCTTCAGAGAACACCTGGTGTTGGTCAAAGCAATACATTTTGCCAGAGTGAGATCATACAGAGAGTGAGTACAGAGGATTGTTGTTACGCCAAGCTCAGGGCATAACCTGTTTGCTGGGACTTAGCTCTGGAAAACAGGAAGTGTTTAAATATCTTGACATCATAGCTGAACAAATTTCTGCCCTATGTGTCTTTTTAACACTAGAAGGAGGCTGAAGAATATGGATTGTGGTGGGTGGTGGGGGAATGTGTGCTGAATAAGCACACATTAAGATCAAGAGATTAGCCTTCTCTGCTATTGTTTCATCAAGATTTTACTGTGTTTGGGTGCTTAGTGTTATGACACCACAGAGAAAGCTGAAATTGATTTATCTCTGGTCACTTCATTCTTATTTTGGAGCAGTGTGAAAGGTCATTAAGAAAGGGAAAAAGGTCTACTCTTCCATCTTGTTGGTCTCATGACCCTTAAAATGATACAACAGCATTTCAAAATTTATTTAAATAAAATATTTGGGGTAGTTAGATATTTGCATTGTGTAACTGAGCAAACTATTTCTGAGTCACATAACCAAAAAGGTAATGGAATTATGAACTATATACTTTATCCAATCCCTACTATCTTTCACAAAACAAGCAAACAAAACAAAACAAAACAAAAGAGCAATTACACAACAAATGTAGTGGAAAAGCAGTTGAATCCCCAGGACAAGAAAGCAAGGAGTCCAAAGTAACAGCCTTAACTCAAACTGGAAAATTCTAATTCTTCTCAAGACTGCTCCTCCAAGGGCTTCTGTGTTCTGAAATGATGCAGAAAATGAGTAAAAGCCTTGTGTTTTACCACATAAAAATATATTCCTCACTAAGTGCAGAGAATCTGAAACAAGCAGAAGACATTGTTTCAACATGACGATGGAAGGAAAAGTAGGGAAAAGATTGTCCTTCTTTTGCTTGGAATGGACCTTAGATTTGCAAACCTGAGGGCTGAAGTGCACCCATTGTATTCATACTTACCCCAATCCTATAAAAGTTAGCAGATGTTTATTCAGGTCAGTCAGAGAAGGAATGGTCAGAATTATCTCAATGGGCCACCATTCATTCTTCAAGTAAGCCTGAAAAAAAGTGACTGAAATTTACTGTTCCTGCAGAAGCTCCTTGAGATAGGGACCTAGACAAGTGAAAAGAAAATTCCTCAATTTGGGAAGAAACTAAAGCACCCTTGCAGTCTAGGCTAGTCTATTGAGTATACACAATATCAAAGGGGAGGGGTATGAAAGTAAGTGACAGTGTAATAGAAGGATAAAATTTTCTATCCTTAGAAAGGATAAAACAACTAAACATTGAGATGAAGAAAATTTAATTAAAACCTAAAGCACAAACAGATAAATCAACAGTGAGGGTGCTAAAATTAAAGAAGTCTGCACACTGAAACATCAAAGACTACAATATTTTTTTATAAATAAATGTTACAAGACAAGGAAATTGAATTCACTTTCAAAACATTGTCAAATCCTAAGAGATATAAGAAACCCAACAAGATGTGTTAGAATGATTCAAAAGAGAAAAGGAAGTTGTGCATAGTAGATTTGCAGTTTTATGTACAATCATCTTTTTTATGTATTATGTTTTGGAAATGCTTGTTTTATTCCTTAAATTTAAAATAAAATTTAATAATTAATCAAAAAAGTAGAAATTAGAAAGGAAATAAATGTATGACCTTATGACCTGCACAGTAGAAATACTTGAGGCCACATTAGAAAGTCATTCCAAAAATGTTAAAGAGAGAATATATTTGGAAGAGAAATATACTGAAGTGAAGGACAACCTGGAAAATGAGAAGCAAAAGACAATAATCCTCAAAGACTACATAATCCCTATACAACCAAAAGTCAGTGATCTCAAAGAGAGATATATAAAGAAAAATTAAGTATTACTGGTCTTTCAGAAAAAAATGACAAATTGAAAAACCTAAATACTATTGTGCACATAAAATAATACAAGAAAAGTTCCAACAACATCTGAGATAAGAAGTCAAAATATCAATAAAAAGAATCTACAGATCACTTCTGAGAGAGAAAGGAAAGCCTATACTTAGTAACTCTAAGACACATAGAAAATAAATTCTATAAGAAACCAGGAGAAAGATCTTCAAATACTAAAGTTAGGAAATTCACATAAACCAAGATTATTCTATGTCTGCTAGAAACCACAGAAGGGAATGGAATAACATTACATAAAGCAAACTCCAAACTAAGGATATATAATACATAATAATAAAGGTTAAATAAAAAAACCATCCAAGAAAACAATCATAATAGAAAGACTGACATGTATTTCTTGGCCCATTGAACCCCATTCAGTGGGTTAATAATTAAAAATAAAAGAAAGACATTTAAAATGCCTTCTTAAAAAGTACAAAAAGGAAGAGGATTCTTGGAACAAGGCAGAGTAAAACAATTTTCCTCCTAAGACAACTTGAGAAGACTTCCAGTAGATGAGGCTCAATTTAAGTGAAGTGCAAACACCTCCAGGTAGACTCTGCTGAATCAACAAATGAGTCCTGAGGCAGCTAGATTGGGAGGCAGTCTCATTCAATGGCTGATAAGTAGAAGATTAAAAGACCTTCCACCACCAAGGGATGCCAAGCACAGTTTTGGGGGAGAAGTAGCACATGAAGAAGTAGCATATGCCTAGTGAGTTCAGTAGCAGAGGGGCAGGGACCCATAAGGGCTATGGGCACCTTCAAGATTGTACAGTCCCTGGTTTCATTTCCAGGGCAGGGAGTGCAACTGTAGTTTGAAGTCACAGAGGGACCACAGACACAACAGCATTTGTAGGACAGCATGGGTGCAGATCCTAGGCATGGCTTAGGAGTGGAGAGGAGTGCCCAAGGTTGGGCCCCAGTCCGAGATCAGAAAATAACAGTAAGAAGAACCTTATGCTTGGGACATCATTCCCTACCTACACCTTGGGACTAGAACCTGATTATAATAATAGCTGCTAAAAGCAAAATAAAACAAAATACAAATAACATTGAGTAAACAAAAGAGAAAGAACCTAGCCTTAGATAGCTACTATGAAGACAGAGAAGATTTGGGTTCATATTCAAAGGAAGATAATGGAGCAAAAAAAAAAACCACTTCTTTTTCAATGAGAATCATCAAATAGTCCCAAGTACAAAAAGAATTCTTGGAAGAACTTAAAAAGGCCTTTAAAAATCAATGTGAGATAGTGAGGAAAAATTAGGGGGAAAATGAGCAATCCAAGAAAACTATGAAAAGAAAGTCAACCAAATGGAAATAGAAAATCAAAAGTTTAAGGAAGAAAATAATTCCTTGAAAACTAGAATTGGACAAGGGAAAGCTAATGATATTATAAAGATATTATAATATTATGATTATATTATAACCAAGAAATAATAAAACAAAATGAAAAAATAGAAGATGTGAAAAATTTTATCAGAAAAACATCTTATTCAATGAACAGATTGAGGAGACACCAATTATAAGGGAATCAAAAAGGTCAAATTGTTTACTTATATGTGAAAATGTCATCAGTACTCTTATCGTGTTCATCATTATTTTGGTAGTTTGGGGGGAAAAAGCCTTGGACTGAGCCTTGTTTAATGGGATTATTCTTTTAAAAACTTTATAGGGAGAGATAAAAAGGAGCAATTATGTCATTAAAATGAGACATAAAAGGAAGAATTAATAGAGAAGAAGAAAGTGAGGAGTGGGAGGGCAGGTAGTGCTGGGAACCTTACTCTCAGAAATAAAGAAGAAACATTATATATATATATATATATGTATAAAAGTCTCCTAAATTCAGGAAGAAATAAGAGGACAAGGGGATAGGGTTGGGGGAGAAGATCAAGGAGAGACTCTTAGAGAGGTGGATAGGTTAAGGAATAGGAGGGTAAGATAGCTGGTAAAAGTAAATTAGAGGAGTAAGGAGGGATAGGGTAAATAGGGTGAGAAGGAAAAATAGGAAGGAGAAAATGCACAACAAGTAATTATAGTTTAGAATGTGAATGGGAAGAATTTACTCACAAATAGATAGCAGATTAAAAATCTGAATTCAACAATATACTGCTTTCAGGAAACACAATGAAAATGATAGATACACATACATATAAAGCAAAGGAATGGAGTAGAATCTATTATGTAAAAAAAAAGCAGGGCTAGTAAACATGATCTTAGAAGGGATTAAAGCTAAAATAGATTTAACTAAAAGAGAAAAATAAGTAAATTATACTGTCATCAACATTATTCGATATTGTTTTAGATCATGTAAAATACTTAGTAAAAAGTACCTGAGAGTATACCTGCTAAAACAGATGCAGGAACTATATGAACATAAACATAAAATACTTTTTATACAAATAAACTCAGATCTAAATAGAGTAATATTTATTGTTCATAGGCAAATAAAACCAACAATTTTACATAACACCTTAATTTATTGCCATCCCAATTAAATTACTAAAAATTATTTTACTGAGTTAGAAAAATAATAAAGTTTCCTTGGAAAAACTAAAGGCCAAGGATTTTTTTTTAAAGAGAAAAAGAGATGTAAAGGAAGGTGATTCAGCAGTATTAGACTGTGTGGGGTACCAGGACCCCAAAAATTCCCTACCCAGAAAAATTAAAAGTTAGAGCTATCTTGAGAAAAAACAGAAAGTTTATTCATTTCTCATGAGAAGAGGGCATCCCTTCCATCAGTGTGAGCCAACAGAATGAGGCATTACAAAAGACAGAATAAGAATTTATACCCTAACTCAATCAAGCCCCCTACCGCCTCGTCCCCGTTGGCTGGGAGGCGGGACAGTGAGCCAAGGTATTGTTCATGTCCTTATTTGGTAGATGCTAAAGCAAGGGAGGGAAAAAGGTCATAAGTAGGAGTGGAGGTTGAAAGCCTCTGAAGGGGCCTAATGCTGATAAAACAAAGGTGGAGTTCAAAAGTTGAAAGACTCCTGAAGGGGTCTAATGCTGGTAATACAAGGGTGGAGGTCAAAAGACCCTTGAAGGGAGCCTAATGCTGATATGGCAGTAGTAAAGAGGGAGGAAGTGTGAAACCAAAATTCTGGCTTGCTCCCATAAATCTTGTGGGCTGAGAAGTTTTCATCAATCTCATTCAAGACTTTAAATTAAATGAGGGCACTGCTCCTTGGGAAGTCTGAGCAGCACTTTGAGCTATGGAGTAGAAAATTTCATAGGAAATACTTTTTAAATGAAAAGAGAGCAATATTTCTGAATATGTTTGCCGAACAATGTACAAATCCTATCTACCAACAGCATAATTGAATTCAAATTTCAAGATGAGGATATTAAACCTATAATCAAAAAATGGGGAGAAATTAACAGGAATTTTTGTCACATTTCTGTTACCAAATTTGACTTAACTCCCCATTCATTTGAGAGTGAAGACAAAACTCTCTTCCTCTGAGTAGTCAAAAGAATTTCAGAGAAAATTTAATGAGGATGATAGAAACACCATTCTTGTCATTATTATATATGATTCCTTTACCAATATAAGACTATTCAGGATCTTACTGGATTATAGAAATACAAGAATTCACTTGGCTGAAAAAAGAATTGTTTTGGGTTGTTAATTTATGCATGCAATTACGAATGCAATATGATAGTGTAGTCGTAGGCCATATAAATGTCCTGGATGTGACAAAGGATTAATCTTTACGATATATATATATATATATATATATACATATATATATATATATAGATGCATATACATCAGGAACACAAAATTGAATACTTCAAAAAAGTCAGAAGAGCCATTACCAATAGATAAACATTTGGTCAAAGGATATGAGTGGTCAATCCTCAAAATCATCTATCATATCTATAGCCATAAAAATACTCTAAATCTCAATGAATAGAAAAATGAAATTTAAGGAACTCTGAGGTTCTACCTCATGCCCATCAGATTGCAAAGATATCCAAAAAAGGAAAATGACAAATGTTAGAGGGGCTATGGGAAAACATGAATATCAATGGACTTTAGGTGGAATTTTTCTAGCTATTCTGGAAAACAATATGGAACTGTGTCTCCAAAGTCACCAAGCTGTACATACCTTTTGACAATGCATAGAGATCAAATAAAGAGGAAAATGACCCCATATCTATCCATACACAGTAGTCATACCAACTCTTTTTGTAGTGGCAAAGGACTTTAAATTAAGAGAAAGTGCCTATCAATTTTGGAATAAAGGAATAAATTATGGTATGTTAAATGTAATAGAATGTAGTTGAACTAAATAGATGATGAAAGAGATGGCTTCAGAGAAACCTGAAAAGATTTGTTAGAAATAAAGGAGAGTGAGGAAAGAACCATGGGGACAATTTGTACTGTGAAAAAAACATTGTAAAGATAAACAGTTTTGACAGGCTTAACATCTCTGGTATTCAATGACCAATCATAATTCCATGGAACCGGTGATGAGGAATGTACTCATCTTCTCACAGAGAGGCAACAGGCACAAAATGCAGAATGAGATATATATTTTTGGATGTAATCAATGAAAGAATTTGTTTTGGTTCACTGTATATTTGTTACAGATTTTTTTTTATTTTAAGGGAGAGGGATAGAGAAATGACTCAGGGAAGTCTAGGAGATGTAGGAATAATAGGTATCAATAAAGTTATTTTTTATATAGTGGGAAAACCACAGGGAAAACTGCATTAATTAATAGCTAGTGAAATGTGAATTTCTTTTCTAAAAGGTACAGAGTTGTGGGATCAGCAGAAGCCAGTGGAAAATTTACTTACTTTTCTGGCACTCAGTTGATAAGCACAGGTGATGTACCTGAGTATTTAATCTATTGACTTTTCAAAAATTCTTAATAATTTTACTTTAACTAGAAGAAAATCAAGGCTTAAAAAAGGTAATTTGATACAGTCAAAGTTACTTAGCAAATTAGGTCAAGACAAAAAGCATTTATTAAAATGCCTACTCTTAGAGAGACCAATACTGGTCTTTGACAGTTGGTTACTATCACTCTTTAGACTTTCAGTTCTCTCATAATATGTCTATCTTATATCATTGTAGCAAACCTGAAAGTTGGACTCACAAACTATACCTTCCCTTTTGCCTTATAGATCCCCAGAGAGTAAATAATGTCCTGAGTTCTAGAGTTATCCTGTGGATGACTGTTTTTAAAACTACGGATTATTACTGTCATGTGTGCTTCAATTAGTAGATAAAATTATTCCTTAACAGAGGCATTTTTCCAAATAATATAGCAAGAACAATAGGTACAAAATATTCCTTTCATAAACCCAGGTTGCAGTTACCCACAAATTTACACATCTATGTGAAAAGTGGACTCAAATTTCAATGATTCAAAGTTCAATAATACTGAGGCACAGATAGTATATATGGATGACAAAGGCATTTCATAACTCCTGGTACTGCCGAAGCTAGAAATCCTTTCTTACCTCTTAATGTAAGAATGTACACATGCATTCTCCACCACCACCACCCTGTCCCTTTGGCTTATGTATCTCTGCCAGGTGGGTTGGTCAGCTGATACCTCTCTATAGTCCAGTCTCACTCTCTGCTCCTAATATTTCTTCTTCCCTTGAAGAACTATAATTCTGTATATGTGTCATTCAGTCAATGTTTCAAGCATTATGCTAAAGGCTAAGGATAAAAAAAAAAAAAAACACCAAAAGATAGTTCCTGCCCTCAAGGTGCTCACAGTCTAATGAGAGAGACAACATGAAAACAGCTATGTTCAAACAAGCTATATAAGAAAAATAATTGGAGATAATCAAGAAAGGAAATGTGGGAGGAGATTGAGAAAGTCTTCCTTGAGAAGTTGGGATTTTATCTAGGACTTGATGGAAATATCCAGCAAAGTAAACTGAAGAGAGAGTAGCATTCCAAAAACTAAGAGAAAAAAGAGTATCAAGGAGAAGTATCAAGAAGTATCAACAGTATCAAAAGCAGCAGAGGTCAAAAAGAATGAAAATTGAGAAAAATATTGAATTTGGCAATTAAGAGGACATTAATAACTTTTCAGAGAGCAGTTGTGGTTGAATGATGAGGCCAGAAGCTGAATTGCAAAAAGTTAAGATAGTGAGGGAAGAGGAAATGGAGGTTCCTATTGTAGATGGCCTTCTTAATGAGACATGGGATAACAGCAGGGATGGAAGGATCAAGTGAGGATATATTTTTTTTTAAGTATGATGGAGACATGAGCATATTTGTAAGTAGCTGGGAAACAACCAGTGAACAAGGGGAGTTTGAAGACAAACGTGAGAGTGGGGGTGACAGAGGAGACACTTTGCTAGAGAAGATGGGATGGAATGTGATCACTTGTGCATTTAAAGGTGTTTGAACAGGTAAGCAGAAGGGTTACCTCTTTGTGTGAAATAGGAGAGGTCAATATATTGGCAGAAGGCATCTGAATGATATGAAATAAGGACAAAGGGAGAAGAGGAAGCTCTTGGTAATACTTTAATTTTTTCAGTAAAATATGAGTCAAGGTTTTCAGTTGAGAAAGAAATGGAAGGGACACTATGAGAGGTTTGAGTTGGGATGAAAAGGTTGGGATAGTGAGTTAATTGAGAGTGTATAAAAGGATTTCCTGGCAGCAGTGAGGGCCCAGTTGAGTTTATGTAATGTAAATTTGTAGTGGATACAGTCAAAATGGTTTCATAATTTTCTACAGCTTAATACAGTAGTATGTATGTAGGAGTAAAGGCAACACATGTTGGGAGTGATCCAAGGATGAAGCTTAGGAGGCTGAAATCAGTGATATAAGAGGGCAAGGGACTTCAGAGAAGAGGATCAAGTAAAGTTGAACTGTTTCATCAAGAAGGAAAGGAGGTGGTGTCTTGGAAGAGAACTGAGGGATTGAGTTCAGAGTGTGAACAAAGAGCAGTATTTGGTATTTGAAGGCAGAGAATGTCAATATGTTGTGATCAGATCAAGGAATTTCTGAGTTCATGAACATGAAGGGTGATTTGGGGGGATAGCAATGATCATTCCTGTCTGATCTTAATAAAGGTCTTCAGTTTGATCTTAATAAACTAAAAAGTCCCCACCATAAAGAATTGAAAGTCTAAGGATGCTAAAGACATATAACCATAAAAAAGAAAATAATATATTCAAGTAAAGCCTCAAAGAAAAGTAGAGCTTAGCAACAAAGTTAACTAGAATTCCAGGAAGAGATTTTTTAAAAGAGTTGAAATAGATATTATAAATTAAATTAAAGTACAAGAAGAATGAATTGGGAGAAAAATGAGAGTTTTGGAAGAAAGACCTGGAACAGGAATTGGAGGAAAGACTTGAAAGCAGAATAAATAGTTTAATATGAAGGATACAAAACTTTGCCCAAGGAAGACTACTAGAAAATTATAATGACTAGAGGTTAGTGGCTACATGAGACAGCAAGAACTATTAAAAGAGAGTCAAAACTCTGTGAAAAAATAGAAGAAAATGTAAGGCATTACATAAAAAAACAATCTATCTGAGAAATATTTTAAAGACATTTAAAGGAGAGGTACTTTAAGAATCTTTGGACTACCTGAAAGCTATGACCAAAAATGAGTTTGAATACCACATTTTAAGAAATCATGAAGGAAAGGTTTCTTCTGTATTAGAGGCAGAAGGAAAACTAAAAATAAAATGCACTACCTAATTACTAGTACGAATCTTAGGTATAGGTTTTACATTTTCCATACATGAGAGGTAAACATTCTGTCCTTATTGAGTGCCTTGTAATCGGTCATTGGTACATACCTTACATTTCTCTTGGCTCCTGTATGCCAAATCTTTTTTGACTTGAGGGTTTTGTTTTGTTTTTAACAGTGTCCTGAAAGTCTGACAGTTCATCAGATGTCCACTTTTTTCCCGTTCAAAATCATGCTTAGCTTTGCTGGGTATGAGATTTTTGTCTGGAGGCCCAGTTCTTTTGTGTTCCAACACCTGCAGTCTTTTAGTGTCACCAGTGCTAGCTCTTGTGTGATTCTGTTTGTGGTACCATCATATGTAAATTTTTTCTTGTTGCTCTTACTATTTTGTCCACTATTTGGGAGTTTCAGAATTTAATTATAATATTCTTCTGAGTTTTCCTTGTAAGATCTCTTTCAGGTGGTGATCAGTGGATTTTTTTTTCGTATTTCTACTTTGCCCTCTTGTTCTAAAGCTACAGGACAATTTTCTTTAATTATTTTTTGTTTTATTGTATCAAGATTATTTTTTTATCAGAACTTTCAGGTAGTCCAATCATTCTTATGTTTTCTCTTCTTGATCTGTTCTCTAGATTCACTGTTTTTCTTATGAGATGTTTCACATTCTCTTATTTTTCCATTCTTTATATTTTGTTTTTTTATTTCTTCATCTCATAACTTCTCTGGCTTCCCCTTGCCCA
Source organism: Petaurus breviceps papuanus (assembly GCF_028583685.1). Taxonomy (NCBI): domain Eukaryota; kingdom Metazoa; phylum Chordata; class Mammalia; order Diprotodontia; family Petauridae; genus Petaurus; species Petaurus breviceps. Next base: position 1,406,622 of record NW_027185867.1, on the reverse strand, counting down.
ATTCTGATTTTCAAGGAGTCATTTTCTTCCTTAATATTCTGGATCTCCTCTTCTAATTGGTTGACTTTCTTGTAATAATCTTCTTGTTTTTCTTGTGTTATTCTTATTTTTCTTTAAAATTTTCCTCAATCTCTCTCATTTAATTTTTAAAGTCTTCTTTAAGTTCTTCAATGAATTCTTTTTTGGCAGATGACCATTTGACATTACTCTTTGGGTTAGAAGTGGATTTCTTTGTTTCAGTATGCTCCTCTGAAGATGAATTCCAGTCTTCTCTAATTCCCATGGTAGCTTTCTTTGGTTGGGTTCTTTCTCCTTTGCCTGTGCATTATTTTTTTTGTAATAATTTAGTTTTTACAATCACCTCTAGACCTGGGGTGTGGTGGATGGTGTCTCTAGTCTCTGATACTCTTCAGTTCTCCTCTCTGATATTGAACTCAAACCAAGTCCTCCAACCTCCTATAAGTGCCTACAGCCAGATATCTGTCATCTGGTCCCCAATGCTTCTGCACTCACCCAGAATCTGGCATTCCTTGTCAACAGAGGTTCCCTTGATCTTCCCCAGGTCAGATGCTCAACTCCTCTCACTGTTCCTGGGGTAAAAGTTCCTGTGACAGCCAAGGCAGAACCCAGCATCCCTAGGACTTGGGGCTTGTTGTTTAAGCAGCTTGCTGCTTGTTGTTAAAGAGGTCCTAGCCTATTCTTCAAAGGGAGGAAATCTAGTCCTGGGATTTTTCTTCAGGTCTTCTCCAATTGTCCAAAAAAGACCCCTGTTCTGCCCCTACTCTTATTTGTTTTAACAGCTATATTTTTACCCAGAAGCACTGTTTTATCTCTTTTATGGAAGAAAAGTTTGAGAGCTTGAAATTTTCTGTCCTACTCTGCCATCTTCCCAGAATCCTCTCCTGTAATTTTAATATTACTACAAGTTCATAGTAACTCTCAACATGAGATCACCAGATTTTTTTTAGTTACTGTCAACACTAAAGGAAGAGTAGATTTTGACTCCAAGATAATATAAAAGACAATACTTGCTTCTAGGTCATTCCTGATATTATTAGACAGACTATATTCATTCATTAACTTATTAATTTATTCAGCATTTGTTAAGCATCTTCTATCTTTAATGTACTGTACTTTTTGTTTTTACAACAATAATTAATAAGTGGCTAATAAGTGGGTCTTGCTTTTAAATAGCTTACAACTACCTGATACATAAATTTATAATTATATAGAAAATTAATTAAATCTAGAACATTTTTCTTATGTTACATTTTCTTATGTAATTTTTTTTTTTGCTTTTTTTGGAGGGAGGAAGGCAGGGCAGTTGGGGTTAAGTGACTTGCCCAAGGTCACATGACTAGGAAGTGTGTCAAGTGTCTGAGGCTGAATTTGAACTCAGGCCCTTCTGACTCCAGGGCTGGTGCTCTATTCACTGCACCACCTAGTCACCCCAGTATATGTATGATTAATGTTGTGACTCTCACTACTCATATTTAGACCCTCAATCTGAAGATCTGGCCATCTATTTAAATGACTCTAAGGAAGGAGAATTTGGATATGGGCAGTAGCATTTAACATCTGGTCCCAGGTATGGATCATCTCCAGACCATTGCCAGATAAAATCTCAATTGATTACACCATAAATAATGGTGTCTTGGCTTTATGTCTGAATGACTATCTGTTGACCTTAGAAAGAGTGGAGAAGATTTTGAAATACGCACTGAAATATTTAAAAATAGCATCTAGTCAGGAAACTTGATCATAGTAAAGCTTATTCCATTACTTCAATGGCTGTGATCTCAAAAAACATCCTTGACATGATTTGTACATTGATGATACATTCACAGAACTAGACCAGACAGTAATCTTGGACAATAAGAATTGTGCTTCCAGTATCATAGATATTACCATATCCTTTGAAAGTAGATATTCTGCCTGCCAATTGGCCAGGGCTGTCAAGATTGAGAAATATCAGATGACCTGTCAGCATCTGGTTCAGGAAAGCTACAGAGTATAATGCTATTCAGTGCTGTTGGGGGCCCTAGGAAGATGGGATTCAGCTATGTCTTAGATATGCTAGCCTAAGGAAGAAGTTTATGGCATGGGGCTTTATCAGATGAAGCAGGAACATGTACATCAAACATATAACAGGAATTCAAAATGAGCTCTTGAGATGAATTTAACAAGAAGAAATTATATATCTTTATTAATTTATATGCAATGTTCTATGTTTCTTTTATCTATTTTATGATTCAAATGTACAGATTGAATATTTGTTTCTTTAAATCTTGTATTGTACTTTTAATATTACTGGGTATTTCATTATTTATCCCTATAAAATATAATGTGATTAAAAAAACCCACCTCTAAGTCTGTTAATTTGAACATTAGTTGAATAATGTATAAATATCTTTTCTCCTCAGTGTTGCAGATTGGATCACAACCTGACAGCTGTGGTTTTGTGTAATTTTTGTCAAGAGACTGTGCCACCACACCAGGGAGGGGGGCATTTGGTAATTTAAGTGGGGAACATTGTGGCTTATTCCAAGTCCAGGGTCAACCATATTCCAAAACTATCCTAGTCAACAATAAACAAGAATTTTGAAATATTGATTGCTTTTCTATAATGAAATTTTTGTTTGACAGGACAAAACAATGAAGTTTGTTGAGAATTCAGTCTGCCAGCCCTTGAATTGTCCAGATTCCCATCATATTACTTTACCTCATAGCTGCTGCAAAGTTTGCAAAGGTGAGTTAAAAATAAGTGATGGTTTATGTTCATATTTTCTTTTTGATGTTTAGTTCTTATTGACATTCAACAGGTTTTTTTATGAGAAAACTATTTGCAAAGAATCATAGTTTTCTACTGAAAAACCCCCTTCCCTTTTATCTAATCTCAATTAGGTGACTTTCCCTATTGTCTTAATGTTCTTATGTTGTGCCTTTTACCAATTCTGAATCACTCTTATGACCAGCTTTCATATTTTGTGCTCTTGAGCTTCAGAGAATTTCTGGAGAAAGTCAAAGAGCCAAAATGTATAGTAATACTTTTACAGCACCTCTTCTGGGGCCATTAGCCCAACTTACACTACACTGTCAGTTTAGGATCACAGAAGGAATAAATCTACTTTCCTGAGGGTTTTAGAATAACTCTAAAGGGTGTGGTTTATAGTGATATAACTTCTAAATCCCCATCCTATGTAGCCCCTAATACTAATCAGCCAGTAAATTAGCTTTTTCAAAGGGAATATATATTGGGAATATAATAAGAACCATAGTTAAAAATTCCTCCTTCCTCCCTAGTCCATGGGTTTATTGTCCCCTTCTACACATAAGATCTCTGTGGATTATTGGTTCAGATTTAAAATACACTTTTTCAGGGTGGCCAGGTAGCACAGGGAGTAAGAGCACTGGCTCCAGTGTCGGGATGACCTGGGGATCGAATCCAGGCTCAGACACTTAGCACCCAACCAGAAACACCTGGCCATGTAACCTTGAAAAAGTTACTTAACCCCGATTGCTTAAAAAATAAATAAATAAAATACACTTTTTCAGGAACATATGAGGACAAACTGAAACTTGGCCCAGGAAGTCTTTGTGGAACTCTTATAAAGTTTTCCTTAATTGCAACTCTTCATTGGGCTTCAAAGAATGGTGCCTTTTTAAAGTCCATGAACAGTATTTATCTATGTCACAAGGAATGATCTCTGAAGCTTCCACAGTCCTCTCAGGATTGTCTTTCTGCCTCCACTTTCAGGCACTTCTGTCATTGGCTACTCCTCCTCCTGTGGATTCTCCTATTGACTCCAGTTGCCAATGGAACTTCTGATGGTTTTGATGATTTTTCTAAACTCACTGTGCCTGGGTACTACTATTTCAATGTAATTGCTCATTTACGAAAAAGAGAATAAAAATAAAAAAGAAACAGCCAGTTTGAGGAACTGGACATCTTTTCCCATCTACCTACCTCTCCCAAGAAATTCAAATCGATTCTTTTTACTTGAAAACCATCAAGGCAGAGACTGAGAGATTATCTACTCAAATCTTTTCTATGTGTCCACAGTTCTAGCTTAGCCTCTTTTGGGTCCATCTATGAAGCCAATTTGAAGGCTTTTCATCATCGTAAAATACTAGTTCTTCAATTATTCATGACTGAGAATTAATTTCCCAAAGTTCCACATGGTATATATGTGTACACATTCTATATAATCAATTAGAAAGGTCGAATCCAAGCATACCCTAAGCACTGGGCCCTTATTAACCAGCATCTCAATATAGTTCTATGATCTGCTTCCCAGGATTGTCGTGAGGAAATTACTACAAATTTATCCTAATTTCATTTGGGATCTCACTTATATCTGTTGCATTTATTCACCTCTTGTAATTTCATTAACATGCTCTGCGCTGTTTATTAAAATCCTTCTGTGTTAAATTCAAACCACCAATCTTACCCTATCACTTAAGAAAGAACATGTCAATGAATTGGCCATGTATTTAAAAAAAAACTAGATAATCAACAAATAAAAATAATCCAAAACAGAAATTCTGAAAAATCAAAGGTGAGATTAACATAATTGAAAGTAAAAAAGAAGATTGAATTAATAAATAAACTAGGAGCTTGGGGGGAGGGGAAGGGGAGAAACCAATAACAGAAGTAGCCATTAGTTTACTTTGTTTAAAAATAAACTGAATTGCCAGTATCAAAAATGAAATAGTTGAATTCACAGCCAATGAAGAAAAAAATCATTAAGAGCTCCTTTGTTGGGTATTTTGCCAAATTCCATGCCTATAAAACTGATAGCCTAAATAAAATGGATGAGTATTTACAATAATATTATTAAATTTATGCAAATAACTTTACCTTAGAGTTATTTAAGCCATAAATAAACTCCAAAAGAAAAAATTCCTACATTCAAATATGTTTACAGGTAAATTCTAGCAAATGGTTGATGAGCAGCTTTATAATAATTAATCTAATTAATTATATTTATATATTTATTTACATGTATTTATTATCACATGAAGTAGTTATAATTAATATATGATAATTCCAATGCCACATAAACTTTTTTGAAAAATAGGCAAAAGAGAGGTCCTACCAAGTTCCTTCCAAGACACAGATATGGTCATATAAAATATCCTTATTGTTTAAAAAAAAAACACAGGAAAGCATAGTAATAGATGGAGCTTTCCTTAAAATGTTAAATAATGTCTATCTAAAACTGAATTTTTATGGAAACAAGTCTTTCTATATTATCACTATTTCTATTCAATATATTTTTGAAATGCTGGCTATAGCTATATGAAAAATAATAACACGTTCCTAAAAGAAACAAAGAACTTGATCAATTGGAGAAATATGTGGTGCTGATGATTTGGCCATTTTATTATAGAAAAAGTGACCAATTATGAAGCTAATATATAGTTTTGATAACTAATCAAGTTATTTGTGAAATGGTTTATTTAGTTCAGTCATTTTTCAGTCATGTCTGACTCTTCATAACACCATTTGGGATTTTCTTGGTAGATACTACAGTGACTTGCCATTGCCTTCTCCAGCTTATATTACAGTTAAGGAACTGAGGCAAATAGGATTAAGTGACTTGCTCAAGGTCATACATCTAGTAATTGTCTGAGGACAGATTTAAACTCAGGAAGATGAGTCTTCCTGATTCCAAGCCCAGTGCTCTATCCACTGTGCCAACTAGCTCTATGAGCTGGCTTATAGAGCTAGATTTTTTTAATGATAAAAATTCATTTCTAGAAGCAAATGATCTAGCACTAATAAAAAAGAGGTGGGAATTAAGGAGGACTAGAACTTCTATTATATAATATCAATCATCAAAACCATTTGGAACTAGATAAAAGATAAAGTAGACCAATGGAACAGACTAGACAATGGAGAATCTGAAACAATGGAACTCAGTAATCTGGTGTAATATAAATCCCAAAATAAATTGTTTAGGAAATAATCCCCATTTGATAAAAAAAAATACTGCTGGGGAAACTGGAAAGCATTCTGGAAGAAACTAGGACTTAATCCATGTTCTCCATGGATTACATCATGTTCTCCAATAAGTTCAACTACATCATGTTCTCCAATAAGTTCAAAAATGAATAAGTCATCTGAATATCAAAATGAAACCTTTAAAAGTGAGAAGAAAAGCTAATCCTATGTCTTTATAACTGCTGAGAGAAGGGCATGAATTCTGAACCAAACAAGAAATAGAGGCAAATTACACAGAGTAAAATAAACCATAAGTGAAACTGACCACATTAATAATAAAAATAGCAAATATTGTGTGATTATATAAAGAAATGAAGAAAACACTTTTTATAAGAAACAACATATATTTCTGTTAAAGACTCTCATATTAAAACATAGGAATAAATGCAACTTTCCTTAGTGATAAATAGTATCCATCTAATACCAAGAGCCAGCATGATCTGAAATGGGGATAAACTAAGGACTTTTCTAATAAGATAAGAGGTAAATCCTATTACCTATTATTACCATTACTATTCAGTATATGCTGTAAATGCCCATTATAGCTAGAAAACAAGAAAAATGTTGAAGGATTAAGTATAGACAAAGAGGGTAAAAAAACTATTGTTTGTTGCAGATGATATGATTAGAGAACCCCAGAAAGTCAACTGCAAATTAATTGAAACAATTGACAACTTCAGTAAACTTGCAGGATATAAATCAAACCCACAGAAATCATTAGCACTTAGGACATTATCAACAAAAACCAGTAATGAGAGACAGAAATAGAAATTTTATTTAAAATAACTGAAATTTAAAATACTTGGAACTCTACCTGGTAAGAAACATGTAAGCACTATGTAGTTACAATTACAAAATGTTCTTTACAGAAATAAAGGCAGATCTAAATGATTGGAGAAATGTTAAATGTTCACAGGTGAACTCAGACAATAAAATAAAAATAGCAATGCTACTATTTATTCAGTGACATATGATTAAACTGCCAAAGGATTACTTTCTTGAGATATTTTTTAAAAAAGAATGAAATTGCTTTAAAAAGTGGGAAGGAAGGGAATCTAGTTGTACCATACAAAGCCATAATAGTTTTGAAAAAAATTGGTAGGAAATAAGAAATAGAGAGTTTGATCAGTTGAACAGATTAGATACACAACATACAGATGCAAATGAACCCAGTTGGCTAGTATTGGACAAACCCAAAGATCCTAGATATGTGAGCAAGAATTCACTATTTAAAAAAAAACTGTTGAGAAAATTGGAAAGCAATCTGACAGAAATTGTGTATATACAAACATCTCCTATCATATGCTAAGACAAGCTCCAAATACGCATGATTTACACACAGAGGGTAACATCATAAATAATTTAAGTGAACAAGGAAGAAATTACCTATTAAATATATGGATAATGGAAGAGTTCATGGCTGGACAAAAGACTGAGAGATTTACAGGAGTAAAAATGAACAATTTTGATTGAATAAAATAAAAAAGATTTTGCCAAACAAAACCAACGCAGTTAAAATCAAAAGAGAGGAGGAAAAATAGGGGGAAATCTTTGCAACAAATTTCTCTCTGGTCTATTTCTGAGATAGATAAAAAACTGATTCAAATCTATAAAAATAAGACATTCTCCAATTTATAGTCAAGGGATATGAAAAGGCTGTTTTTAGAGGGAGAAGTCCAAGCTATCAATACCCATATAAAAATTTTCTATGGCACTAGTAATTAGAGAAATGCACCCATGAGATTGGCAAAGTTAACAACAAAAAAAGAAAATGGCAAATGCTGGAGGGGTTGTTGGGGAAAGGTACTTTGATGCAATATCAATGGAGCTGTGAAATGGTCTGACCATTCTGGAAAGCAATTTGTATATATGTACCCAAAGTTTTTACACTTTGAGTATCCTTTGACCTAAAAATATCACTATTTACATTTGGTGTCTATATCCCAAAGAAATCAAAGAAAAGGTCTCATGTACAAAAATATTTATAGGAACACTTATCATGGTGGCAAAGGATTGGGAATTGAAGAAATGCCTCTCAAGTAGAGAATGGCTGAACAAGTTATGGTATGTGAATATGAAAAAATATTATTGTGCTTTAGGAAATCATGAAAAGGATAGTTTAAAAAATACTCATTAGTATGTACTAATGCAAAGTGAAATAAGCAGGTCCTGCATGACAATTTATACAATAACCATATTGTAAATATGATTGTTGGTGATTGTTCTTCATGCTTGAAGATGATCAAAATGACATCACTATGTCAGAGTCAAGGTACAGCATATCTGACTATGACTGAACAGACCAATATAAGCTCAGGAAGGCTCTACCACAGATGAGCAACAAATAATCTATACAAGCATTTGGAGTGGAGATGTCTCTAAATTTGTGCCTTTCATGTTTGTTTTGAGCTACTGCAATTCTTTTTTGCTCATATAGTATAGCACCTTCTTCGATGCAAATGTGCCAGTGTCTCTCACATCTCACAATCAATTCCAAAGTTCTTCAGAGAGTGTCCTTGTATTCCTTTTTTCTGAACTCTGTGTGAGAACTTACCTTGTGTGAGTTCTCCATTAAATAGTCTTTTAGGCAAAAACAATTTTGGCATTCAAAAAGGGTAGCAAGCCCATCACCGTTATGCTCTCTACGGTAGCATTTGAGTACTTGGAAGTTCAGCTTGAGAAAGGATGGCAGTGTCTGCTAGTTTATCTTGTTAGATGATCTTCAGAATCTTTCTAAGACAATTCAAATAGAAGTGATTCAGTTTCCTGGCATGGCACTGGTATGCTGATTAGTTTTCATAGATATACAGCCATCAGGTCAGCACAACATCTCTGTTTGGTAGCCAGTCTAATATCATCTTTCCCATACTTTGGAGCCTCCCAAACACTGAGCTATCTCTAGCAATGTGTGCATCAACTGCACCATCTGTGTGGACATCCCTGGAAAGTATACTGTCAAGGTAAGTAAACTTAACCACAGCATTCAAAATTTCTCCATTTGCTGTAGCCAATGGTTCTACATATGGATGGTGTGGTCTTGGCTGGTGGAGAGCCTGTGTTTTCTTGATGTTAATTATTAGACCAAAATTAGCGCAAGTGACAGAGAACTGATCCATACTTTATTGCATCTCAGCCTCAGGGGCTGCGTTGAGTGCACAATCATTTACAAACAAAAGTTGCTCACACACTCTCTCTCCACTTTACTCTTGGTTTGGAGCCTTTTCAAATTAAATAATTTACCTTAAAACAAGGGTGAGGAATCCGTGACTTCAAGGTTAGATGTGACCTTCTAGATCATTGGGTGTGACCTTTTGACTGAGTCCAAGTTTTACAGAACAAATCCTTTTATTAAGGGGAATTTGTTCTGTAAAGTTTGGATTCAGTCAAAGGGCCACACTTGAGGACCTAGAGAGCTACATGTCGCCTTGAAGTAGCAGGTTCCCCACCTCTAACCTAAAGTGTGGTAGCTGACATTGATGCCCTTTTCATCATTGTTGAAGGTATCTGACAATACTGCTGAAGATGTCATACTAAAAAACATGCAAGAAAGTACATGGCCTTGCTTCACTCCATTGGTGACTGGGAAAGCATGAGAGCAATATCCCTTGTTCTGGTACTAGCATACAATACTGATATACTTCTCCAGGCAACCAAATTTTGTCATAATCTTCTATTGTAAACAACACTAAAAGACTTAATAATTCTGATCAACCTAATAACCAACCACAATTCCAAAGGATTCACTTTACTATCCACTTCCAGAAAGAGAAGTGATTAACTCAGAGTTCTGATTAGGGCATATTTTTTTTAGACATAGCAAATGTGAGATTTTGTTCTTTGTACATATTTGTAAGTGTATTTTTCTTGCTTTCACCATAAGCAAGGGAAAGAGTAGTGGAAGGGAAAAAAGTTATAACTGAAAATTAAGTTGAATTTAGAAAAAGAAATTTAACTATTATCATACTTTTACATACTTTTAGTATATACTTCAAAATAAATTAATTAGTTTAAATAACATTACATTTGTAGAGAGAATCTCAGAATTTTAGACTATAAATAGTAATAACTTGTATTGGAAGATTTTATTTTTTGCATATCTATGATTTTGTTGGTATGGGGGACTTCACAAGAAGAAACTCCATTTAGCAATGCAGATAGACACCTCCTTTGCAACTTATAGTATTAGCTTATTAGATGGAGTGCTGAAAAATTAAGTGATTTTCTTAGAGATACATAACATTTGTCACAGGTAGGACTTTAATCTAGACCTTTCTGATCCCAAGGCAGGATGTTCATAGAAATGTATGGTAATATCCATGTTTTATTTTCCTTCACTTTTACTAGAAAAGTCATTGAGGTACATATTGGAAGGAGATATACCTTGAGCTTTCATAGTCTCATTAATAAAACTTTTATGGATCCACATATGTTAGCATAAATGTGATGAGTGATAGGAAGAACTATATAGGTGCACATCAAAGAGAAATTGATTCATTTAATAAACATTTATTGGGTGCAAGATATTGTAGGTAGCAAGAGAGAGAATATTAAAACGTGACTTTTAACATAACAAGCTTGTTATGTGGTAAGAATGATGATATATGCACAAATGAACATATTATAAAGCAGAATATTCCAAACATCGGTTAAAACTTTTTTTTAATCCAACGCTTATGGAGACAAACACACTGCTTTTTACTGGATTTTCTGCCAGTCTAAATTTAATTTTGGGATTCTTTGAATTTTAAGATTAAACTGTGTAAATATCACCAAAGTAATTAGTTGTTTTACTTAAGTTTATTCAGTGGCTTGGGGGAATTTGGTGCCAAAGTAATTTGCCATGACATTTAGCCAGAAGAGGAAGCAAAAGGGTAAAAAAGAACTAAAGATTTTAATTCAGTCAATATGGAAAGTGAGACAAATATTCTAAAGCTCATGGAAATTGTATTGCACTTGTGTTTCTTCCATAGTAAATTACAACTGCATAAGTACAAAATGTAATTTTGATTCTCTATTAGACAATAAGAGGGATAGAAATATGCTTCTGCATTCAAGTTTTTAAGGAAGATAAAATACTCTTTGAAAAATAGAAAAAAGAACAAAAGAAAGAAAAATAATGTTAAAGAGACAAAGTCTAAACCTATGTTAGGAGATTAGAGGGCAGAAAAATATTACAGAGAGCTGGAAAAGAAAAAAAAATTGGAATTATTGGAGTCCATTGCAGGTTTGTGGTGCCCCAATGAAGGGAGCAGTGGTCCCTTTGAGGAAAAAGGCAGCTAGTTTCCTGTACTTCATAATGTAATGATGGATATTTAAAGAGAAAGAGTGTCTGAAGTGATCATCAGAAGATATTAGTTCTAGGGAATAACTGAAGGATACTGAAGCATGTTAACCTGAGATGAACAATTAGAGTATGTAATTTTTGCTACCTTCCCAGAGTGTGCATATAACAACAACATAACAAAAATAATAATTTATACTATGCTTTCTATGTGTCAGGAACCATTCTAAGCACTTTATCATTATCTCAGTTGATCTTCACAACAATCCTGTAAGGTAGGTGTTGTTATTATCCCCATTTTACAAATGAGGAAACTGAAACAAACAGGTTAAGGATCAAACAATTGGCATCTACAGATGGATTTGAATTCAGAGTTTTCCTGATTCCAGGTCTGATACTTTATCAGGAACAAAGTGTTCTTCTCCATTTGAGTCAGACTGGAAATTGAGGGAATGCACATCAATTGGGGTATGACTGAACAAGTTGTGATATATGATTGTGATGGAATCCTATTGTGCATGAAAAGTAGGATGGTTTCAGAGAAACCTAGGAAATCTGGTTCTTCATGACTAAAATTGACAAAGAAGCTAAAGTGAATAGGCATTTCCTTCTCCAGTTCATCTAATAGATGAGGAAACTGAGGCAAAGAGGGTGAGTGGCCTAGGGTCACACAGCTACTAAATGTCTGAGTTCACATTTGAACTCAGGTCTTCCTGACTTCAAGCCCTATGCTTTATCCATTTAGCTGCCAAAAATATAGGCTACACCTCCTTAATTGAAGACTCAAACCCCAATAGGTGGGGAATAATTATACCACTATAAGAACAAGGATGGTGACTTCCAACATTACATATAAAATATTATGAATTACATTTTATACTTAGATCATGAATTCAAGATTAATCAATCAATAAGCATTTGCAAAACATGTACCATGTTACAAGCACTATTTTTAGCACTGAGGATACAAAGCAAAAAAAAAATCACATTTTACCTTGAAGGAAACTTATATTTTACTGGTGAAACTAATATGCATATGCAAATAACTACAAGATCATTTTGGGGAGGGACAGGCACTACCAGTTTAGAGGATCAGGAAAGTTTGCTTCAACTAAATTTTGAAGAGAACTAGTTATTTTAAGAGGCAGAGGTGAGAAGCAAATGCATTCCAGCGATAGGGGTCAATTTACTCAAAAATAGAATCAGGATGAGGAATGTAACATTGGAGGAACAAGAAACCCAATTTGAAATAGTTTAGCTAGTGTGACAGATAATACTATGTAACAAGGCTAAGGAGGTAAGTTGGAAGCAGGTGGTGAAAAATTTTAATTGACAAAGAAATGAGTTTGTATTTGTTTTTAGAGGTAAGATCCCCAAAGAAGTTATTGTTGCCTACTGAGTTTCAGTACTATGGTTAGACTTCTGCATTAGGAATATCAGTCTAAAAGCTGCATGCGGGGTGAATCAAGAGAGAAGAGAAATTAAATGAAATGGAAGAAAGAAAACAATTGGGAAATTATTGCAATAGTCCAGGGAAGAGGTGATGAAACCCAGATTAGGCTGTTACGTGAGTGTAGAAAGGGAGACATATATAATTGCAAAGGCAGAATTAACAAGAGTTGGCAACTGGAGATAGCAGTGAAGGAAAGTGAAGTCAAGGCTGTGAACTGAATGCATTCAAAGATAAGTGTACCTTGACAGAAATAGGGAAGTATGGAAAAGTGATGAGTTAGCTGAAAGATAATGACTTACTTGTTGTTAAAAATTGCTGGGAGAATTGGAAAGTAGTTTGTCAGAAACTAGTCATAGACTAACACCTCATACCTTATAACAAGATAAGGACCAAATGAATAAAGGATTTAGACATAAAGGATTATATCTTAAGTAAATTAGGGGGGTGGGGGGGCGGAGCCAAGATGGCGGAGTAGAAGCAGGAATTCTGAGGAGCTCCGGCTTCCACCTTCCCCAATCCATGTAAAAAGGGGACTCTAAACAAACTTTGGAGCTGCAGAACCCACAAAATGACACAGAGAAGCTAACCTCCCGCTGAGGATAGCCCTTGCAGGCTGGCAGGAATCCAGCACCACGCCGAGGCTTTAGCCCCAGGGCAGGCCTGACAAGCCGGTCAGAGGGACTCCAGATCAGCAGCAGCTGTGGCCATTTCCAGATTTATCAACACATAGATGCGAAGGACAAGGTGAGAGGCCAGTGCAGTCTGGACTTTGGGACCAGTAAGTGGGAGTGTGTGGCTTTTACCCCCTCGGGGCGAGAAGCCGCTGAGACGCCAGCACAGCCTGCCAGCACCACGTGGCGGCTTCAGCTCCTGGCCTGCAGAGTGTAGGGGGACCAAGCACCAGTCCGAGGGGTCATCGCTCTTGCTTTGACCTGCTTGGATCTGGATTGCAGTCTAGGGTGGAGGTCCTGGGGTGTGTGTCCAGCTTGCTAGAGGGTGTGGAGACCTCAGAGAGGGCACCCGCCTAATACCTCTGGCAGCTGAGAAAACTCCAGCGTTTGGGATGAAAGCTCCCCTGTCTGGTGGCAGAGTCCTACTGTGGCAAAAAGCCCAAAAGTCAAGTAATTGAGTGGCAAAATGAGCAGTCAAAAGAAACAAAGCAGACAGAAGATTCCAACAATACACTCCTATTTGGGGGACAAGAAGGAGCAAGGCATGGAACAGGAGGAAAACAGTGAAGTCAGAACTCCTGCACCAAAAGCTTCAAAGGAAAATACAAGCTGGTTACAGGCCATAGAGGACCTTAAGAAGCAGATAAGAGAAGTGAAGGAAAAATTGGGAAGAGAAATGAGAACAATGCAAGAAAATTATGAAATGAGAGTCAAAAGCCTGACTGAGGAAAATAATACCTTAAAAAAACAGACTAACTCATATGGCAAAAGAGGCTCAAAAAGGCAATGAGGAGAAGAATGCCTTAAAAAGCCAAATTTTCCAGACGGAAAAAGAATCTCAAAAGCTCAATGAGGGGAATCATTGCTTTCAGAATTAGATTGGAGCAAATGGAAGCTAATGACTTCATGAGAAATCAAGATGCTGTTAAATAGATCCAAACAAATGAAAGAATAGAAGGCAATGTGAAATATCTCATGGGAAAAACCACTGACCTGGAAAATAGATCCAGGAGAGATAATTTAAAAATTATTGGATTACCTGAAAGCCATGACCAAAGTAAGAACCTAGAAATCATCCTGAGGAAGTTCTCAAAGAAAACTGCCCTGATGTTTTAGTCCCAGAGGGCAAAATAGAGGTTGAAAGAATCCACCAATCACCTCCTGGAAAAGATCCCAAAAAGAAAACTCCTAGGAATATTATAGCCAGGTTCTGGAATTCCCAGATTAAGGAGAGAATATCACAAGCAGCCAGGAAGAAAGAATTTGAATATTGTGGAAACACAATCAGGATAACCCAGGATCTGGCAGCTTCTACACTGAGGGATCGAAGGGCTTGGAATATGATATTCCAGAGGTCAAAGAAGCTGGGATTAAAACCAAGAGTCACCTACCCAGTGAAACTGAGTATCATATTTCAGGGGGAAATATGGTCATTCGGTGGAATAGAGGACTTTCAAGCATTCTTGCTGAAAAAACCAGAGTTGAATAGAAAATTTGACATTCAGATACAAGAAGCAAGAGAAGCACGAGAAGGTAAACAGGGAAAAGAAATCATAAGGAACTTATCAAAGTTGAACTATCAACATTCCTACATGGAAAAACAATAATTGTAACTTATGAAACTTTTCTCAGTAGTTGAAGGGATTAGAAATATATACATATGTGAATGTGTGTATATATGTTTATAGATATACATAGATAGAGGGCACAGGACCAATTTAACAGGAAGGCATGATACTTAAAAGGTGAAATTAAGAGGTGAGAGGAATATAATGAGAGGAGATGGGGAGAGATAGATTGGGGTAAACTATCTCATACAAGAGAAAATGGTTACAATGGAGGGGAAGAATAGGAAGGCAAAAAGGAATGGGTCAACCTTATTCCCATTGAATCTGGCTTGAGGAGGGAGTGAAATACACATTAAATAGGGTATCTCACCCTCTAGGAGAATAGGGGGGGGAAGAGGATGAGAGGGGGTATGATGGAAGGGAGGGTAGGCTGGGGAGAGGGAAGTTGGAACCCACTTTTGAAAAGGGACGGGATCAGGGTGGAGAGTGGAGTGGGTGGGAGGTGGGATGGGAGGGAGGGAAGTGTAGTCAGTCTTTTACAATGTATCTACTATGTTGTTGTTTTGCATTAGCCACACATGTACAACCTATACTGAACTGCTTGTCTTCCCAGTAGGGGTGGGTGATGGGGAAGGAAGGGAGTGAATTTGGAATTGAAAGTTTTAAAATCAAATATTCAAATATATATGTGTGTGTATATATATATATATACTATTATTAATACCATCTTACATGTAATTGGGGAAATAAGATATACAGGCACTGAGGCATAGAGATCCACTGAAAAAGTCGAAAGGGGTATGGGAGAAAATATGGGAGAGACCAGATTGGAGGAGGGGATATCCTGTGAGACTGCTATTTTGGGGCGGTGGGTAGGGGAAAAAACGGGGAGAAAATTTGTACCTCAAAATCTGGTGGAAACAAATGTAAATCAGAAGTTAACAAAGCATTAAAAAAAAGTAAATTAGGGAAACTTGGGAAAATATACCTGCCAGATCTATAGATAAGGGAAGAGTTTGTGAGAAAATAAGAAATAAGATAACAGGAAGTATAACAGGAAATTGTGATTGAATATAATTTAAAAAACTTATGGACAAACAAAACTAATACAGTCAAAATTAGAAAGAAAATACGAAACTTGGGGAAAAATTAATGGCACATTTCTCTGATAAAGGTCTCATTTCTCAAATATATAGGGAATGGAGGCAAATTTATAAAAAGAAGACTCCTTCCCTAGCTGATAAAACAGTCAAAAGATATGAACAGACCAGTTTTCAGAAGAAATCAGAGCTATCAATAGTCACATGAAAAAATGCTCTAGATGACAAATGATTAGAGAAATGCAAATTAAAATAAATATGAGATACCATCTCACACCTGTTAGATTGGCTGTGTGATAGAAAAGGAAAATGACAAGTGCTGGAGAAGATCTGGAAAAATTGGAACACTGATGCCCTTTTGGTGAAATTGTGAACTAATCCAATCATTTTGGGTAACAATTTACAACTATGCTCAAAGAGTTATAAAACTGTGCGTACCTTTTGACCCAGCAATACCACTACTAGGTCTTTATCTGAAAGAGATCAAAGAAAAAGGAAAAGAACCTATCTATACAAAAGTATTTATAGCAGCTCTTTTTGTGGTGGCAAAATATTGGAAATTGAGGGAATGCCCATCAACTGGGGAATGGCTGAACAATTTGTGGCTTATGTTTGTAATGGAATATTACTGTCCTATAAGAAATGATGAGCAGGCTGATGTAAGAAAAACCTAGAAAGACTTTTATGAACTGATGCAAAGTAAAATGAACAGAAGCAGCAGAACACTGCATATAGTAACAGTCATATTATAAGGATGATCAACTGTGAAAGATTAAGCTATTCTGATCAGGACAATGTTCCAAGACAGATCCAAAGGAATCATTATGAAAAATGCTATCCACTTGTAGAGAGAGAGAACTTGTGAACTATGAATGCTGTTTAAAGCGTAACTTTAATTAAACTTTACTTTTTTATCTATTTTCTCTTGCATCATAGCTAATATAGAAATATGTTTTGTATGACTTCACATATATAATTGACATCAAATTGCTTATCTTCTCAAGTTGGGGGAAGAGATAGGGAAGGAGAGATTTGTAACTCAAAATTTTGAAAAACTTATTAAAATTTTTGCATGTAATTGGTAAATATTTAATGAAATAAATTAAAGTATGTTCAAAAATAAAGAGTTTGATTTTTAATATGTTGTTTGAGATTACTAAGAAACATTCAGTTGGAAATGTCAGTGGGTAGAGGAGCTCAGTATAGAGTGTGGCTCTGTACATTTAGATTTGAAAATTATCTGCATAAATATAAAAAGAGGAACCGATGAGATCACTAAGAGTGAGGGTGTGGAAAAGAAGGCTTCAACACAGAACTTTGGTGTATGTCCACATTTAAGCAGTGAAAGATGAATGGTGACAAATGAAAGGAGACTAATAAGGAATAATAAGACAAATAGGAAGGGAATGAAGAGAAAAAAATAGTGTTGCAAAATGCTGAAAACAGAAAGTGCATCATATCCGTATGTTTTTAAAATATAATTTTTATTAGCATTGTCTAACTATAGAGCTAATGTGTAAATTTTTCTTCTTGTCAAGATGACTTTTTACCTGAAATAAATTTCCCCTAAAAAGAAAGAATGGGGTGGGAATACACTTAAGAGACAGAGAATACATTTTAGTTTATTTGAAAAGAGGAGGGGGAAATAAAACAACCTACGGAAAAGGATGGCAGAAATAATTCTCTTTTTAAACTTAGGAATGTCCTTTTTTCATGAAAAGAAAATTTGTACTCACATCCTCAATTTTTACACTCTTCTTATTTCTAAGGAAATTACTTGATGACAAGAACTGTTTCTTAAAGTTTGTTGAATTGAATTTGATTAACTTTAGAGATATTTACTATCATGAGATCATAGGTTTAGAACTAGAAAGGACCTTAGACATCTGGCCCACTTATTTTGCAGGTAAGAAATCTGACTCTTGTACAATGATACAAGATCTTGCACAACATCTTCCACTTACAATGTACACATTTCTTGCACAAGAACACATAAGTAGCAAGTGGCAAAACTGGGAATGCTTGATTCCAATTCTAGACAATATTTGCAAAGGGCCCTAGTGTATAGCAGGTGCCTAATAGGTGATTGTTTCCTTGTTTCCCCCTGTTTCTAATGCAAAATAAGACAAATCATTCTATAGCATCTCCTTTAATATATAACACATGATTATGTTTTGGGAGGCTTTGATTTAACCTTCAAGATATTTGGATCCATATGCTAATAAAGCCAATGTATTTTGCTTATCAATATAGATGAATAATTCAACATACATTTATTAAGATAACCACTTTGCAATTTTCATGTTCTCAATTTTTATACTAATTTTTTTATTTCATAAGATTATTGATTTAGAGCTCTAAGTAACTTTAGAAGGCATTTAATTAAACACATTTATTTTTACAGATGAAGAAAGTGAAATCTAGGATGATTAAATGTCATAGACACACAAATAATAAGTGGAAGAATCAGGATTCAAACTTAGTCCCATAATTTCAGATCCAATGCTCTTTCCATTGCATATAGAATGACCCTAGTTAAATCACTTTACTCAGAGCAACATAAAGTATATTTCTTTCACTTTTCTAATCCATGGATCAAGATAGCGTATCATTAGTAACTATAAAAGATGCATAAAACTATATATGAGACAATGTAGAAATATGTGAATGATGTGTAATCATTTTACTTCCATTAAAAGCCCTCTAGCCTATGTATTTCATTTGAAAAACTTAGAGTGATCACCAAGCAACTGATTCAGAAGAGAGAGATGCTGAGAAATTGTATGTGGTTGATATTATGTTTTATGAGGACTTCTACTTTTATTTCATATCAAAATGGGCCTGGGGTGATTAGGTGGTACAGTGGATAGAGCACAGGTCCTAGAAAGAGGAGGAAATGAGTCCAAATCTGGTCTCAGACACTAGCTGTGTGACCCTGGGCAAGTCACTTAACCCTGATTGACTCTTTAAAAAAAAGAGCCCTAGGATTTATGAAGTTTTCATGATTCACAAAATTTTGGCCTTCTCCAACAGTGATCAAAAGTTGTCTTGAAGATATTCAGGGAAAAATGAGTTTAAAATGACATAATTTTCTTGCTTGTGAGTCTACCTGCCAAGACAAACCTAGGACTTATATGAACATAATTATAAAATGCTTTTCACACAAATGAAATCAGATTTAACAGTCGGAAAAATATCATTTTCTCACAGGTATGTTGAGTCAATATAATAAAAATCATTATTATACCTAAATTAATTTACTTATTTATTTCCATACCAATTAAACTGCTAAAAATTATTTAGTGGAGCTAGAAAAAATCATAACAAAAGTCATCTGGAAGAACAATAGGTCAAGAATATCAAAGGAATCAATGGAAAATATTCTAAAGAAGGTGACCTAGCTATGTCAGATCTCAATTCAAACATTATGAAGTGGTAATCATTAAAACTTTCTGGTATTGCCTAAGGAATAGAGTGGTGGATCAGTGGAACAGATTAGGTACACAAGACATACAGTAGGAAATGACCATAGCAACATAGTGTTTAATAAACCCAAAGACCACAGCTTCTGGGACAAGAACTCACGATTTGACAAAATCTGTGGGAAAACTGGAAAGTAGGATAGCAGAAACTAGTTATGGATCAACATCTTAAATTATATACCATGATAATGTCAAAATGGCTACATGGTTTAGACATACAGAGTGATACCATAAGCAAATTAAGAGGGCAATGAATAGTTTATGTTATGACCAAAGAAGATATAAAGAGTATTACAAAATATAAAATGGATAATAATGATTATATAATTTTTAAAGTGCTTGCACAAACAAAATCAATGAAATCAAAATTAGAAGGACAGCAGAAAACAATGGGAAAAATTTTTACAGCAAGTATCTTTGATAAAGGCTTTATTTCTCAAATATATAGAGAACTAATTCAAATTTATAAGAATACAAGACATTCCCCAACCGATAAATGGTCAAAAGATATAAATTTGCAGCTTCCAGATGAAGAAATCAAAGCTGTCTATAGTCATAGGAAAAAATGCTTTAAATCACTTTTTATTAGAAAAATGAAAATTAAAACAAGTCTGAGGTACTACCTCACATCCATCAGATTGCCTAAAATGACAAAAAAGGAAAATGACATATGTTGGAGGGGATGTGGGAAAACTGGGACACTATGCATAGTTAATAGAGTTGTGAACTGATCCAAACATTCTAGAGAGCAATTTCAAACTATGCCCAAAGGACTATATAACTGTGTATACCCTCTGATCCAACAGTACCACTACTAGGTATATATCACAAAGTGATCACGAAAAGGTGAAAAGAACCTATTTGCACAAAAATATTTCTATCAGTTGTTTTGTGGTGGCTAAGAACTGCAAATTGAGGGAATATCCATCATTTGGTGAATGGTTAAACAAGTTGTGGCATATGATTGTGATGGAATTGTGGTATGAAAAACGATGAGCAGGCTGATTTTAGAAAAATCTGGAAAGACTTACATGAACTGAGGTAGAGTGAAGTGAGCAGAATGAGGAGCACATCGCAATATTATACAACGATCAACTGTGAATGACTTAACTGTTCTCAGCAATACAATGATCCAAGATCCAAGTACTCATGGTGAAAAATGATATCCACCTCCAGAGAGAGAGAGAGAACTGATGAACTCTGAGAACAAATTGTATAATTTTCTCACCTTATTTTTCTTGCCTTTTTGCAACAAAGCTAATATGAACATTTAAGAAATGATATAATTAGGGGCGGCGGCCAGGTGGCTCAGCAATTAAGAGCACCGGCTCCAGTGTCGGGATGACTGGGGATCAAATCTGGGCTCAGATACTTAGCACCACACCCAGAAATAACTGGCCGTGTAACCTTGAGCAAGTTACTTAACTCCCATTGCTTTAAAAAATAATAATAAAAATGATATAATTTCCCCTTGCCAACATATTCAGGAAGTGTTTGCTGGATTATCCATTTCATATATTTAATACATAATGAGTGTACCTTGATTACAAGTACCCTGCATTACATTTTGGAAGTTGAATTCTTTGCAGATGGTAATGCACCTTGATCCTTAACTTGATCCTTGACTCCAATAATTTCTCTTCATTTCACATACTTGAAACACATTTACATATGTTTTTGTGTGTGTATGTATGAATATACAGATATTGACACATATATACTGACTGGTGAAAATAATGAATCCAATAAGGTAGTCACATGTATTCAAATATGTACTATGTAAAGTTATTATTATGTAAAATATGGTGATTGGTTCCAGTCCAGTCGAAACATGCCATGTAAACTTGAATAATGTAATCACTACATAGAATTCACTCATTTGCTAATAATGGAACTGGGCTATACAAAGGATATCTATTAGTTCTTTTTCCAGAAGAGGCAAAGAAAACACTTCAACTAAAAACTTGCAGGAGAAATAATTAAGTATATAAATAAGGCATTGAGTCCTATGATACTGAAGTATATAATCTGTTCCTTTTGGGCAAGTATAACAGTATAGGAAAAATCACATAGAAATTTTTTTTCAAAAGAAAACATAAAATAGGAAACATTTATTTGCTTTACTGAACTTTACCTGAAGCCATTTAATTTTTCTGCAGGTCATGATTTTTGTTCTGTAAAGCATAACTGTATGGAGAATTCAGTCTGCCAGAACCTAAATGACAGAGCAATATGTGTTTGTCAAGATGGTTTTCGAGCCCTCCGAGAGGACAATGCCTACTGTGAAGGTAATACTTTTGACTTTTAAGTAATCAAAAGTGATTATTTTATCTTTTGTAATTGCCTCTGTGATTACTTGGTTAAAATATACTTTTTAGGGGTGGCCAGGTAGCACAGCGAGTAAGAGCACCGGCTCCAGTGTTGAGAAGACCTGGAGATCGAATCCCGGGCTCAGACGCTTAGCACCCACCCAGAAACACCTGGCCGTGTAACCTTGAGCAAGTTACTTAACCCCAATTGCTTAGGGGCGGCCAGGTGGCTCAGCGAGTAAGAGCACTGGCTCCAGTGTCAGGATGACCTGGATCAAATCCGGGCTCAGATACTCAGCACCACACCCAGAAATAATAACTGGCCATGTAACCTTGAGCAAGTTACTTAACCCCAATTGCAATAAAATAAAATATACTTTTTACCAATAAATGTGAGAAGCATATGATTTTTTTCTCTTATATATATTTAAAATAATATGATCTTTAATATTAAGATCATGGATCTATTTACAAGGCATTATGGAATATGTTGCAAAATGTTAGTCTACGCTTAATTTCTGTGAGACTGCTGTCCAGTTTTCACAACAGTTTTTATCAAATAGGCAGTTTTTTCATAGATAATTTATGTTCTCCACTTTATCAAACACTAAGCTATTGAGTTTTATTGTTTCTTAATCTCACTTTTCTGGTTTCTTTTATTGATCTATCTCATTAATCTTTAACCATTATCATGTGGTTTTAATAACTGCTGCTCTGTAACACAGTTTGAGATCCTGAATTGATATTCCTAATTCATGACTATTTCTTTTTATCATTACCTTCATATTCCAGATCTTTTGTTTTATTCAAATGAATTTTGTTATTTTATCAAGTTCTGTAAAGTATTTGTTAATTGTATTAGTAAAATATTAAAAGTGTAAATTAATTTCAGTAATTTTGTCATTTTTATGACATTGGCACACTCAATGGGAAGAAAACCCATCCTTAAGCTTTTATTTTTTTCCTTAAGGAGCACTTTTAAATTGAGTCTATAAAAGTCCTTTTGTGCTTAGGGAGTTGATTCCCAAATATTTTACTCATTTTGTAGTTATTTGGAATGGAGTTTCCCTTTCTTTTATTGTTGCTTATATTTTATAATTATTCCATAGAAATGTTTTTGGTTTTAAGACCTTATAGCATATGTTAAAACTTTCCTGAAACTATTATCTCAATATTTTTTTTTGCTAATTCCCTAGGATTTTCGAAGTAAATCTTATCATCAGCAAATAGGAATAGTTTTCTCTCTTCTTCATCCATTTTTATTCCTTTAATTTCTTTCTTTTGTCTTATTGCTGTTGCAAACATTTACAGAATTATATCAAATAATGGGGGTGAGAATCCTTGCTTCACTTCTGTATTTATTGGAAAAAGTTCCAATCTATCTCCATTGCATATGATGCTTGCTTTTGCTTTAGACTTTATGTCTATACCTTGTAGGGCTTTTAGCATTTTAGCCTTTTGCCAAAGGCTGTTTTCTGAATATGTTGAGATGATCATTTGTTTTTGTATGTTTTGACTTTAATATGATTAATTATGTTGATTGTTTTCCTAATGTTGAACTATCATTGCATCCCTGTTATAAATTAACCTGATTCTAATGAATTATTTCTTGGATAAGTTTCTATAGTGTGATAGCATTTTGTTTAAAATTTTTGAGACATTGTTCAGATAGTGGTATATAGTTTTCTACCTGTGTTTTATCTTTCACTGTTTAGATATTAGAACTATATTTGTCTTCTAAAAGGATTCTGGTAGGATACTTTCTTTCTAAATTATTGAGGCTAATGTGATATATGAATATGAACTATTCTTTAAAAGTTTGATTGGATTCTCTTGTGAATCAATCCATCAGGACCAATATTTATTAGTTCTTTTGCATCTAGATCAATTTCATTTTCTAATATTGGATTATTTAAGATCTCTATATGATCTTCTGATAGTTTGGATATATTATATTTTTTCTTGGGGTCACACAGCATAAGAAGAAGAGAAAATGACCCTTTCTCAGCTTAGTGCATAGTGCCTATGAATAGGTATATTAGCCTCTTTCGTCCAAATACATACATACATACACATATATATGAATACATACACATATACATATATATATGAATACATACATATATACATATATATATGAATACATACATATATACATATATATGTAGGTGAAATCACTTTTCAAAAGTTAGGAAGCATTAATGTTAATGTAGTCCTCTTTGTAACTCCATAAAGAGCTATTGGCAGAAATCAAATTCTGCTTCTGTGTGTATTCTGACCATCACTTATTTTAAAAATAGAAATATAAAAATACTTTAAAATTGTATGATATTTAAGTAACTTTCTCCCTCAAATGTTAGAAAAGAGTTCTTTATCATTTGACACCCCTCCTCTTTTCACAGACATTGATGAATGTGCTGAAGGAAACCATTATTGTCGGGAGAACACCATATGCGTCAACATACCAGGTTCTTTCATGTGTATCTGCAAAGCAGGATACCTAAGAATTGATGATTATTCATGTACGGGTAAGAGACTATTATTTACAAAACAAAAT
>NW_027185867.1:1374947-1382184 GCF_028583685.1 Petaurus breviceps papuanus | reverse complement strand
GCCTCTAGTGTCAGATACTATGCTAGGTATTCAGAATATAAAGACAAAAATGAAATAGTTATTTCTCTTGAGGTGCTTACAATCCATCAGGGGGGACATAATTTCTTATTTTTAAATAAAACCTAGAGACTATGGATCAAAATTCTTCATATCTGATTGGGAAGTACTGTTTATTTTTTTGGGACATTCATGAAAAGATGAAATGAAATTGCTGTAAACTTTATTATACCTTTAAAACACAGTAAACTAACAGTTTGGACTAGGTAGGTAAATGTACTACATTCCCTATTCTTAAATTATCCTTGATATGTCAATATTTTTTATAGTGGCATACATATCATATTGAATACCTTGTCATTTTGTTTTAAAGAAGGAATAGCAAATTTTATGACTTTGGTTGCTGATTCATGTTTTCAGCCAAATTGCAAAACCTGAAAGATGAACAGAAGAAATAGAAGACTTTTTTAAAAGTCATTTGTGGGGAAAGGTTCTAGAAGTTTAAGAAAGGTCTTATGCAGAATACAAAGTTTGAGCTGAACTTTGAAAGAAACAAGGGATACAAAAATGCAAAGGTGAACTTTCTAAGAAGATAGCCAATGAAACAAGGATGTCATGGAGGTATAATTGACAAGACTTGTCTACGGCTTGGATATGTGGAGTGAATGAGAGAGGAATTTAATGACTCCCGGGTTGTGAAATAAGAAAGGATGGTGGTGCCACTGACAGAAAGAGGGATGTTACATTTTGTGGGGAACATAATGAGTTCTACTTTGGATGGCTTTCATGCTTCTTATTTAGGAAAAGTAAGAAAAATTAGAGAAACAAAACAATATGGTATAAAACATGGTTTGTCCTGAAACCCAAGACAACATAAATAAAGAACTTAGAGGTGTATTTTAGTGATAGGATAATAGGGTTTTTTTTTTCAAGAACTGATGGCCTAATGAAAGAAAAAAAATATGTTAAAAAAAGTCCAAAACAAGACATTTAAACCTACTCTGGAGATGAAGATAACAAAAAAGTCTTAGCACTTCTACAAACAAGAGTTTGACTTTTACATCAAAAATCAAATCTCCAAATTTGTTGTCTTGTTCTTGTTGAACAAGAAACTTAATCAGTTTCTAAGTCACAAGTTTTATTGCTAAAGTCTAGAACTAGTGATGTGCTGGTGAATGTTTAAAACAACAGATTTTCTGGGGGAAAGTATGCATATGTACATACATAAGTTTATTACAAATATTATTCATCTAGAAGATGTGTAGCACATAATTTACAAATAATAAAGTATACAATACTCTTTATTTTATATGGCCAATTGAGTTTCTTTTTTTTCTTTTTTAAAATTTTTTTGGTCTTTATTAATTTGTTTGTTTACTTTTAGTTTACAAGATTTAGCTCCACAATTCCTTGAGTTTCAAATTTTCATCTCCCTCCCTCTCCTCCCCCCGATGATGGCAAACTATCAAGTATAGGATCTGCAAATACTTTCACATTAGATATTAGTCAGGTTATAAAGAAGGATTGTATCAGATGGAATGAACAATGGGAAAGAGGAAACAAAACCAAACAAGAAAAAGAAAAAGATCAGGTAGCTTGCTTCAATCTGGATTCAAACTCAGTTCTTTCTACTTCTTTCTCTGGATGTAGACATGTCTCTCCATCATGAGTCTTTTGGGGGTTGACTTATAACCCTGCATTACTGAGAAGAATCCAGTCTATCAAAGTTGGTCATCAAACATACGTTGTGTCTGTAATTGTGTACAAATTTCTCCTGGTTCTACTCTTCTCACTCAGCATCAATTCATATAAGCCTCTCCAGGTAAACATGAAGTCCGTCTGCTCCTCGTTTCTTGTAGCACAATAGTATTCCATTACATTCATATACCACAACTTGTTCAGCCATTCCCCAATTGATGGGCACCCTCTTAATGTCCAATTCTTTGCCACACAAAAAGAGCTGCTATAAATATGTTTGTACATATGGGTATTCCTCCCACTTCTATGATCTCTTTGGGATACAACCCTAGAAGTGGTATTGCTGGATCAAAGGGTATTAAATTATTTATAGCCCTTTGGGCATAATTACAGATTGCTCTCCAGAATGGTTGGATCAGTTCACAAGTCCACCAGAAATGCATTAGTGTTCCAATTTTTCCATATGCTCTCCAGCATTTGTCATTTTCCTGTTTTGTCATCTTAGCCAATCTGACTGGTGAGATGTGGTACCTCAGAGTTTTTTTGATTTGTATTTCTCTAATCAATAGTGATTTAGAGCATTTTTTTCATATGCTTATAGATATCTCTAATTTCTTCCTCTGAAAACTGGCTGTTCATATCCTTCGACCATTTATCAATTGGGGAATAGCCAATTGTTTTTCTTTTTTTTTCTTTTTTTTTTAAAGCAATTGGGGTTAAGTAACTGGCTCAAGGTTACACGGCCAGTTATTTCTGGATGTGGTGCTGAGTATCTGAGCCCAGATTTGATCCAGGTCATCCCGACACTGAAGCCGGTGCTCTTACTCGCTGAGCCACCTGGCCTCCCCTAAGCAATTAGGGTTAAGTAACTTGCTCAAGGTTACATGGCCAGGTGTTAGCCAATTGATTTTCAAAGAACGTTTTCACTGATGCTTGCCGAAAAGTTATCTGTAATCAACCTATGTTTTCAATTCAAACCTAATTTGACATAAGGAGTTGCATCTCAGTCTAACAACTCTTTTCCCAATAAATTTGTTATTAAATATGATATGTAATCTGTTATATGTGTTCTATTTCTCATCCTCATACAAATTATATTCATTAAATTGAAGTCTCTTTCAGCTCCAGCACTACTGATAGCACTAGTAATATCTTTTTAATTTTTTGCATAGTTACAGAGATTGGAGCATTGTTTGATTCTACATTATTTCATACAAAATCCTGAAAATCACTCAAATAAATTTGATGTTTTAAAATTTTATTTAACTGATACATTTTTTCTCCAGTTATCCATGGTGAATTTAGTTCTTCATAAGGTCAAATGGATGGTTGTAATAAATCAAGATAATTTAAATTTATTTCATTCTTATTTCTGTCTGATAAAAGATGTAAGTTCATCTGTTGAACTGTTTTCTAGTAAAATATTCATAGGAAAAGCATTAAATGTATCATTTTTGTTAAGTTGAATATTTTTAAATGTATATGATAATAAAATATTCAACTTGAGCTTCATATTTTCTAGTTCTGATGTTTAAATTTACCAAATCTCTGATGATGGTTTGCATAATTATTGTATTACTGAATGTCAGTTGCTCTCAAATGCAGTGAAGTTGAAAATCAAGAAAAATTGTGAGGAATACTAACCATGAAAGCAAGGTCTTGTGTTAGCTATTCGCTGGCAAACCTAAACATAATAAAGAAGGAGAAAAATGCAGAATATACATGCCATACAACAGTAGTAATCCATAAATTAAAAGCCACCCATATGGGTCCCAAGACTCAATCAATATTTAATAATTTCCATTGTGATTTCTTTAGCTATGGTTTTTAACTTGGTCTGATGCTTGATGAGACTGGTGATAAAGGGAAATATTTTTAAATTAATAACTTATTTTATTCCAGATATCTACTAATTATGTGATAACTGTTATCAGTATTTAACATGCCAAATGATGATGTTAGGAACATTTTCTAACAGCCTAGCTAGTCCATATTTTCTTCCCAGCATTGTATTAACACCATCAAAAAAAGGCAACTAAGTATGTTTTCAAAATTTATTATTAAAGTCACAATAATTTACATTTGATAATAATGTGTTGAAAACGCATTTGGCTATGGATGGCATCAATTCTTTTATTTTTTACCTCAAGGTTAACTTTTTAATTTATAAAAAAACATAATTAAAACTCCATAAAATAAAAGTTCCTTACAATATCCATAGCTAGGCTGACCTTCAACTTTGGGTTCAGTCTTAGGGATTTTTAAAAAATGTTCCCTATTTGAAGAATTACAACATTGGAAAGAGTGCTAAAATTTGGTAGCATATGAAGAGTAACTCTTTGATTTAATAATAATACTGTCGGATTACAGCCTGATTAGCTCTTCTACCCAACCACTTGGTTCTCTTTCAGAAACAGCATACTTAAAAAGGCCCCTTAGGTTCAATGGTTATATATTTCATTAGGCAGGACAGTGGCTTTTTTTTTTATCATGTCTTGATATTTTTAATAATACTTTTTTCCAATTATATGCAAAGACAGATTTTAGCATTCATTTTCACAAGACTTTGAATTTCAAATTTTTCTTCCTCCCTTCCCTCCCCAATTTGATATAGGTTATATATGTGCAACATGTGAGGCATATTTCCATATTAGCCACAGTTGTAAAAAAAGAAACAGACCATAAGGGGAAAAAACATGAAAAAAAAATATAAAGAAAATAAAAATGGTATGCTTTGATCTGCATTCAGAGTCCAAAGTCCAGAGTCTTTCTCTGTATGTGCATAGCATTTACCATCATGAGTATTTTGTAACTATCTTGCATCATTGTAATGCTGAGAATATCATCACACAATGTTGCTATTACTGTGTATAATCTTTTCCTGGTTATGCTTATTTCACTTTACATCAGTTCACACAAGTCTCCATATTTTTTTGAAATTTTGACATCAGTTCTCGGTGGTACAGTTGATTGAACTTCTCAATCTAGATAAATAATTAGGGTGCTTTTCTTAGAAATTGTAGATACCTCATCATTTATGATAGAGATTTTTGTATTCTATGATATTCTTAAGTCTCTTTATCTTAATTTCTTTTGTGATTTGCTCTGCTATTCTTGTTTCACTGTATTTGTCTATGTGAACTGTATCATCTTTTGCCAACATCTACTACATTTTTTCTTATAATTCTGTTGTCCCTTCAGTGTCAGTAAAAGGATTATTTTGTTTTACTAAACTGCAAATAGTAGTTAACATTTTAGAGTAAGCATCAAAATTTTTTATTATTTAGTTAATGCACTAAATTGGAAATTGATTCATTAGCTAATTCTTTTAAGAAATCTTGAATTTAGTATTGGCTGTAGAAACTTCATGTTCCCTAATTTTTTTTTAAAGAGGGGCATGCCTAGTAGTTTTATTACTGTCATTTGAATACATGCTATATTCCTTCGACACATGGACATGGTTTTCTGCTTTCACTCCTTAATGTTGAATTGTTAGACAATTTTTACATCACAGTCAACTTTCTTTTAGTTCAAATCTGTTGTAATGTTCTATAAATATAAATACTTGTTTTTTATTCCAAAAGTCCAGAAGCATAAGATTAGTTATATCTTCCTTTGAGAAACATGATATCTTTTGTTTAATGACTGCTTTATCAACAGATTCCAAGTTTAGTTATGTTGGCTTTAACACTCCACAATGATGTTTGTTCTTATCATTATTTTCTGGGTTTGTTTTTACCTTCTTCATGCTTAAAAACTTAATAGATCACTGGTGTGTTGGCATTTTCATGATCAGAATCCGAAAAATAATTTTTTGTTGGTAAAATTCACAATACCACTTGAGGATATTAAAATAATGTAAATATTTTTGCAACTTTTTGTCTATTCATGATGTAACAGTTATAGACATGACAAATATTTAAGTTTAATCTGCATTATTAACATATTCACCTCATATTCTTAACATATTATTTATAGCATATTATTAACATATTCACCCACAAATAAACAAAACAATATATCAAACCCTGACTTCCAACACTTGCTAATTCCTATGGTCTAAATACTCCCACCATGGCAGTTTTCAAATTGCCAGTGTGACATCACTGACCATTGAGTTAGGAAAAGATGTGCAGAAGGACGCCATTAATAGTATTTCTACCAAACAGATACAATGAATGTGAATAACCTCAAGCACATAGATGATAGAAAAATATAGTGAAATAGTTAGAAAGTGGTGAGTTTTGAGTATTTATTACCATTGTTTTAATAGCATTTATTTAATTACAAGTTTACATAATTTAATTTTTAACATTGTGTGTGTTTAACAATTGGCTTGCAAAAAAATCCTTAAAATTTAACTATTGGATCTCATAAGCCAGTATGAACCATCTCCAATACACCATTACTAGAAACCTGTTGTAGAAGGGCTTGGTATAAAACCAGTGTCTGATGTATTTATGAAACAAAGTCAAGCACAGTATATTCCATGGCTCCATTGACTATATTTAGCAGAAAAGTGCAAGAATAGTTTACTAGGATGATAAAGAAAAAAATTTTTGAAATCACACAAAAACTTAGGCTACTCATTGAGAGCTTCATCTTCTCATATTACTAATAAATCTCCCACCACTTTCTCCTACTTCTCCCCTTTCTCATTTTAATAGGTAGTGTTTCCTCTTGCCAAGGCAAACCCAGCTGTAGCAGAAGTGATCTCATTTCATACTGTCTTCAGCAGTTGCTTCTTCTGTGATCTACTCTGTCTCACTAATCTTTAATCTCTCCCTGTCTGCTGGCTGCTTCCCTACTGCCCAGAAACAAGCTAGTGTCTCCCTCATCCTAAAAAAAGCCCTTCCCTTGATATCTCCATTTCCACTAGCAATTATTCTATATTTATCCTCTCCTTTGTGGTTACACTCCTTGAGAAGGCCATATTATCTACACATAAGGCCAAAATATCTAAAAATAGATATTTTTACTTTCTTTCCTTTCATTCTCCTATTAACTTTCTGCAATCTGGCTTCTGACTTCATCATTGAACTGACATAGATCTCTCCAAAGTTACCAATGATTTCTTAATTGCCAAATTGTTGAGCAGATGACTTCCTGAAAATGATGGGGTCCTGAATGGGAAACAGTTCACCCACTCCCCACATTCTGCTGAATGGAGGATGAGCTGGGATGAGAAGAGACTTGTGTCAGGTCAATAAACTTGCAATCTATTTAAATAGTCTTGGTTTGAAGAGCTAATATACTACCAGGATGGTAGTATATCAGAGGAGGGAAAGGGGTGTATTCAAGAGATGTTACAACAATTAAATCAACAGGCCTTGGCAAGAGATTAGATATAGAGGTGAGAGAGAGTGAGAAGTCAAGGATGATACCTGTTATGAGTCGAATTTAGAGTAACAAGTCTGTAAATTATCTCTATAGATGTGATAGCCTTCTTCTTCATCCTCTTCTTCTTCTTCTTCCTCCTCCTCCTCCTCTTCTTCCTCTCTCTCTCTCTCTCTCTCTCTCTCTCTCTCTCTCTCTCTCTCTC
>NW_027185867.1:1347443-1374937 GCF_028583685.1 Petaurus breviceps papuanus | reverse complement strand
CTCTCTCTCTCTCTCTCTCTCTCTCTCTCTCTCTCTCTCTCTCTCTCTCTCTCTCTCTCTCTCTCTCTCTCTCTCTCTCTCTCTGGAAAAACCCATTTGCCCTTCTTTGTTTGATCATTTCCATTCTTGTCATTTTGATGCAGAGATATTCAATGAGAATTATTACCATGTATATGTACATCATGTGTAATCCTTAGCTTAGTATATAATAGACTAATCTCATATTAATTGAACTACCAAGCACCTGGAGAATCAGGACATTCATCCATTCATTCAATAAGCATTTATTAAGTGCCTACCATATACCACACACTGTGCTAAATGCTGGGGATTAAAAAAAAAAAGGAATTTGCAAAAATAGTCCCTGTCCTCAAGGCAACATGATGCTAGATAAATAAGTGCAAAATATAAACAAAAATAAAAACTTCTAATAGAAGGTAGCATTTCACCTGAACTTTCACTGAAGAAAGTCACAGATCCTAAGAGGCATTGTTGCTGAAGATTTGCTTGCCAGTAATACAGAGGAATAAAGATGGATGATGGTATGTCAAGCATAGGGAACAAAAAATAGACCAATTTGTCGGGAACTCAGAGTAGCCAAAGGAAAGTAACCTGGAAAGGTGGACTAGGGACAGATTCCAAAGACTTTACATGTAAGAAGAAGAGTATCTATTTTATATATGTAATATATGTGTGTATATTTATATCTGGAGAGATAGAGATATACACACATATACACACATTTATACACACACTATATGTATGTACATATATACAACACACATGTATATTATATATTACATATATAAAATACATACTCTTCTGCCTGTCATGTAGTCTTTGCAATCTGCCTATAGCCCACCTTTTCCAGGAGATACATAGATAGATAGTCCTATATGGAACTGGGCACTACTAAAGCTTGTTAAGCAGAGGAACAACATGGTCAAACTTGTGCTTTAAGATAACTTTGGCAGCTCCATGGAGAATGAACTAAAAAGCAGAGATATTGGAGAGACAAGACCAACTAGGAAGCTATTGTAATAGTCTATATAAGAAGAGATAAGAGTGGTGGTTGTGTAAGTGGATTGAAAGGGGAAAATAAGAAAAATATTATGGAAATGGAATTAATACTTCACAACTGAATAGATATGTGGCATGAAAGGGATTAAAGTGTTTGAAGAGCTCCAAGGTTGTAAATGTGGGTGAGATGGTAGTAAACTTAACAAAAACAGGAAAGTTGAGAAGGCAAAATTAATTTTTTTGGACATATTGAATTCAAGATGTTTATGGGACTTCCATTATAAATTGGTGATAGAGAATTCAAAGTTAGAAGAGACACTAGGGAATATTATTGGAATAGTTGGAAGTCACCTGCATATTGATGAAATTTGAAACTATGGGAATTAACGAGATCACTGACAATATAGCGAAAGAAGATACCCATGGTTAAGAAGTGGAATATCAATGATGATCCAGAAAATGAAATAGAAGAAAAGTGAAAAAGTTTCCTATTCAACAAGACTCCAGTTGCTCCTAATTGTTCCAGAAGACAAAAAGATACCCCCCCCATTTCTATTTTAAAGCCCTAACCAAATTCCATCTCTCAAACTTCAATCAACATTACTTCATCCCCCCACTCTAATATACTCTTCTCTATGTTTTCTGTGGTTGCTCTCTCAACCACCCACTCACACTGACAAATTGAGTCCCCAGAATAAGACTGCCTACTTATCTATTCCCTGAGAATCTAGAGGTAGTTCTAAGTAATTCAGAGGGTTTCTTTCTAATGGTATAGCTAGCACCCACTGGTGTGCTTCCTCTATTGATTATTCATTGATAAATATTAGCAGATTTCTTTTGGAAATGATTATTTGTTATGGTGGTATAGCCGGTACATGAACCCACCAAAAGTCTATGATATACTCTCCCACAAGTATATACATATTCCAGAGGAAAGTTGGCTCAAATTTGTAGGACATGAAAGGGTGTAGTAGCCCTTGGAAGTAATTTTAGTACAATTCTCAAAATGTTTGCTTGTGGCATCATATAGCTTTTCTGTAGGGATCCCTGTTGCAATGTTAATGGAATAGAAAGATCTTTCCTGTCTATTAATAGGTCTATGTGACCACATGTGTCCCCTTCTCTCTTTGAACAGCAACCATGTTCCCAGGTCTAAAGGTACACAGATATTTCAATCATGGATGTCTTGCTGCTTTTACAGCTGTGATACATCCTGAGTCACATAGAGCCCAGTGGTGGAGGAGCTTGCTTGAGGGAAGCTTGCTTACAGGGAAGTTTGCTTGTAGGAAGGCTTTCACATCTTTAGGTACTAAGCTATATATAAGAGTCCCCCAATTACTTAAGTGTTGATGCTCTCCTGGTTCAGTGGTGTATCGTAGGTGGTTGTATTACTTTGTTCAGACAATTGGAGCCCTGACTGTTGAATCTCTGTGCTAATTTCTCTGCTCATATTTTCTACTTTCTGTAATTAAAGTAAGGTTGTTGACCCCTTTAAAGTTTCTTTCCTTTAGAAAAGCAGATCAAAGAACCTGTGATAATAGGCCATCCTGAGTGTACTAGAGTGTTTGCTACTACACCTGTATAGCTTTGAATCTATCTTTCTTAACTGTGCCCAGTTTGTCCATGGTTCCTGTTGTAATAATCATTTTACAAAAATGTTTTTCCAAACATGCCATGGGGTTGCATATGGAAAGTATAAAAACCTCCCTGCTATTAGAAGCTCACAAAGTCCTCCTCTAGCCAAATGTAGAAGGAAGAAATTTGAGACCAAGGCTAAGACCAAAGCTCTTCTCCTCAAAACATAATTCTTTGTCAAGAGCTTTGCTGGCTCATTATATGTTTATTATATCCCTGGATTTAAAATTTGCTTGCTATGTTATAGAAAATCCACAAAGAGAAATGAGTTTTCCTTAGTCAATATCAATGTACTTTCTGTGCTATATGGCTCCCTTTCCTCTACTGGCTTTCAGGGACTTCTAAATGGAACAAAGACTTTTCTTATCTATTCTCAAGCCATATATATCCAAACACATCTTCCTCTTTTCACCTAGTTCGCTAAATTGTTCTTATGGAGGAGATGGGGAGGTGGGCCAAAGTTATCAGAAAATAGCATCTTGCCATTTACTTTAAGTGGGGGGTGGTAATGAATTATTCAGTTGATCCTTTTCTCTCCCTCCCTCCACCCCATTTTAATATTACTTGTTTTAAGCAAATCTTTTGCAATCTGAGGGCAAAGTCCTTGGTCTGAAATCCCGAATAGATCTTTAGTGACTTGGAGAAATTCTGCATTATCATTTTTTAATATCTTTTGCAGAGCCTTATATTAAAAAAATCTCAGGAAAAATCTCTGTGGTACAATTCATAATAAAATTCAGTTATTAATATTCTTTCATACTTCCCAATTCATGGTAACACAGTTTAACAAACAAATAGCATTTTGGAAAATTAATCCCTGTTTTATTGCTTACAACAAGGCTTGTGCAGTACAATGATTCACTGACTACAAAGAAGGTTGGGGTCCTGGCCACCTCTCTCCCTTACTGGGGGTACCTTACTCTGGGCTTAGATGGATATCAAGGACCACAACAAACCATTCCTGGATCCATTGCAGAGTTGGGGGGCTGGGGTACTCATTTTCTCCCTTTCACTCTGAGGTCCTATTATGCTGGAGCTACCCACCCCCATACATTATAGATTTGATCACTGACTGCTTCTTTATTATCCTTCATTCTTGAGGAGGACCACTTGGGGTCAAGGTACAGTATTTCTGACTGTGACTGATCAGTCAATACAAGCTCAGAAATCTCTACAATAGATCATACTCAAATGATCCATATGAACATTTGGAGTAGAGATGTCTCTAAACTTGCACACTTCATGTTTCTTTTAATCTACTGCAATTCTGCTTTCTTTATAAGGTACACCATGTTTTTTGATTCAGGCATAACATGCTGGATGGTCCTGTGCCAGTGTCTCCCATATCTCATAACGAATTCCAAAACTCTTCAGAGGTCTTGAGAGTGTCTTTGTATTTCTTCTTTGACCTCCATGTAAGCACTTGCCTTGTGTGAGTTTTTGATAAAGTAGTCTTGTGGGCAACATACTTTCAGCACTCAAACTATATGGCTAGCCCACTGGAGTTTGAATGTGAGGCAGTTCAGCTTGGGAAAGGACCTGTGTTTGGTATATTAGATGATCTTCAGAATCTTCCTAAGACAATTCAAATTGAACAATTTAAATTCCTGGCATGGCACTGGTAGGCTGTCCAGGTTTCACAGGCATACAACAATGAGGTCGGTCCAACTGCTCTGTGGACCTTCAGTTTGGTAGGCAGCCTAATAACTTTTTGCTCCCACACTTTCCTTTGGAGTCTCTCAAACACTGAACTAGCTCTGGCAATGTGTGCATCAACTTCATCATCTATGTAGACATCCCTGGAAAGTATACTGCCAAGGTAAGTGAACTTATCCACAGCATTCGAAATTTCTCAAATTCCTGTAACCCAGGGTTCCCTGTATAGATGGTTTGGTGTTGCCTGTGTTCCCTTGGTATTAATTCTCAGGTCAAAATTAACACAAGCAGCAGAGAATCAATCTATATTTTGTTATATCTCAGACTCAGAGGCTGCATTGCGTGCACAATCATCTGCAAACAAAAAGTCATGCACCAACTCTCCTTCCATTTTGTCTTGGCTTATAGTCATTTCAAGTTAGATCCTTTACTGTCAGTACAATCACTGATCTTGATACTATTTTCATCTTCATTCATTATGTCCAACAACATCACAGAA
The DNA here is from genome assembly GCF_028583685.1 of Petaurus breviceps papuanus. Classification (NCBI taxonomy): domain Eukaryota; kingdom Metazoa; phylum Chordata; class Mammalia; order Diprotodontia; family Petauridae; genus Petaurus; species Petaurus breviceps. The sequence goes on along the minus strand of NW_027185867.1, from coordinate 1,370,127 downwards.
AACATCATGCTAAACAGCATAGGAGCAAGCACATAGCCTGGTTTCACTCCATTGGTAACTGGGAAAACACGAGGCCACCATCCATTATCTAGCAAGCATGCCATCATGAAACTGATGTACAATACTGATGAACTTCTCTAGGCAACCAAATTTTGCTGTAATTTTCCACAAGCCCTTATGACTGACAGTATCAAAGTCTTTGATAAAATCAATGAATGTTATATACAGACCTCTCTTCTCTTCCTGGCTTATCTCCTGGAGTTGTCAACAGCAAACCTTTCCACAGCTTTCTGAAGCAAACTGGCTCTCAGGTAGATGATCATTTTCCAAGTGAAAAAAAAGCCTATTAAAGAGGACTCTTTCAAGAATCTTTCCAGCAATGACTAAGAGAGAGACCATAATTCTCACCCCATGATTTCCCTTTCCTTTATAGAGATGGACAATGGAGGCATCCTTGAACTCCTGAGGGATAACCTCCTCTTACCACATAACCCTGAAAATTTCAGTCAGTTTTTCTATGAGCAGTGGACCCCTTCTCTTAAAAATCTCAACAAATCTTGACCAGCCACTTTGCCACATGAAAGGAGCCATTCAAAACCTTTTCCTAAGTTGAAAGTTGGACTAGAGAGAGATTGACTTCAACCTGAGATATACAATCAATGGCTTCAGCACTGATTGATGACAGTCCTTTGAGAACACTATGGAAGTGTTCAGTCCAACTCTCTAGGATCATGTCCTTATCACTAATCAATGTGGCTCCATCAGCACTGAGTAACTGAGATGCACCATAGGTCTTTGGTCCATAAATACCCTTCAAAGCATCATAAAAGCACTTTGAGTTATTACTATCAGTGTAAGACTGAATTTCATTTGCCTTCTTCCTGAGGCAAGAATCCTACATCTCTTTCTCTCAGCTTCACTTGATGGAATAAAAATTACCTTCTTAGATATGGACAAACTGTCCTGCTGGTAAACTCTGCGCAGTTCTCATTTTTGTTGTTGTTCTTTAGCAACTTGTGTGAATTATAAGTTTAAGAGGAACTACTACTTCTATTTTTAGGAGGAATAAAAATCATTTAATCTACTTTCAATTATAAGATTGTTGGATATATCTCTTTTTTAGAAAGTGACTGGGTAAGAATGAGGATTTAGAACAGTAGCTACATAGAGGAGCTTCAGAGCAATTGCTATGACCTCAGGGTTTCTTATAGAATAGAATAATATAGAATTGGATTTGGAGTCTTCTTCCAATTATTAGCCAAGGTGACAGTTCTCTTTTGACTTGTCATTTGGGGAAGACTGGAAAAAAACTACATATCTAAAGTCGTTCATGCATCTGGATGATTTTGAAGTCAACTACAGGAGTTACTTTTGAATTTGCCACATTACTAATCTTCAGCTTGCTGCATGCACTTTACAATTCTATCTCAGAATTACTCTCTTCCTCAGAATCCAAATTCTGCTTGGTGTAAGGGAAAATTATAAACTTTTAGAACCATTCAAATGCAAAATGAGAAGGTGAGGGATCTAAGAATCTTCAAACAGAAATTGGATGATCACTTGTCAAGGATGATATATTTAGGAATTCTTGTTGCACTTGATGATCTCTGAACACCCTTCCAAAACTTTATGGGTCTGTAACTACTCAGTGATAGTCCATTAGATTCTTCACATGTTCCCCTTCTGAAGAGGTTATGAAAAATGTGTCTGTGTCCTTTTGCTTAAACATTTTGGAAAATAATTATTTAAAAGAAGTTTTATTAGCTGAAAATGTTCTTCACACTCAGTCTTTAATGATAATTTTTTTACACCTTCAGAGCATGATGAATGTATCACAAATCGGCACAACTGTGACAAAAATGCACTATGCTTCAACACTGTTGGAGGGCATAATTGTGTCTGTAACCCTGGCTATACAGGAAATGGAACCACATGTAAAGGTAAAGTAAAACACTAAGTATTTTAATCAGCTAATTTTAGAGTGCTGCTATGGAGACTGTAAGGCATACAAAATAGAGCTCACATAATATAAAATTTTAGTAATGATTCCTTGTTGACATTGTTTATATCTATTTAAATATATATCCAAATTTTAGCTTTAAAACAAAAATGCAAAATTTTAGTCAAAAGTGACTCATTTTAAATGTCTAATCTTTTTTCCCTCAGAGTAGACTCTTCTTTATGAATGCCTTTCATTATAAATCTTGTAAATGTCAAATTTGATGAATACCCCAGCATTGCTAGAAAGTTGGATTACATAGCAATAGAATATTTTTCATACATTCTATGAAAGCCTTCCAAAATATACATTTTCTTTATAGAATTATGCAAATAGTCATATGCAATCAGAATAAAAAATGCTCTAATAATAATTTTTTAAAATTATTTTAAGTAAAATCATGTCCTTTTTCCCCTTCAAATTGATTTGTAAACCATAGCTAATCTTCCCTGTATTTCTGTAAGATGAAAAATTTAGTACTGTTTAATACATACATAAAAAAGGAATTGAGATTGTGATTTGAATAAAAAAGCAATATTTTTTTGTCCTAGGACTTAACTCAAGTGGGATCATATAGGATTAAAAAAAATCAAAGTTATTATTCTTTAGGTAGATATAGGAAAAAGTCTGAGCTACATTGTTGACAGGTACCAATTAATTCAGTATACTATACTCAAATACAGGTTGTAAGTGGTAATTTTAGTGAAAAATGAAAATAATAGTTTCTTTTTATATAGAAATGCAATATCAAAAAGAATATGTAAAAGCAAATAGTGAAATGTTTCTGGAGGATAATTATTCAGTTTGAAGACTGACCACAGTGGTCAGGAAAAAAATCAGCTTTTGCTGATTTGGAGCAAGATATTAGATAAGATACATAAGAAACAGAAATTTTGGGTTTTTGGTCTTAGAGTCCAATGAAAGTTGGATAGACTCAAATATGCTAAACACAAGTAATAAAATCTACACATATGGTAAATTCTATGAAAATGCTAGTGAATGGGGGGAAAGGAGGTAAATTTTATTGGTGTAATGTTACTGTAAAAAGTGTATCTATATACTTTAATAAGATATAGAAGCATTATCAGTATATTCTCTGCTCCCAAGTATCAAAGTTTGAGTCTCCTACAGAAGAAAGAGAGGCATGGCGCATGAGCAAGAAAAATAATGAGGACATTGCTGATGGAAAAGTGATAACGTGTGCAAGCACAAGGCATTGAAAAATGACAAAGTACATATGAGCAATTGAAAGGGGTTTACCTCAATGAAATGGATAGTTAAGGCCATTAGGTAAGGGCAAGCTCCTTAAAATATATTCTTAGGAGTTACAATGCAATATTAGGAATGAACAAAGATATTACAGACTTTAGGAGGAAATGAATGGACAATCAGATAATATCAAAGCCAGAAGAGACATCAGAAGTTGTTTGGTTTAATTTATACCTGAGCAATGGTCCCTTCTATAGCTTACATACTGGTGGTCAATGAAAATCCAATTCTAGTCAGCTAATATTTATTAAGTTTCTACTGTGTTCAAAGCACTGGGCTAAACTGTAGGGATACAAGTTTCAATTTGACAGAGACCTTGTCCTCAAGATAATATTACAATAAGAAGCCATGTGTAAAAATATCTATGACAAAAAAGAAGAATGCAAAGTAGAAGTAGAAGTCCATGTAAAATACTATGAGAAATTTTTATCTGAGAGGGAGGGATCAGGTCCGAAAAACATCATAGATAATATGGCATCTGCTTTGAGCCTTAATTGAAAAGTAGTGAGGTGGAAGATTTTATTATAGGCATGACAAGCACAAGAAAAACTACAGAGATGGAAAACTGAAATACAAAAACTGGTGACAGAGAATGATATAGTTTATCTCAAACATAGGACACATATTAAGGGAGTAATATGATGGAAAAGTAGGTCATAGATGAATTGTAAGTGCCTTAGAATGATAAGATAAAGAATTTAACATTTATTTTGTGGGCAACAAAGAACCCCTGAATGTACCTGAGTGGAATAATAGGATTTAGAACTGAAAAGGGTCATAAATGTAATTTAGCTTTATCACCTAATTTTACAAATTAGAAAGAAAATTCAAAGAGAATAAATGTCCAGTGTAACATAGGTACAGAGTCAAGATCTAAACCCAAATTCTGGCCCAAAATCCAGTGTTTTTCTCAATATTCTATGTTTCCTTGCAGTGACATGAGCCCTAAGGAGATTGTTTAGACAGAGGTATGAAGATGGATTAAAGAAGGGAGTGACTAATAGAAATATGCAGTTTCAGTATCCATATATTTAAAGCTCTGAGCTTTGCAATACATTTTCTTTCCAATAATCCTGTGAGATTAATAGTACAAGTATGATTATCTCCTGGTTCTGCTCATTTCATTCAATATCAGTTCATATAAGTCTTTCCAGGTTATTCTGAAGTCTGCCTGCTCATCATTTCTTATAGCACAATAGTGTCATGTTACAATCATATACCACAACTTGTTCAACCATTCCATTATCATTACAATATTGTTATTACTATGTACAATGGTCTCCTGGTTCTACTCCCTTCAGTCTGCATCAATTAATGTTGATCTTTCCAGGTTTTTCTGAAACCATCTTGGTCTTCATTTTTTATAGCACAATAGTATCCCATCACAATCACATACTACAATTTGTTTAGCCATTCCCCAATTGATGGGCATCCACTCAGTTTCAAATTCTTTGTGACCACAAAAAGAGTTGTTATAAATATTTTTGTACTTATGGTTCCTTTTCCTTTTTCTTTGATCCTTTTGGGGCATAGACCTAACAGTAGTATTGCTGAGTCAAAGGGTGTGCACAGTATTGTAGCATTTAAGGCAGCATTCCAACTTTTTCTCCAGAATAGTTGGACCAATTCACAATTTCACCATCAATGAATTAATGTCTCAATTTTTCCAAACTCCCTCCAGAATCTCTAATTTCCCTTTTTCTATCATGTTTGCCAACTTGACAGGTGTGAGATGGTAGCTCAGAGTTGCTTTAATTTGCATTTCTCTAACCAACAGTGATTTCTTTTCATATGACTATAGATAGCATCGATTTCTTTATCTAAAAACTTCCTGCTCATATCCTTTGATCATTTATCATTTGGGGAATGGCTTTTATTTTTATAATTTTGTTTAGTTCTCTATATATTTGAGAAATGAAATCTATATCAAAGAAACTTATTCTAAATTCCCTCCCCTCCTTCCAGTTTCCTCCTCTCCATCTAATTTGGGCTACATTGGTTTTATTTGTGCAAAATCTTTAAAAAAAATTTAAAGGATTCATCCTCTTCATTTAGAATAACTGATTTATTAGCTTATAATCGGGCAAAATAGTTCCTGATAATTGCTTTAATTTCATCTTCTTTTGTGGTGCATTTACTCATTTCATTTTTGATAATGGTATTTTAGTTTCATCTTTTTTTAAATCAAATTAGTTAATACTGTGTCTAACATTATTTTTCATAAAGCTCTTTCTGATTTTATTTATTTGTTCCATTTTATTTTACTTTCAATCTTATTAATTCCTTCTGTGATTTTGAGGATTTCTAGTTTGATGTTAAATGGGGATTTTAAGTTTGTTCTTTTTCCAGTTTTTTTAATGGCACACACAACTCATTGATCTGCTTTCTCTCTCTCTTTTTTCTGATGTAAGCATGTAGAGATATAAATTTTTGTTTAAGTACTGCATTGGCTATATCCCACAAATTTTAGTAAGTTGTCATGTTGTTGTCATTTAAAAAATGAAAGTATTGATTGTTTCTATGACTTGTTCTTTGACCCATCTATTATTTAGGCTGAAACTATTTAGTTTCCTTTTAATTTTTAATCTATGCTTTGAGGGTCCTTCATTGAATTTAATTTTTATTGCTTTATTATCCAAAAATATTTTTTGCTTTTGTGCGTTTGCTTGTGAGGTTTTTATGCCCTGGTCAATTTTTGTGAATGTGTCATGTACAGATGAAAAAAGTGTATACTTCTTTCTATTCCTATTCAGTTTTCTCCAGAGGTCTATTACATCGAATTTGTCTAAAATTCTATTCATTTACTTAACTTCTTTATTATTAATTTTATGGTTAGATTTACCTAGTTGTGAGTGGGGAAAGGTGAATTCCCTCACTAATATAATCCCCTACTATCTATTTCCTCCTGTAACTCATTTAACTTTTTCTTTAAGAATATTGGTATTCTGCCATTTGGAACATATAATTTTAGTGTTGATATTACTTTATTGTTTATGGTACCATTTAGTAAAATCCAGTTAACCTAATTATTCCTTTTAATTAGGTTTGATTTTACTTTTACTTTGTCTGAGATCATGATTATTATCCCTGCCTTTTTTACCTCAACTGAAACAGTAGATTCTGTTCCACTCTCTTATTTTAACTCTGTGTGTCTTTCTATTTCAAAGTATATTTCTTATAAACAACATATTCTTGGATTCTGGTTTCTAATCCATTTTTATATCTGCTTTCATTTTATGAGTAAGTTCATCCTATTCACATTCACAGTTATAATTACTGTATGTTTCCCTCCATCATATTTCCTTTTTTTCCTTCTCTCCCCCCTTTTTTTTAACCTGGTCTCTTTCAAGAGTCTGTCCTATTTCTGACCACTATTTCCCTTAATCTGCCCTCACTTTTATTACTTACCACTTTCTCTTATCTCCTTTTGCTCCTACTCCTCTTGGGTAAAATAGGTTCCTATATCCAACTGAGTATGCATAGATATTCTTCACTCTTTGAACCAATTCCAATGAGAGTAAAGTTTAAGCTTTGCCACTCTTTTCTATCTTCCTCTCTGCCGTAAAAGCTTTTCTTTGTACTACTCTTTTATGTGAGATTATTTTCCCCATTTTCTTCTCCATTCTCCCCTTCTCCCAATCCCCTTTTCTTACCCCTTCATTTTTTAGATCATCTCAACATAATTGACTCTCACCTATACACATCTGTTTACTTGGATTCCTTCAACTGCCTCAATAATGATTAAGTTCTTAGAAGTTACATGTATTATTTTCCCATATAGGAATGTATACAGTTTAATTTGATTAAATTCCTTATGGTTTCTCTTTTATGTTTACCTCTTAATGCTATTCTTGCATATTTTTGAATGTTAAGTTTTCTAATCAGTTCTGATCTTTTCATCAGAAATGCTTGAAAGTCCTTTAAGTAATTCAATGAATATTTTTTTCCCTGAAGGATTATACTCAGTTACACTGTATTGGTTATTCTTGGTTGTAATCTTACCTCCTTTTCCTTCCAGAATATAAAACCTAGTCCTCTGCTTCTTTAATGTAAAAGCTTCTAAATTTTAAATGATCCTTACTATAGATTGATGATATTTAAATGTTTTCTTTCTGATTTCTTGCAATATTTTCTCCTCCCAAAGGCAGCTTTAAAATTTGACCATAATATTCCTGGAAGCTTATTTTAGAATCTCTTTCATGAGGTAATTGTGGCATTCTTTCTATTTCTGTTTTACCCTCAGATTTTAAGATATTAAGGTAGTTTTCCTTTATAATTTCTTCAAATATGATGCCTAGACCCTTGTTTTTGATCATGGCCTTCAGATAATTCAGTAGTTCTTAAATTATTTTTCTTTGATCTATTTTCTGGTTCAGTTGTCTTTCCAATTTTTCCATTTTTTTTCCTATTTTTTGTTTTGACTTTGTTTTATTGTTTCTTCTTTGTCTCATAGAATCATTGGCTTCCACTTGCCAATTCTAATTTTCAGGGATTGTTTTTTTCAATGAGCTTTTGTCCCTCTTTTGCTGTTTAGCTATTTTTGCTTGTTAAGGAGTAATTTTTTTCATTGAATATTTGTTCCTCCTTTACCATTTGGCCAATTTTGAGTTTTAACTTTTTTTAAAGATGTTATTTTACTAAATTTTTGGTGCCTCTTTTACCAAGCTGTCAATTCTCTTTTCATAATTTTCCTGAAGCACTCTTATTTCTTTACCCAATTTTCCTCTACCTCCCTGATCTTTTTCTTTAGCTCTTCCAGGAAATTTTGTTGGGTTGTGACCAATCTGCATTTTTCTCTGAGGCTTTGCTTGTAAATGTTTTCATGTTGTGTCTTTATCTTCTCTGTTAACATAATGGCCCTTTATGGCTACATTCTTTTTTTTGTTTGTTTTTAGCTCATTTTTCTAGCCTATTTCTTAACTTTGAATTTCATGTTAAAGTTGGACTTTGCTCATGTAGGGGTGGGGTGGCACTGTCCCTAACTTTGGGCTGTTTTAATAATTCTGTTTTCAGTGTTAGTTCTGTAAGAGGTCTGTAAGCTTTTGGTGCTTCCAAGATAGTATGATCCCAGGAGAGGTGTGGAAACTGCTCTCTTGGTCTACGTCCTGGTACTTAGCCAGGAATAGTCCCTGCCTCCCTGCAGCCATAAGTATTAGTGCTCTTTAGGTCCTGGAACTGCAACTAGGTTCCCTGTTTCCTTGTGATTGTCCATGGGTGCTTCTCTCCACTCTAGAACTATGACCTAGAACTATGTATGGGCAAATTAAGTTGCTAAACAGCAATAGGTCGTGTATCCAGTGCCAGCAAAAAAATCCCTGTAATCTCTTTCTGACCAGTTGTACAAACTCCTTACTTTCTCTGCACTGAAAGCTCTAACAACTGCTGCTGCCACTGTTAGCACCTCCAAGGGCCACCCCGGATGTGTGTGCACTTCAGACTGGCTCCCACCCCAGTTCACAGACTTCTCCTGACCACTTCCTAAGTTGTATTGGACTGGAGAAACATTTCACTCTGACCTCTTGCTGGCTATGCCTCTCCACAATTCAATTTGACATGTTATTTTAGATTTGTTTGGAGGCAAAGATTGGGAAAGTTCAGCTGGAGGGCTGCCTCTACTCTACCATCTTGACTTTGCTCTTCCCATGTAAAATTAATGTATGCATTTATTAAGTATTTACTATGTGTCTCTGTAATAGTAATGTAATTTGAATTTGAAGATCCCTTTGTATTGGCAAAAGTAACAGGTACTTAGCACTTAGTAATTAATCAAACCTCTATCAAAGAAACAGAAGGTATGAACCCCTGTTGCTGACATAACAGGATGGGGTTGGCTGAAATAGGAAGGAGCCAAGGCCATGTGTATATAAGGAGAAGTCTTTGCTGGGTCAGAAAGATCTTCTTGGAGCAAGCTTTATGGAGGCAGAAACTGCTGCCGCTGGGAAGACTGAAGAGGAAAGGCCCCCCAGGCTGGAAAGAATGATTTTGATTCGGGGAACCTGGGTGGAGTGATTTTGATTTGGGGAACCAGCTGAAACTTCTGCTGAGTTTGAGGGCCAGCCAGAGCTGCTGAGTATTTCCAAGGGCTGGTCAGAGCTTCTGAGGATTTCCGAGGGCTAGCCAGAGCTGTTGAAGGCTGCAGAAGCATGACTGTGAGGCTGGTACTTTGTATGAACCTGTTTGTGTCTTTGTTGAGCCTTGACTTCCTGGGAACAGAGATTATGAAGGATTTAAGGTGGCACAGACTCTGTAAGCTTCAGCATGGAATAGGAAGTGCTCAGAGAGCTGGACAAGGACCTGGGAGCTGTCTGCCTTTGAACCCAGGTGACAGTTTGGTGAATCCAGGTAGGATCTGGGACCATGGAAGGGGATCCAGGGAATCTGAGAAATCACCCCACGTCAAGCTGAAAGAAGACTTTACTTGGATACTGTGTATTGACTGAGAAGATTATAATTTACTAGTGACCTAGGGGAGGAGGGCTTGTATGTTTTCTGATGATGAATAGTGAATGATGATTAAATAGTAACTGATTTGTAACTTGGTGTGCCCCATGGGTAGAGAACTTTGACTATTGTACTTTGTGTTCCTTAAGGAGACAAACCTCCTTAAGGATGATTGAGATGATTGAATGATTGAGTTACTAAATGATTGTTCTTTGCTCAAAACTTTGTGACCACTGTGGTGAAAACTATGTGGCCATTTTCTGTGATAAGTTGTTGTGAATTCTGTGTTTTGGTTTTCTGTGATAAGTTGTAACATTGTGAATGCTGTACCTTGATTTACTGTGAATGTTTTACTCTGATTTGTTATGGAATGAATAGAGTGTTCACTATACTGTGTGATCAGAACCTTAAAAGCTGTTTACAGTAGCATTCTTCTGGAAAGCTGCTCGTGCTTGGCTTTACAGTCTCTGTGCTAAACTCTGAAGACAGAAAAAAAAAACCCTAAACAGTTCCTGCCCTCAAGGATTTTACATTGTAATGGGATAGATGGAAGATAAATAAATAGACAGATATCAAATACATAGTAGACAGAAGGAATTGGAAGTTAAAGACTCACTAGCAGCTGGTAACAAGGGATAAGTGGGGAATGAGGAGGTTAGATGGGAACCAGGAGAGATCTGTATAAGATCTGAGCTGAGTTGTGAAGAAAGCAAGAGATTAAAAGCAGTGGATATGAGGAGGGTGAGCATTCTAGACATAGAGAACAACCAATACAAGGGAACAGAGTCAGTGAATAGCGTGACATATTCAAAAAATGACCTGGTAGAGGCCATTTTGGCTAGATCATAAAGTATGTAGAGTGGGGTGGAAAATAAGAAGACGAGGAAGATCAGAGGCCAGATTTAAAAGAGCTTTAAATGCTTTAAAAAGGATTGTGTATTTCATTCTAGATATAATAAGGAGACATAAGAATTTATCGAGTAGTGGAAATGATGTGGTCAGACCTGTGATATAGGAAAATCCTTTTGACAGTTTTGTGGAAAATGGATTAAAGAAGAGACAAGGGGTGGGGAATATTAGAGGTCTCTTCAAATAGTCCAACTGAGGGTAATGAGGGCCTACACTAGGGTGATGGCTATATGAATGAAGAGAAGTGGGCAAAATTTGACAACTGATTGGATACATGACTTGAATATGAATGAGAAATCAAGGATGGCACTAGGTTTTTGAACTTCAGTGAGTTGGGGGTAGATAGTTGTGCCCTTCACCATAATAGGGAAGTTCAGAAGAAAGTTGGTTTGGGGTGAGGACAATGAGTTGTTTTTTGTATATTTTGAGTTTGAGATTCATAGGATATATTTAGGTTAGGCCACTGGTGATATGAGAATGAAGCTTAAGAGAGAAACCAGTATTCAAGATATCTATGCAGAGTGATCATATGCAGAGAAGTCTATCAAATCCATAGAAGCTAATGAAGTCATCAAGTTAGATATTATAGAGAGATAAAAAAGAAGAGAATGTAGGACAGCATCTTGGCAAAGTGGTGAAGAAGTGAGAGAAAGATGCACAAGTAGTGGGGGGGGAAATTAAAGGAAGATCCAGAAAAGTAAAAAAAGGACGACCAAGAGTCCCCCAAACCTAGAAAATAGAGATTATGCAGGTGGTACAGGTCATCAGCAGTGTCAAATTCTCTGAAAAGAAGGAAGATGCAGATCAAGGAAAATTACATTAGATTTGGCAATTAAGCAATCTTTGGTGATTCTTGAGAGAGAAGTTTCATTTATATGAATGCTGAGGTCAGACAGCTTGAGAGAACTGAAGTCACCAAGTATGGATCACTTTTTCAAGAAGTTTAGCTGAGAAGGAACTAAGATATATAGCATGATAGATAGCAGGATTAGTATAATAAAAAGGTTTTTTTCATTTAATTTTTATTTTTAATGACGTAAACAAATTTTTTAGCATTTTAAAAAAATTTTAGTTCCAATTTCTCCCCCTCTGTACCCTTCTCATCTTTAAGAAGACAAGCAATTTGACATAGATTGGACATGTGTAGTCATGCAAAACATTTTCATATTAGTCATGTTGCAAAAGAAAACACAGACAAAAAATAATAAAGTAAAAAAGTATGCTTCAATTTACATTCTTATGTCAATTTTTTTTCTGGAGGTGGATAGCATTTTTTGTCATAAGTCCTTTCAAACTGTTTTGGATCATAGTACTGCTGAGAATAGCAAAGTTATTCACAGTTGATCATCCTGCAATATTGCTGTTACTGTGTACAATGTTCTCTTAATTTTGTTCCTTTCATTTTGCATTAGTTCATGCTAGTCTTCTTGGCTTTTTCTGAAAGTGTCCTCCTGGTCATTTCTTAAAATATAATAGTATTCCATCACAATCACTTGTTCAGTCATTCCCTAACTGATGGGCATCACTTCAATTTCCATTTCTTTTCCACCATTAAAATAACAGCTATAAATATTTTTGTATATATAGGTTCTTTTTCTTTAATCTCTTTGGGATACAGACCTATTCATAGTATTGCTGGGTCAAAGGATATACAGTTTTATAGTACTTGGGCATAGCTCCAAATTACTCTCCAGAATGGTTTGATCAGTTCACATCTCTACCAACAGTGTCCCTATTTTTCCATGTCCCCTCTAACACCTGTCTTTTTCCATTTCTGTCATATCTGATAGATGTGAGGGTATCTCAAGTTTTTAAATTTGTATTTTTCTAATTAATAGATATTTAGAGCATTTTTATATGACTATAAATAGCTTTGATTTTTTTCTGAAAACTTCCTGTTAATATCCTTTGACTATCAATTGAATTATATTCTTATAAATTTGACTCGGTTTTCTATATATTTGAGAAATAATGTCTCTATCAGAGAAATTTGCTGTAAAATTTTTCTCAGTTTCTTACTTTCCTTTTAATTTTGACTACATTGGTTTTGTTCATGCAAAACCTTTTTAATTTGATGAATCAAAATTACCCATTTTACCTCCTGGAAGTCTCTTTGTCTTTTCTTGGGTCATAAGTTCTTCCCTTATCCATAATGTCACAGGCAAAATATTCCATCTTCACTTAATTTACTTATCACAATTTATGTCTGCATCAGATACCCATTTTGACCTTATCTCAGTATACAGTATACAGGATGTTGGTCTATACATGGTTTTGGCCAAAGTGCTTTTCAATTTTCCCAGCAATTGCTGTCAAATAGTGATTTATTGTCCCCAGTTCTTGAATCTTTGTATTTATTGAACACTAGATTACTATGGTTATTTACTACCATGTATGGTGCACCTTATTTTTTCCACTGATCCACCACCCTATTTCTTAGCCAGTACCAGATTGTTTTGATGATTACTGCTTTGTAATACAGTGTGAGATCTGGTACTGCTAAGCTACCTTCCTTCACATTTTTAAAAACTTGAGTCCCTTGATATTCCTGACCTTTTGTTCTTCCAGATGAATTTCATTATTTTTTCTAGGTCTGTAAAATATTTTTTAGTAATTTGATTGGTATAGCACTGAATAAATTAATTAATTTAGGTAGATTTGTCATTTTTATTGTTAACAGAATTTTAAACATAGTCTTGACAGGACCAGTCTCTAATCTGTAATACCCGGAGCCACACAAAGCAGGCCAGAGACAGAAGTACCAGGAAACAAGTAGCAGTTTAATTACTTTCAGAGTGAGGAATGCTCCTTGTGCATTACTAAAGTAAAGACACAGTTTAGATATGTAAATCACAAGTGAGAAGGGTGGGGAAGGTGGATTACAAACATTTCCAGGGCTTGAGCAATTTCCCATGACAAGCTCATGAGTGAAGGACAATACAGGTGCTCTAGAGTCCTGTGGGAACAATATTGTTTCAAGTCTTTGGAGAGTCATTACTTGGCAGGACAAAAGAACAAAGTTCTGTGACAGAAACAGGTTCTACAATTATTGATTCACTTCACTTAACTTACACAGGCATGGGAATGTAGTGATTGTGAGAGTGCTGTCAAGGGTTTGATTGATCATTTCAAGCTTTTAAACTTGTAACATTGTAAGCTTCTGCCTCCCAAGTGAGAAGAGGCAGCTCTAAGAAATCTAAATTATTGATATATTCATTTTGCCTATCATATCAATTAACATAAAAATCATAGTTTTTTATATTATTATATTAGTTCAGTCTACCCATGAACGATGAATATTTCTCCAATTGTTTAGATCTAACTTTTTGTGATAAGTGTATTGTAATTGTGTGGTTCTTGGGTTTGTCTGGGCAAGTAGACTCCCAAGAGACACAGGAAAGACTTTAACTTAAAAAGGCCAAGGTCTCCCACTGCATCTGGGGCCATCTCCAGTCATTCTGATTTATATTTTGCCACTGGACCCAGATGGCTTCAGAGGAGAAAATGAGGATGGTGACTTAGCACAGCCTTCTCTCACTTAAATCCAATTCACTTGCAAGTCATGGCATCACTTTCCTGATGTCATGGTCCTCTTCAAGAATGAAAGACAAACAACAACAAACAATTCAACAAATGTGTATTATAAATCACTGAATAAATGTGAAACACTTGAACTTATTTCCAGCAGATGTCAACATCACCAAAAGTCAAAGAAGAGGCTGATTTTTGGAATTCATATTAGTAGTGACATTTTTTTTAATTCTTTCAGCATTTTGCAAAAATGGCTGTAGGAATGGAGGAACCTGTATTGCTTCCAATGTATGTGCCTGTCCACCAGGTTTCACAGGACCTAGCTGTGAAAAAGGTAAGAATGTAATTTCATCTTGTATAAATTAATTTTTCTGCAGATATATAGTTACCCATAACAATTTATTTTCTAGTAGCCTATCAAGACCATATAGTGATCTTAATTTTTTTAAATGCTATGAACGAGATGGAAAGTTTTAGTGATATATATTCATTAGGTAATTTCCCCTACATCATTCTAAGGATATTTATTAACAGTAATTACAATTAGAAATAGTGTAATGACATTTTGAAATATATATGTATATTATATATGCTATAACAGATCTTGTCACTTCATAATTCATATTCTATATTCACTGCATAGAGCCTATTTCCTGTAAAATTGCTATGACTTATCTCTGATTAGTATAGAGCTTAAACTTATTAGCTGAATGCCTAAAGAAAATTTCCTCATGGAACTGGTTTAATGAAACAAGGCTTACATATACTCTATAGAATGCTATCTTGTGGAAGTCATCTTAGTTACAATTTACATTTGACTGTGCCCCAAATTCCTGGGTACCACATATTGTCTTCATTCTTTGTTTTGGCTAAAACATGACACTATATAAGGCATAGGCCTCCACAAAACTTAAGTTCATAGTTTATGAAAAATTCATAATTGGTTAGTGCTGCTCATACTGGGCACTAGTAAAAATGTCATCAGATTATTATTAATACAAAGTTAAATTTCAGCTCCATGTGCATGGTATTTTAACCTTTCTGTGACCATTAACTCCAGTCTATGTATGAAATAGCAAATTTCTCTACACTAAATCCTCTATTGGAAAGGATAATTATTTTCTGATGATCAGCACTCCCTTATTACAAGTGCTCCTAGACTAGAATCTATATATAAAACAAAATGTTTCTTTGGATCAGAATAAACCAACTCTGATGTGTATTAGAGGCAACTGATAAAATCTGTACAAGCTTGTTCCACATTTATCTATATTGGCTTTGTAACATCTTTCCCAGAACTTCCATTTAAATACATCAACTTTCTCTTCATTTCTCATCCAGTGCACTGCTTTGGACTTCTCCATCATGTTCTCTGCTTTGCAGCTTTCTTTTCTTCCTCCATTAAATTGTAAATTCCTTGAGTGCAGGGACTATCTTTTTTTCCCCTTTCTTCATATTTCCAGTGTTTATCACAGTTCCTAGAACATAATATATGCTTAATAAAAGTTTTCTGACTGACTTTCATTGAGTTAATGGGTTTTAAGCATTTTGTATATAAAATAATAAAAATAAAAATTATCATCATTACTATAATTATAAATCAACACATTTCCAGGGTCCATTGGTATCACAATTATAAATAAGCTTGCTAACATACTATATCACTTCTTCTCAGTGGATTATAACTATTGTTTAACTTCTTTTTTTCTCTAACTTGTTTTTGAGCAGACATTGATGAATGTTCAGATGGCTTTGTACAATGCGACAATCGTGCTAACTGCATTAACCTGCCTGGTTGGTATCACTGTGAGTGCAGAGATGGCTACCATGACAATGGGATGTTTTCACCAAATGGAGAGTCATGTGAAGGTCAGTACTAAAGAAAGGACTTTATAATGAATGGTCTAGCAAAACTTAGGTATTTTGTCTCTCTAAAGGTATAAACCATAGGCAATTTTAAACCTAGATGTAATGTGATACTAAGTTTTGACCTGTTAAAGCAAAATCTGTACACAGCAGTGACATAATTTAGTATTGCTGAGATTAGTAAATCAATAAGTATTTATTAAGCAACTATTATTTGCCAGACACTGTGTAGAGCATTGGAAACACAAAAACAAAATGAAACAGTTGAGTTGCTTTAAAAAGGGGAGGGAGGGTGGAGCTGAATGTGTAACTAAATCTCCATTTGATACCATGAACTTTAAAAAAGCTATCTAAAAATTCTATACATGGCATTCAGACCTGGCCTGTCTGTTCTTCTTTCTAAATTTCTTTCTGTTCTCTTCTGTAATAAAAAGAAAACCTCTGTAATAAAAAGAAAACCTTTATCTTGTTAAAAAAAAACTCTCTCCAATGAAAGATCCATCTTACTTTCTATTATATAAATACAGTAGAACCATACTCATCATTTTGGGCAAGTTATTCTTGGTTATAAGCCTATATCTTTTGCCTTTTACAATATTGTATTTCATTATTTCCTCTTATAGCAGAAGCTTCCAGGTCTTCTTTTTGGATGCTTGCAATTTTTTTTTTCCTTAGACATGGAAATTCTGAATCTTAGCTAATACATTTTTAAAATTTTTTCTTGAGAAGTTTCTTTCAGGATGTTAACAGCAGATTATTACTATCTTCACTTTCCCCTCTGATTGTAATGGATCTGGAGAACAGTCATGTATGATTTCTTGAAATATAGTAGCCAGGATTTTTCTAAAGTGCAGTCTTCAGGAAGTCAAATGATTTTTAAATCCTTTCATTCTAACCTATTTTCTAGGCCAGTTGTTTTTTTTACATCTAATATTTTCTTTTAGTTTTCAATCTTTTGAGTTCTAATATTTCTTGTTTGATAGAGTCATTGATTTCTACTTAATCTATTCCAGGTTTCAAGGAGTCTGTCCACTCCAGTAACGTATACTAGTCTTCCATGCTATTTATTGTCCTTCTA
Organism: Petaurus breviceps papuanus; assembly: GCF_028583685.1. Classification (NCBI taxonomy): domain Eukaryota; kingdom Metazoa; phylum Chordata; class Mammalia; order Diprotodontia; family Petauridae; genus Petaurus; species Petaurus breviceps. Next base: position 1,353,034 of record NW_027185867.1, on the reverse strand, counting down.
ATTCTTCCTTCCAGATACTTTATTTTTTAAAATATTTTGCTTCATTTATTCTAGATATTTTGATAGTCCTTGTGGAAAATACACTTTTCCCACTAAGTTTCTCCTTGCAGATACTGTGGGATTACTTTCTCCTACTAGGCTAAATTTTTTAACATCTCTAGATCTACAATTTTTTCCTCTTCCTTTCATACTAGTCAGTGGGAATCTTCCCACTGCTAGACTTTTGGGTGAGATGGTCTTCCCTGCTTGGTCTTGTCCTTGGTCACCAGGGTTCCTGATCTGACTTCCACCTCCTTCCAGAATCAAACTTCTCTGGATCTTCGAAGTTCAGAGTGATGGATCTTCAGGCTTCTCAGGAAGAGAGTACTTGAGCCTTCAGACCCCTTCAAGGTGCTGACAGACCTTGATTGTTCTTATGGAAGTGCTGCCAGGCTACACTGACCACCTTGGCTCCTAATGGTCTTCAAAACTCTCAGTTTTTCAAACAACCTTAGGTATTTCTCAATGGATCCTTCTTTTCTTGCTGCCTCTAGGTACACAGTTTTGCTAGGTACACATAAAGACATTTTCTAGGTCTCTGACTTAAAAAACAGAATGAGGAGAAAATATGTGATAATAATTGGGTTACCTGACTGCCATGACACCCCCTCCCAAAGGATCCTAGATACCATATTTTAAGAAATCTTAAAAGAAAACTACCCAAATCCCATATAATCCAAGAATAAAGTGAAAGTACAAATAATCTGCTGGTCATCTACTGAAAGAAATCACAAAATGAAAATTTCCAGAAATACTATGGTCAAAAGCCAGAGTTTCCAGGTGATAGAAAAAAATACTACAAGCAGTCAAAAAGAAAGAATTCAAGTACCAAATTGCAGCTAGGATCATACATGATTAGCAGACACCACTATAAAGAAGCTGAGAGCTTGGAATACAATATTCCAGATGTGGAACAAAGATGGCCAGAAGTAGACATAGTATTCCAGCTGAATTTTCCTAACTTTTCCCTCCAAAAATATTTAAAATAATACAAAAAATTTTTGGAGCAACATAGACAATAAAAGGCATTTTTTTCCAACATCAAAAAATGCAGGAGGCCAGAAACAAGTCTGTGACAACGTGGGTGGGGGCTGACCCAGAGTTCAGCATGTTGGCAACATAAGCTATGGGCCTTTCAGTTTGCAGCTACAAGAGCTGTAGTAGCAACAACAGTTTGGGGAGCTCTCACCATGAAGAGATATTAATAGGATTGGATACAGGTCAGAAAGAGATTAAAAGACTTTCAGGAGCCAAGATGGCAGAGTAAATAGTAAATCATTGGAACTCTCCCCTATTCATCTCCAAACAACCATAAAATGGTGCCCCCAAACAAATCCTGGAACAGCAGAACCAGCAAAAAAAAAAATGGGATGAAACAATCTTTTAGCTGAAGAAACTTGAAAGATCAGCAAGAAAGGGCTGTTTCATTTGGGTAAAAGGGGAGTGCATTCCAGAAAGCCAGTAGCAAGTCCCACCACAGCAAACCAGTGGGAAATCCTGAGCTTCAGTGTGGTGTAGCAGGTGAACATCAATACCAGCACTCCCAGGTGCCTTAGCCAAGCCAGAGGAACTAGCAGACTCCAGCTCTGAGAACTACCACATGCTTTTTTCAGTGTAACCCCAAGGAAATAGGCATCTTCCAGTGGCCAGACCTCTATGTGCTTCGATGTAGCCCCAGGAAAATGCAGAAATACCCCCCCATCACAGGGCAGCTAGGTGGCACAGTGAATAGAGAACTGGCCCTGGAGTCAGGAGGACCTGAGTTCAAATCCAGCTTCAGACACTTAACACACACACACAAAAAACTAGCCATGTGACATTGGGCAAGTCACTTAACCCCAATTACCCTCCAAAAAGCAAAAAAAAAAAAGAAATACCCCATCAGGCCTCAGCACACACCAGACACTAGGATCCCAGCTGGGATCCTTTCCCAGGAAAGCTGCCAGACTCCTATGGCTTCAACAGCACCAGCCACCCCCCACCTCACCCCTTAAGCACAGGACCAGACACAAGGGTCCTCCAAGGTCCACATCAGTGCAGCACCAGGTAAACAGCCAGGACCTACATCCACTGGCACAAAAAGCCTGAGACAGTGGCCCTTCCACCCTCGATGCAGAGTTCAAATTTAAAAGAAAGGAAAATATCTCCCCCCACTTACCCCCCCCCACACAAAAGATGAGCAAACAACAACAACAAAAAGAATCTGACCACAGAAAGTTATCATGGTGACAGGGAAGACTAAGAAACAAACTCAGAAGAGGACAACAATGTCAAAATCCCTATGGGCAAAACTCCAAAGAAAAATGGCAAGTGGTCTAAAACCTAGAAAGAACTCATGGAAGAGCTCAAAAAGGAACTTAAAAATCATATAAGAGAGGTAGAATAAAATGGGGAAAAGTAATGAAAGTGATGCAATAAAATTATGAGAAAAAAAGAGTCAATGAGTTCAAAAACTGCTTAAAAAGCAGAATTGGCTAAATGGAAAAGGAGAAACAAAAATACACTAAAGAAAAAAAAACACCTTAAAAGTACAGTTGGTCAAATGGAAAAGAAAGTATAATAACTAATTGAGGAAAAAAAACACCTTAAAAGTTAGAATTGGGTAAGTGGAAGCTAACGACTCTATGAGAAGCCAAGAATCAATCAAACAAACTTAAAAGAATGAAAAAATAGAAAAAAATGTAAAATAACTTATGGGAAAAACAACTGGCCTGGAAAATAGATCCAGGAGAGACATCAGAATCATTGAACTACATAAAAGTCATAATTTTAAAAAGAACCTGGACAACATTTTTTGAGAAACTATCAAGGACAACTTCCCCGACATCCTGGAACCAGAGGACAAAATAGGCATTGAAAAAACCACTGATCACCTCAATAAAGAGATCCCAAAATAAAAACTCCAAGGAACATTATAGTCACATTTCAGAACTACCAGATCAAGGAAAAAAATACTATAAATGTCCATAAGGAAACAATTCAAATATCAGGGAGCCACAGTCAGGATTACACAGGACTTGGCAGCTGCAACATTAAAGAATCAAGGGACATGGAACATGATATGCTGGAAGACTACAACCAAAAATCACTTACCAAGCAAAATTAAGCATAATACATCAAAGGGAGAATGGTAATTCAATGAAATAGGATTTCAAGCTTTTATAAGGAGAAGACCAGAACTAAACCAAAAAAAATTTGACCTCCAGTATCAAGACTCAAGAGAAGCATAAACAGGTAAAAAGGAAAAAGAAAACAGAAGGGACTCAATAGAGCTAAACCATCTACATCTCTACACAGGAAGATGACACATGTAATTCATAAAAATTGTATCACTAATAGTACAGCTAGAAGGAAGGTACATAGACAGAGGGTATGATTATAAGGTGCATTTGAGGAAATGGCATTAAAAATAAGGGATGAGAAAGAGGAATACAACAGGTGCAAAAGGAAGGGAAAGAGAGAATGGAGTAAGCTATTTCACAAAAATAGGCATGAAAGACCTTTCACAGTAGAGAGGAAGATGGGAGGGTAGATGACAAGCATCACTTGAACCTTATCCTCATCAGTATTGGCTCAAAGAGGGAATCATATACACAATCACTTGAAAATAGTAATCTATTTTACCCAACAGGGAAGTAGCAAGAGAGGAGAACAAGTAAAGGAGGGGTAGAGACTGACAGAAGGGAGGGCAGATCAGGTAAGGTGGAAGACAGAAGCAAAACACTGGTGAGGAGGGAAAGGGTGAAAGAAGAGAGAAGACAGGAGGAAGAATAGGATGGAGGGAAATACAGAGTTAGGGAATCATAATTGTAATGTGAATGGAATGAACTCTTTCAAAAAATGGAAGCAGATAGCACAGTGGATCAAAAACCAGAATCCTATTGTATGGTGTTTACAAGAAACACACTTGAAGCAGAGAGGCACAATAAAGGCAAGGGGATGAAGCAGAATCTATTATGCTTCAACTGGAGTTACAAAAAAAAGCAGGAGTAGCAATCCTAATCTCAGACAAAGTAAAAGCAAAAATGGACCTAATTAAGAGATATAAGGAAGGAAACCACATCTTGTTAAAAGGTACCATAGACAATGAAAAATGTCAATACTAAACATATATACACCAAGTGGTATAGCAAGCAAATTCTTAAAGGAGAAGTTAAGTGGGTTACAGGAAGAATAGACAGCAAAACTATACTAATGGGGAGCCTCAACTCTCCCATCTCAGAACTCAATAAATCTGGCCAAAAAATAAAATAAACCAAGAAATAAACTAAGGATGTAAGTGGAATATTAGAAAATTTAGATATGACATACCTTTGGCATGATTTAAACCTAAAGGGAGATACCATGAGCAAATTAGAAGAGCAAGGAAAGACTACCTTTCTTTCAAAGAAAGACCTATGGAAAGGGGAAGAATTCATGACTAAACAAGCACTAAAAAATGTAAAATAGATCATTTTGATTATATTAAATTAAAAAACTTTTGTACAAACAAAACCAATATAACCAAAGTTTTTTTTTCTGAAATCTGCCTATTTATCATTTCTTTTTGCGCGATAGTATTACATTGCATTTATATATCACAGTTTGCCCAGCCATTCCCCAATTGATGGGCATCTTCTCAATTTCCAATATTTCCCCCCCCAAAAAAAAAGGGCTGCTATAAATATTTTGTATGTGTAGGGCCTTTTCCCTTTTTTGTGATCTCTTTGGGATACACACCTAGTAGTAATATTGCTGGATCAAAGTGCATGCACAGTTTCTTTACTCTTTGGGAATAGTTCCAAATTGCTCTCCAGAATGGTTGGATCAGTTCACAACTCCATCATCAGTGCATTAATATCCTAATTTTCCCACATTTTCTCCAGTATTTATTATTTTCCTGTTGTTTTGTGTTAGTCAACCTGATAAGTGTGAAGTGGTATCTCAGAATTGTTTTAATTTACATTTCTGTAATCAAAAATAATTTAGAGTACTTCTTCATATGCCTATAGATAGCTCTGATTTCTTCATCTGAAAATTGCTTGTTCATGTGCATTGACCATTTATCAACTGGGGAATGGTTTATATTCTTGTAAATTTCATTCAGTTCTCTGTACAGTTGGGAAATGAGGCCTTTATCAGAGACACTTAGTGTAAAGATTGCTTCCTAGCTTTCTGGGATTAGAAGGAAAACAGAAAAACTGAATAAGAAATGATGAACAGGGGGTGGCTAGGTGGCGCACTGAATACAGCACCAGCCCTGGAATCAGGAGGACCTGAGTTCAAATCTGGCCTCAGACACTTAACACAAAAACTAGCCTGTGACCTTGGGCAAGTCACTTAACCCCAAATGCCCTCCAAAAAGCAAAAAAACAAAAAAGAGAGAGAAATGATGAACAGGGGCGGATAGAGCACTGGCCACGGAGCCAGGAGGACCTGAGTTCAAATCCAGCCTCAGACACTTAACATACAAACTAGCTGTGTGACCATGGGCAAGTCACTTAACCCCAATTGCCCTCCAAAAAGGAAAGAAAGAAAGAAAGAAAGAAAGAAAGAAAGAAAGAAAGAAAGAA
>NW_027185867.1:1284903-1347433 GCF_028583685.1 Petaurus breviceps papuanus | reverse complement strand
GAAAGAAAGAAAGAAAGAAAGAAAGAAAGAAAGAAAGAAAGAAAGAAGAGAGGGAGGGAGGAAAGAAAAGAAAAGAAAAGAAAAAGAAATGATGATCAAGCAGATTTCAGAAAAACCTGAAAAGACTTGAACAAACTGATGCAAAGTGAAATGAGCAGGACCAGGAAAACATTGTATATGGTATCAGTAACATTGTGTGATTATCAGCCTCATTCAATGACTCAGCTTTTCTCAGTCACAAGGTAATCCAAGACAAGTACAAGGAATTCACGTCCAGATAAAGAACTAATGGACTCTGAAGGCAGATCAAAACATTTTTTTTTCATTTACTTTATTTTTATCATTTTTTCCTTTTGTTCTGTTTCTACTTTCACAATTGCAACTGATATGGAAATATTTTTGCATAATAGCACATGCATAAAATATATCAAACTGCCTACCATTTTCAGAAGAAGAGAGGGGAGGGAGAGAGGGAGAAAAATGTAGAACTCAAAATCTTGTGAAAACGAATGCTAAAAACTTTCTTGATATGTAACTGGGAAGGGTGGGGAATAAAATGCTATTCAAAAAATAAAATAAATGAGAAGGAAAAAAGAAAGATATTAAAAGAGACCCCTGTGCTAGTACTGGGTACAGGACCAAGTACTGCTTGGCAATTCCATTGCCCACTATTCAGTTCTGGGACACAATTCCAAAGGAGACCAGTGTTTGTGGTCATAAAGGAGTAAGAGCCCTGGTCAAAGTTCTAGAGCAGAGAGAAGCAGAAGCCTTAGTTCCTGGTAGCAATTTCAGGGTGAAGAAAGGAACACATGCTTGTGGTTGCAAGGGAAAAGGGGACCTTCCTAGGTTAGGACCAGAATTCAGACCAGGAGAACAATAACCACACTTCTACCTAGATCATACAATTCTGGAAGCACCAAAAACCTATAGACCCCCAGAGCTAGCACTGAAAACAGCACTGTCAACAAGGCTAGAGCTTGGAACAGTGACCATGCTATGCCACCCCCATCTCCAAGCCCCAATTTGGGATGAGGAAACCTCCCCCCAATTCTAACATAAAATGCAAAATCAAAAAATAGGCTGGAAAAGTGAGCAAACAATAATAAAAATAAAAGGCTATTATGGTGACAGGGAGGCTCAAGACACAAACTCTGAAGAAGACAATGACAAAAACATCTGCAAGCATGGCTTCAAAGAACAATGTGGATTGGACAGAAGCCCAAAAATAATTCCTAGGAGAGTTAAAGAAAAAGGTGAAGAGAAAAAAAAATATTTTAAAAATCAAATAAGAGTGGTAGAAGAAAAAGTGGGGAAAAAATTAGAGTAATATAAGAAAATTATGAAAAGAATTAACATCTTGGTAAAAGAGGCACACAATTAATACTAAAGAAAATGCCTCCTGAAAATCTAAAATTGGCCAAATGAAAAAAGTACTAAATCTTGTTGAAGAAAATAATTGCTTAAAAATTAGAGTTGGGCAAGTGGAAGCTAATGTTACCATAAAACATAGTCAAAAGAATGAAAAAATAGGGAAAATGTGAAATATTTTGTCAGAAAAAAAATTGATCCAGAAAATAGATGGAAGATAGATAATTTAAGAATTATTAGACTGCTTCAAAGCCATGATCAAAAAAGGTGCCGAGACATAATATTTCAACAAGCTATAAAGAAAAACTACCCAGACGTCTTAGAATCAGAGGGCAAAATAGAAATGGAAAGAATTCTCGAATTATCTCCTAAAAGAGCTCTTAAAATAAAAACTCCCAGGAACACTATAGTCAAAATTGAGAGCTACTATGTCAAGGAGAAGATATTTCAAAGATTTGGAAAGAAATAATTCAAATTATCCTGGAGTCACAGTCGGGATCCACAAGATTTAGAAAATACCATTGCAAAGGAGTAGAGGGTTTGGAATATGATGTTCCAGAAAACAAAGGAGCTAGGATTACAACCAAGAATAATCTAGTCATGGTTATTTATAATCCATATATAAATGGATATTTAATGAAATAGAGGACTTTCAAGCTTTCATCACATGAAAACCAGGGTTGAAAACAAAATTGAACATTCAGAAACAAGACGAGTATTTAATAAGGTTAAACTGTTTATATCCCTATTCAGGAAGATGATACATATAACACCTAAGAATGTTAATCATTATTAGTGCAGTAAAAAGGAGTATACATAGACAGAGGACACGGTTGCAAGTAATTGTGTTGTGATGCAGTATCAGAAGAGTTTCTTTGCCCACATGTATTCCCTGTGTGGGTACTTCACTACCATTGTACCCTAAGTTTGTTCCCAGTCTTCCCATGCATATTGTGTGTATTTCTGGGAGAATGTGTCCCAGATTTATGGGGAAGTTTTTTATAGCTACCATATTTTCTTTGCTATCAAATAAATGCTTTTGTTTTTAGCTAGTTACACCTAATGGCTAACTGTTCATGTGAAGCACACCCATACATCTTTCTGCCTTCTTGGCCTCCATGCTTTCCCAGATTCAATCTCTTCAGCTCTGCTCTATCTACCTCCATCACTGCTCTTGTGGCTTTTGCCATGCCTAGTCCAGGCCTTGGATATAATCCTATCTCTGAACCTTTCACCATCTTCATCAAACACGGCCATTCAACTTTCCGAGCCTTTTTCTCATTCCCTGCCACCTACTACTTCCCAACTCTTAGAAAGATGTTGGAAGGGAAATAGGAACTGGCAGACCACACACTCCACTAGAAACTGGCTATTCTGTTTTCAGGAAGGTCACTGGCCTATTTTCTTACTCTCCCCCCTCCACCACTTTATGTTTTCACAGACACTGGAATGCATAGCCCTTACTTGGAGGACCATTGATCTAGATTATGTCCTAGCCTCTAATTAATGCTATGCTCAAACCATTAAAGAAAATTTCCGTTATTTTTAAAACATTCAGAGAAAAAAGAATCTATAACTACCTTTGATTCTTATGTCATAGGATCATAGATTTAGAGCTGGCAGGGATGTTAGAGGTCATCAAGTCCAACACCCTCATGTAACTGATGAGGAAACCAAGACCCAGAGAGGTTAAGCAACTTGTCTGCAGTCACACAGTAAGTGACGGAGGAGGGGGGGGTCTTGTCTCTCAAACCCTATTTCCTAGAAAGCTGGTCTTTCTAATGAGCTTTCCTATTGCAATTTAATATTTTTTTCTTTTTTTCCTCTCAGTGGGAATACTAACAATAGTAGGTTATATTATTATAGCCCTTTTGGATTGCATAGTGCTTTATATCAGTTATATCATCTTACATTCAAAACAAATCTCTGGGAAGGAGTGATAATGATATTGGGGGGGGGGGCTGTTGTTATTTATTTTTTCCAAAAATGAAGGTAGTTTGCCTATAGTTATACAGTTTCCCAGTGGTAGAGATAGGACTAAAACCAGATCCTCCAGCTCTTTGTCTTATTCTATTTCTACTATGAGTCATCCTAATCAGCAGCAATAGCATTTGTATTGAATTATATACTATATAATATTTTCAAAGCACTTTACAAATATTATCTAATTTTATCATTACAACAACCCTGGGAAAGTAGATGCTACAATTATTCTCATTATATAGTTTGAAAAACTGGAGGCATAGAAGTTAGTTGACTTGCCCAGGGTCTTAAAGCTAGTAACTGTCTAAGACTATATTTGATATTATACCTCTGTTCCTCACAACAGACTAAACTTAAGACAGTTGCTCACTAATATACATAAAACATATCTTAATATATGTTTATCATCTTAAATTTTTTTAATTCATGAATTTTGAAATTCTATGCTTAAATAAAATTAATCACATATCTCCTATAGGATGGATTTTTGAGTATTTTTTGTATGAAAATACTATGGTTTTGTGATTTGCACTGCATAGCATGAGAGAGAGAGATCCACAATATAGAATAAAAAGAAGTTACAGAATTAAAGGCTAAATGGAATCATTGATCAGTTGGGTGTGGTAAAGTAGTTGCCGATGTTTACTTATACAGGTGAGAGTAAAACAGTGATGAAATGCAAGTGACTAGCGGAGGTAAATTCAATTAGTGGAGGACAAATTCAATTCAGTGCAGACCTAGAAATGGAAGGTAAATGTAAGAAATGTAAGAAAGAGAAAGATACATAATGTATCAAGGGGTTTGGAGGGACTTTGTCTATGAAATTTAATATTACACCTAAGGAGTATTGTTGCAATGTCATTATTAGAGAAAGAAAAATTAAAACAACTCTGAGGGACTACCTCACACCTATCAGATTAAGTAATATAACAGAAAAAGTAAAACAACAAATGCTGGAGGGAATGTGGGAAAATGGGCAAATTAATGCAGTGTTAGTGGAGTTGTGAACTGCTCCAATCATTTTACACAACAATTTGGAACTATGCCCAAAGGGCTATAAAACTGAATACTCTTTGGCCTAACATATGTGTGTATGCATATGTGTATATACATATATGTATGCAAAAATATTTATAGCAGCTCTTTATAAGGTGCCAAAGAATTGGAAATTGAGGGGATGCTCATCAACAAGTTGTGGTATATGATTGTGATGGAATACTATTGTTCTATAAGAAATGATGAGGGGATGGTTTCAGAAAAATCTGGAAAGACTTATATGAACTGATGCAAAGTGAAGTGAACAAAACCAATAGAACAGTGTATATAGCAATATTGTAATGAGATCATTTGTGAAAAACTTTGTTACTCTGTTCAATAAAATAATCCAAGAGCGAACTAATGAACTCATTGCAGTTTGAAGTATCTTTTTTTCACTTTATTTTTCTTGCCTTTTTTTTGGCAATATGGCTAATACAGAAATATGTTTATATGACTTCACACGAATAACGGATATCATATTGCCTACCTTCTCTACAGGTAGAGGATAGGCTGGCTGGAGGGGGGAAAGAATTTAGAACTCAAAATTAAAGTAATGCTTTTTAAACTTTTTTTAAGTTAAAAAAGAATCTTTACCCCCCCCCCCAAAAAAAAGGAAAAAAAGGAAATTCCATCATATACTTAAACATAGTTTGGTACTGAGACTAGTGCATTAGCTAGAATATCTGAACAATTTTAAAATTTCATTTAGTAGTAACTTTCCATAATAAATAGGGCTAACTATTTTCATCTAAAATAGAAGTGTTTCCCAGCCTCAATGTTCCTTGTGCTAAGAAAAAAAAACAATCTAAAAATTCCAAAGATTTAACTTGTTATCCAAGATTTTATGACTTTACATGTCAGGCCTGGTAGGATGTCCTCTGAAATGTGAATTGTAATCTACCAAAATTATTGACATTACTTATTTAAATCAGAACTTAACATGAGATTCATAACCACAAAATAGAAATTAATTTACAGCTGAATGTTTTATGGTTTGGAGATTTCTTATATTAGTTGCAGTATGTATTAAAAGTATCTTCTTTTTCTCCCCCTCATCCATAGATATTGATGAATGTGGTACTGGGCGACACAGCTGTGCCAATGATACTATTTGCTTTAACCTGGATGGTGGTTATGATTGCCGGTGTCCTCATGGAAAAAACTGCACAGGGGATTGCATTCACAATGAAAAAGTTAAACACAATGGGCAAATTTGGGTGTTAGATAATGACCGGTGTTCTGTGTGCTCATGTCAGGTTGGTATAGATAAAATAATTGATCACTTTTATGTCTCCTCCAGAGCATGATTATTTATGAAGAGAAAGAGAAATGAAGCCAGTGCAGAACTAGTGAAAAAGAAATTATCTTTATAATTTAAAAATATTTAATTGTATATTCTACACCACAGTTATTTCTGAGTATATCCCTCCATTCCTCTACCCAGCAAGCTACTCCTTGTACCAAAGAGAAAAGAGGAGAGAGAAATCACAGCTTATGCAACATTTTGCTTCTACAATTAAGGGAAGGATATACATTTTCTCAATTTGTCTCTGAGACGAAGCTTTGTTATAATTATTAAATACATTAGGTTTGGATTTTTTTTTCCATTTATGTGGATATACACTACATTATATTTATCATTTTGTTGGTTTTGCTTACTTCACTCCTCATTCTTTAAGACTATATAAGTCTTGGGGCAGCTAGGTGGTGCAGTGAATAAAGCCCCAGTCCTGGAGTCAGGGAGACTTGAGTTCAAATCCAACCTCAGACAATTGACACTTAACTAGTTGTGTGACTTTGGGCAAGTCACAACTCCATTTGCCTTGCCTTCCCACCTCTGGAGAAAAAAAAAAAAAGACTATACAAGACTTTCCATACTTCCAACATGTTTGTCATTTCTAACAACTAAGTAATACTCCTTTATATTCATGTACTTTAGTTTGTTTGGTCATTCCTCAGTTAATGAATTAAGTTTGTTGAATTGAATGAACTCAGTTAATGAACTTGTTTCCAGTTTTATGCTATTATAAAGTGTTGCCACGAATATTTTAGATTATATGGGTACTTTATTTCTGTGTTTGGCATTTTTGGTGTATACATCTAACAGTAGGATTTGTGGTCAAAAGATTGAGTCCTTTTAGCATCTTTTCCCTCCCTCATAGTTCTGAATTCCTTTCAGGAAGAGTTAAGCCAATTAATATTTCTGGACAATGTGCATTAATGTGCTTCTCTTTCCAAAGCATCTCCAGCAACAGTGGATTAGTGATCTTGTCATCATTGACTATTCCCCTATTTGTCAATTAGCTAAGGATTAAATGAAACCTCAAAGCTGTGATTTGGATCCACCTTTCATGACTGTTAATTTTTTTTTTAAAACAACTGGTCATATCCTTTTATCACCTATCTAGTGGAAAATGTCATTCTTATAAATTGTGTTAAAACCCTTATATTTGGGTAATCTCTTTTTTTGGAGGGGGGAAGGCAGGGCAATTGGGGTTAAGTGACTTTCCCAAGGTCACACATTACTGACAGTAATTCAGAACTATGAGGGAGGGAAAAGATACTAAAAGGACCCAACCTTTTGACCACAAATCCTACTACTAGATGTATGCACCACAAAGGCCAAACACAAAAATAAAGTACCCATATAATCTAAAATATTCATGGCAACACTTTATAACAGCATAAAGTGTTAAGTGTTGAGGGTCTGAGGCCAAATTTGAACTCAGGTCCTCCTGACTCCTGAGCCAGTGTTCTACTCACTGCACCACGTAGCTGCCCCAGTTTCTCTGCTTTTGGTCACTTCTATGAATGCTACATATATGAAACTTTGAAAAAATTATTATAACAATAAATATTTAAGTAAAATAAGGGAACTTCAATTTGTTGTAAACCTTGTTATTGCAGAATACTAACTGCCAAATTAACTCTCAAGTGGCCTTTTTTGTGGCACTTTTCATAGTGAGAAACATAAAGGTTTCTACTAACTCTACTGTTTCTCTTATTATGACAGAATGGATTTGTCATGTGTCGTCGAATGGTCTGTGACTGTGAGAATCCCACTGTTGATCTCTTTTGCTGCCCAGAATGTGACCTCAGGGTTACCAGTCAATGTCTCCATCAGAATGGGGAAATCTTATACAATAGTGGAGATACCTGGGTGCAGAATTGCCAACAGTGCCGATGTTTGGTAAGTTTGGCTGAGTGAAACGGGTTATCACATATCCTTGACATTTGATTTTTTTCAGTCTGAGAACTCTTTCATTGCAAACGCTCTACAAATTTTAGTCTTCGAGTTGCCTGAGGCTCACAACTAGTAAATGTCAGTGGAAGGATTTGAACCCAGTCTTGTGTGTGTAAATATGAGTATATGCATTTCACTGGCTGCCATGGTCTCACAAACTCTAAAAGAGTTTCTAGAAAAGAGTTCTAGAAAAAGAGAAAACAGATAATGTGAATAACATTTAACAAAAGGATAAATCAGAGCAATTCTCCAAGCATAATACCATTTATTAACAACAATGTGCTACCTTATAATGAAGGATGGATGTCTTGATAGAAATTCTGAGAGACAAAGTTTGAGGCAAGATCAATTTACTAGTTAGGCTAGCTTTAACCAATAAATTGGGTCATTGGCCCTTTAATGATCTAAGACCCAGAGTGAGGGCCAACAGGGCCTTTTAAACATAAGTGTGTCTTCCTTCTGACTGGTCTGACAGTCCATCACTTGGATGTCTCCTAGCAAAGGCAGGGCAATTCCAATTGGTAGACATTTTGATGAGGAGGTGAGTTAAGAGTTCTCAACTCCTCCCTATTACTTTGTCATTGGGGGAGTAGGCTGCCCATCTCTGACACTTGAGGAATGCTAGTTGTTTTATGAGACCCAGCTAAATTTGGCAGTCTTGGCTATAAAAACAAAAGTCATCTCAATCAGGTTCCCCCTGGTTTGGTCTCCCCGCTGTAGACCGAGTTACCCCTAACTTTGGTTAGGAAGCAAGAACAGGAGACTTGTCCTTTGGGAAGGGCCTAATTCAGGCGGGTTCTCTGCCTACAGGGCAAACAGAAATGAGGGTCTCACTTGAGAAGGGAACAGTCCAAGTTGGATATTGAGCTTTGGGTTCTAGAAATCATCATGTTACTTGATCTTGCCCTTGAAAAACTGCCTGCTCTTCAGAAACGGGGTATGACAAAATGAGGAAAAGGATGAATCACAAAGTAATATTGATTATTAAATAATATAGTGCAATATTAATTTCCCGACAGTCTAGAAAATAGCAAAAAATGTAGCTGTCACTGGCATTGTTAAACAGATCAATGACTTCTAAAAGTTTAGATGTTCACATCTCAGACCTTGAGAATGGGAGCATGATCCCAACCCACAAAATTCCCTAAGGAAGTGAATTACAAGTGTAGCCAAAGTGACACAGGAAAAGGTGTATGGGTAATGGGAACCAGTTGTAGACTGGGAAGGTCCCATAGAGGTCATCTAACCCAATGCTCTCTTTTAATAGATGAGGAAACAAGCCCAGAGACTTGAAAGGTCTAAGAAGTAGTAAATGCCAGAACAAGGATTCTATCTCAAGTCCTATACCTCTAAATTCAGCACCCAAACCTAACAGCCAGTCTGTTCTACTATGTTAAGGCCCTACCAGCTTTGCTTTTCCTTTTCCACCACCATGCAGTTCAAGACCAAGAGAAAAGATCTAATACCAGTAGTAAAAGCATTTCCCTTCTCTTCTTTTATGTGCTAGATGCAGGCAGCCCCTTCCAGAAGAAATTAGTAAAACTTTCTGAATAACTGTCTGTTTCCTTGGATAATTTACTATACCTTATCCCAAAAATTGTATTGCACTTTTAACCTATTAAAGTTTTGTTGTTCTTCAGTCATTTCTGACTCTTCATGACCCCATGGACCACAGAATTCCAGGCCTTTCTATCCTCCACTGTCTCTCAAAGTCTGTCCAAGTTCATTATTTCCATGACACTATCTGTCCATCTCATCCTCTGCCATCTTCTTTTCCTTTTTCCATCAATCTTTATTAATATCAGGATCTTTTCCAATGAGTTCCATCTTTTCATCATATGGCCAAATTATTTAAGCTTCAGCTTCAGTATTTAACCTTCCAGTAAATTAATTTCTTTAATATTGACTGATTTAACTTCCTTGCTGTCCAAGGGACTCTCAAAAGCCTTCACAGAAACCACAACTAGAAAGTGTCAATTCTGTTGCTTTCCTTATAGTCCAACTCTCACAGTCATATATCAATACTGGAAAACCATAGCTTTGACTATATTGAACTTTGTCAGCAAGGTGATGTCTCTCCTTTTGAGTATGTTGTCCGAATTTGCCACAGTTTTCCTAAACTTTACTTATTAAGCCTATTAAAGGTTAAAATTGCAATGTCTTTTTTGACACAACGTATAAACAGAAAGGACATGTAAGAGGATGTATTTACCATTCCTGATTCTAAAGGAGAAGGTAATAACTTCTTTGGTTACTCTGTATGGTTAAGATCTCCAAAAATCTTCCCAAATACCTGTGATTACAATTTTGGTTTCATAAACAAAATTACAATTTTTTCCTTAAATAATATGTTTTTGATCCATTTCTGTCAATCACGCTTAAATTTTGCTCACTGTTTGGTTCCGTCCACCCTTTTGCAGATTATTCATGCCATTCTTTTTATGCTCATGAAATTACTAGCAAAAACAATGATAGAAGAAAGGACTCATAAATAACTGTCTTTTTTATCAATTCAAATTTCCTGTGTCTCTTAACAATACTGTAAATTACAAAGAAAACTGAGGTTGACAGCAGATTTTTTTTTCATTCAAGATGTCACTTTTTTTGCTCTCTTTTTTATTTTTCAATTTATATCATTCATTTCCACAAGATTTTGAGTTACAAATTTTCCCGCCAATTTTAACTACCCATCAACCCAAAACAGCGATCCCACTGAACATCCTCTCCCTGAATCTGCTCTCTCCCATATCTTACCCCATCCCCCCTTTGATTTTCCAGTATGGCATGGTGGATCTCTATGCTCCAGTGCCTGTATATCTCATTTCCCAGTTACATGTAAAATAATAATAATAATATGTAGATATTTAAATATTTGATTTTAAAATGTTGGATTCCAGGTTCTTTCCCTTCCTCCCCCATCACTGACTGTAATGGGAAGATAAGCAGTTCAATATAGGTTGTACGTGTGTAGCTATGCAAAACATTTCCATACTGGATATATTTGAAAGACTGACTATATTTCCCTCCATCCTATCCCACCCCCACTTGTTCTATTCTATACTTTGATTCTGTCCCTTTTCAAAAGTGGGTACTTCCAACTTCCCTCCTCCCCCAGCCTGGCCTCCCTTCCATTATTCCCCCTCTCTTTCCCTACCCCTCTACTCTCCTGTAGTGTGAGATACCCTATTTAGTGTGTATGTCATTCCTTCCCTAAGCCAAATTCAATGAGAATAAGATTGACTCATTCCATTTTGCCTTCCTATTCTACCCCTCCATTGTAACAATTTCCCTTGCCTCTTCTATATGAGATAGTTTACTCCATTCTGTCTCTCCCCATCTCCTCTCATTATATTCCTTTCTCACCTCTTAATTTCACCTTTAAAGTATCATCCCTTCCTATTCAATTGGTCCTGTGCCCTCTGTCTATGTATACCTCTAGACATATATACACACACTCACATATGTACTCATATGCCCATATACCCTTCTATATAGACATATATATGTATGTATACATATATATGTATATACATACACATATGTATACATTTCTACTCCCTTCAACTATTCTCATACTGAGAAAAGTTTCCTAAGTTACAATTACTGTTTTTCCATGTAGGAATATAAGTAGTTCAACTTTGATAAGTTCCATATAATTTCTTTTCCCTGTTTACCTTCTCATGCTTCTCTTGCTTCTTATATCTGAATGTCAAATTTTCTATTCAACTCTGGTTTTTTCATCAAGAATGCTTGAAAGTCCTCTATTCCACTGAATGACCATATTTTCCCCTGAAACATGACACTCAGTTTTGCTGAGTAGGTGATTCTTGGTTTTAATCCCAGCTCCTTTGATCTCTGGAATATCATATTCCAAGCCCTTTGATCCCTCAATGAAGAAGCTGCCAGATCCTGGGTTATCCTGATTGTGTTTCTACAATATTGAAATTTTTTCTTACTAGCTGCTTGTAATATTTTCTCCTTGATCTGGGAACTCCAGAACCTGGCTATAATATTCCTAAGAATTTTCTTTGGGGGATCTTTTTCAGGAGGTGATGGGTGGACTGTTTCAACCTCTATTTTTCCCTCTGGTTCTAAAACTTCAGGGAAATTTTCCTTGAGAATTTCTTGAAGGATGATTTCTAGGTTCTTTTTTTTTGATCATGGCTTTCAGGTAGTCCAATAATTTTTAAATTATTTCTCCTGGATCTATTTTCCAGGTCAATGGTTTTCCCATGAGATATTTCACATTGCCTCCTATTTTTTCATTTGTTTGGATCTCTTTAATAGTATCTTCATTTCTCATAAAGTCACTAGCTTCCATTTGCTTCAGTCTAATTCTGAAGGAATGATTCTCTTCAGTGAGCTTTTGAGATTCTTTTTCCATCTGGACTTTTTGAGCCTCTTTTGCCATCTGAATTAGTATATTTTTTTAAGGTGTTATTTTCTTCAGTCAGGTTGTTGACTCTCATTTCATAATTTTCTTGCATCATTCTCATTTCTCTTTCCAATTTTTCCTCCACTACTCTTATTTGGTTTTCAAAATCCTTCTTAAGGGCCTCTATGACTTGTAACCATCTCATAATTTTCTTGGAAGCTTTTGGTGCAGGAGTTCTGACTTCACTGTCTTCTTCCTGTTCTATGCTTTGATCCTTTTTGTCCCCAAAATAGGAGTGTAAAGTTGAGTTGCTCTTTTTGCTTTCCTTCCTTTGCTTGCTCATGATGCCACTCAATTACTTGACTTTTGAGCCTTTTGTCACAGTAGAACTCTCCTACCAGAAACAGGAGCTTATCCCAAATGCTGAGATTTTCACAACCGCTGAAGGTTTTAGTTGGGTTCCCTCTCTGAAGCCTCCACATGCTCTGGCAGACTGTTCACTCACCCCAGGACCTCCACCCTGGAGAACAATCCAGATCCAAGCAGGTCAAATCAAGAGCAATTACCCCTCAGACTGGTTGCTTGGTCCCTGTACAATCTGCAGACCAGGAGCTCTGAAGCAGCCACAAGGCTGTGGCTGCATAGATGCTGGCACCTCAGCTGCTTCTCACCCCAGGAGCAAAGGCTGGATCGCACTCTGAATTCCAAGGTCCCAAAGGTCACACTGCACTGACCTTTCACTATGTCATTAGCATCTATGTTTTGATAATTCTGGAAACTGCCACAGCTGCTGGTGATCTGAAGTCCCTCCAGCCGGCAGCTGGTCAGGCCACCCTGAGGCTAGAACCTCAGGCTCCTATGGGGCTGGGCTATATTCCCAGAACACTGCATTGGCCACTTCCTGCTTGCCTGCCAGGCTGTCCTCAGCAGGAGGTTAACTTCCCTGTGTCATTTTGTGGGTTCTGTAGCTCTAAAGTTTGTCTAGAATCATTTTTTACATGAATTGGAGGAAGTGGGGGCCAAAGCTGCATGGAAGTTCTGTTTCTACTTCACCATCTTGACTCCCCAAGATGTTACTTTTAAAGTTATAGTTGGCATTCTTTCTATTATAATAATAGTTTTTTTTGGCAAATCTTTTTATGCATTTACTTTTAATTTGAAAATCAATTGAAAGGGCACTTGAAGACCACTTGAAGATACTTGAAGACTTATTCAACACCATAAAGTTTAGAAATGTGTAGTAAAACATTTCTAAAATATATTTCAAATAGCTCCATTTAAAAAAATAGATCCAATTTATAAATTTTTCTTCTGGGGAATAATACAGATTAAATTAAATTTGGGACTGGGGTGGGAATAAGGGATTTTTTCAATGTTGCTACTCTTCTAAGTTCAGAAGTGAACACAATATTAATTGATATATGCATATGTAAAATATTGATTTTCTTGTAAATGAACAAAACTTTGTGCATGAGGAAATAATTTTTAAAAGTCAAGAAAAGGCACTTCACATAAAAGAAATTCACAAATCTCTACATTTCAAAGACTTTTCTTCTATCATAAAAAGGAAGGCAGCATGAAAATTTTATTATTTCCAAAGGGAATTGTGTTTAGAAATTCTTAAAGACAACTTTTAAAATTTGCCTGCAATAACATATGTTTTGGAGTACCTTTATATAAACCCAAATGATCTATAGTGTTGACAGCTAGAATTGGTTTTAAAAGCCAAATTTATATATTGTATATTCAGCACTCTGTTTTCTTTCTCCTCCTTCTCCTTCTCCTTCACCTTCTCTCATTTCCTTTTTCTGAGATTATGTCTATGTTTTCTTAATAGCAAGGGGAAGTTGATTGCTGGCCTGTGTCTTGCCCAGATTTAGAGTGTGAATTCAGCATGCTCCCAGAGAGTGAGTGCTGTCCTCTCTGTGTCACTGACCCTTGCCAGGCTGATACCATACGCAATAACATTATGAAGACTTGCCTGGATGAAATGCATGTGGTTCGTTTCACTGGATCATCTTGGATTAAACATGGTACTGAATGCACCCTCTGTCAATGCAAGGTAAGGAACATTAAATTGAAACTATGAATCTGTTTTCTTGAGACTTACAAATATTAATTTCTTTAATCTGGACAGTGGAAAGCCAATTTACCCACTTAGTATTCCAAATGTAGATAACTCATTTTTATTAGTATCAGCCTTTCCTGTCAAAACTGAAAGATTTCAACAAATTCAATCAACAGAACAGAAACCACCTAACAAAATCATGCAAATTTGATCTAATGCTATGCTATTCCCAAATAAACAAACAAAAAATGTACCAAAAAATTCTGTATTTCTTCAAAGCAAAAGATATGTTTGTTATTGGCCATTTGGCTATTTACCAATTTACAAATTTCTGTTTGATTCCTTCATGTGATCTGAACAGTATATCAACTGCACAAAATATATTGTGCAAAGTTAAAATGAATACTACAAGAATGGAAATCTTTTTGGAAAGTAATAATCAAAAAGTGCTTTGCAAACTTTATACAATTGTGATTAATAATAATATTATTATTAACATAATCCATATATTATATATAATAACAATATAACATTAAAAGTGAGGGAAATCTTGCTTGCTTTATTTCATCTATAATTTGAAAATTTTTTTGTAAATTTTCTTTGCTCTTGAAAGATAATATGGAAGTATATAATTTTATTTGGAGTCAATTTATGAATATTTATGTTTATATCAAACAAAAAGTTAGAGCATTTGGATAGCGAATGATGAATATATTCTACTAAGACAGTATAATCTATTATGAAAATCGATTATAGTGGACTCTTCATTTAACATGTAACTATAGAATATATCTCCTATCTAAATAACTGTAATTTAGAAAACCATTTTCTTTAATTTAATATTGCCCCCAATTACATGTAAAAACAATTTTTGCAATCCATTTTTTAAAGTCTTTGAGTTCAAAATTTTCTTTATCTCTCCCCCTCCCATTGAAAAGGTAAACAATTTTATATAGGTTAAACATGTGCAGTCATGCAAAACATATTTCCACGTTAGTAATGTTGTGAGAAGAAAACACAGACCCACCCCCCCCAAAAAAAAACCAAAGTAAAGAAAAAGTATGCTTCAGTCTGCATTCAGACTCCTTCAGTTCTCTCTTTGAAGATAGATAGCATTCT
Organism: Petaurus breviceps papuanus; assembly: GCF_028583685.1. Lineage (NCBI taxonomy): Eukaryota > Metazoa > Chordata > Mammalia > Diprotodontia > Petauridae > Petaurus > Petaurus breviceps. The sequence continues at coordinate 1,332,238 of NW_027185867.1, read as the reverse complement.
TCATCATAAGTCTCTGCAGAGCTCTTGGATCATTGTATTGCTAGGACTAGTTGAGTCATTCAAAGCTGATCATCATACAATATTGCTGTTACAATACACAATATTCTCCTCATTCTGCTCATTTCACTTTGCATCTGTTCTTGTGAGTCTTAGAAGAGATATAGCTCCTTTAGTCAGTGTGTGTGATTTATCCCTATCCCTCCCCAAGTTTTTTGTTCCACTTAAATTCATTGTCTCCACAAGTTGTGAATGAGAAATGTGTTTCAAGATAAGGTAGCTATGAGTTTCTTCATCTGGTAGTAGTAGTAGATTCAACACCTTTCTTCATTTATACTATAAACATCTGTCTCTCAGTCAAGAACTTCTGTTTTGATTTTTCTTTATTGATGTTGCTTTATTCATCCCCAAATTTTGTTGCATTGTATAACACAGAACTTGCTAATAAAGTGAATTTCACCAATACCTTTTTCTGCTATAGCAGAACACATTTTTTAGAAAGAAGAGGATGAACCCATTTGACATGGTCCCTAGTCGAACTAACATTCCTGACTCTTTGTTAGTGACTCTTTCTTTTATCCATTTACCCATTAATAGATGGATACAAAATTTTATTATTGTCATTTGTAATTGAAATCATATGTACACTTCTGGGGCTTGTGTCATCATAATAATAATTGATTGTTATTAATTTGTGATTGAAATATGCTCTGTAAACTATTTGGTTTATGTTACAATTCTATTTCATAAGTAGGAATGAGTGGTCAGTGTGAGGTATATTAGAACCATTTCATAGCAATTCTTTTATTTGTGACCACCCTCTAATCCCAAGAATTACAGAGAACTATTTGTTGTCCCTAACCAAACATGGTTAGTTAGATTTGTTACTTCATTTAAATACCTACTTTTACAAAAGTAAAATCTTGAGATTACAATAATGCAGAAGGAAGTCACTTTATTTTTTTCACGTAAGCTTTATATAGGTAGCTTGATTTTCTAAAAGGTTTCTTTTTTTCCTATCATTTTCTTTTGTAAACATTAAAATGTGTTAGCATCATATGAGTAGACACTGTCTTAAAATTTAAAGAATTAAATCCAAGGATATGCTGGGTGGTGAAAGAAGAAGCCAACAAAGAGTTAACAAATGTAAGTTGGTCACTAAAATAGAAATTTGATTGTACTTCAGATTGAAACAGCTGTAGAAGTGTTGTGCATTTTAAATGAATAATTTACTTATGACTTTAAAAAATTAACATCCTTTCCCCCCTTCTACCAGAATGGTCATGTCTGTTGTACAGTGGATCTACAGTGTCTTCAAGAACTATGAAGTTAACATCTGTCTCTGACAAGAGGTTTCTGATAAAAGACTTTTACTTTACTAAAAAAAAAGGAAAAAAAGTTTTAAAACTCATAGTCAAAACCAAAATTGAACCAGTTGCATGTGGTCAACATGCAGATCTATTTTGAGCTTTTAATTATAGAATTTCTAGAGCTTGGGGAAACATGAGAAGGAAAAATCAATGAAGTCAGAACACACTTCTGGCTACTTTGTTTCTGACCTGACTATATGGGAATGAGTATAGAATACATAGTGATGTCAAAACCACTGGAAGCAGTCACTGATCCTGTTTGATATTTGAAGGCAACTTTCTTTATTTGGTGCAGAAAATTATAGCTTATGTTATCTTCACATGTTGCTTGGGGTCCTCAGTATAACTTTTTTAGTCAGTGAATGGCAAACATTTTTACAAGCTAGATAAAGAATCTATGATGTTTTATGTACAATACATACTCAGAAAAAAACACCTGAAACAAGTTAAAGAAATACAGAAAAATGTATAGGCATGGATGCTTAATGTTTTCTGATGGGAAAGTCAACTTTATTTACCGCGTGTGTGTTTGGGCGTGTGTGTGCATTTAATAGTACTTGAATAAATTCTTGTGCAAAATTTAAATAAATATCTCTTACATAATATTTGTGACTTTTTGAGTACCCTTCCTCTTTTAAAGGTGATTATATCCTCTGATTCTTCTAATTTCATCTATATGTTTCTAAGAAATTGATCAGTCGTTATTTGTGTTTTCCCATCGGGCTCCTTAAAGTATTTTTTTCTTTGAAATGAGATCTAGTAACAAATGGGGGGAGAGGGGAAAGTAAGGGTTGGGCATTTTATTATGTCATATATTATTTAAAATCCCTTGAGAATATTTTTAGGACTTGTCTCTTCTAGCTTTACAGCTATATGATCCCATTTATCTAAAGTTATAAAAGAAAGCCCTAATTTGTTACAAGGGACATAAGCCTTGCTGGGATGACACAACTCCTGACTGGTCCCATAGTAACTGCTGAGGAATCTTTCCCTCAAAGTGAAGGTCCAACCTTCAATTTTTCTCCTTTGGACTTGTCTCCTGTTAGACAGACTTTCTCATCCTTGGACTTCCTGCAAATTAGGAAGGAGGGAATTTCTCTACCCTCCTCCCAACAGCTCTAAGAGCTTACAGCAAAATCACTTGGAAGCATGAAATAGACCTTGAGCCTCAGGCTGCCTCTTTCTGTCTTTCCCTGAATATAGCTTATCAACTAAAAATGGACCTTTCCAGAACTGGTGGTTGACCTCATGTATCAAGAGTTAAAGAACCTTAAGATTTAGGGATCTAAATTTAAGTTTTTGCAGAAAAACAATCCTTCTCAAGGAACAAAATGATCACTGCTAAGATCATACTGTAGCTGTGAAGGACTAAGCATGCCTGTCTTGTCCAGGAGAGATAGAGTTGTCAGCCAGATGGTGAAGGTCCAAAGTGAATGCAAATTATCAATCCAACTGTCTCAGAGATGGTCTTTATTTTGGGGAGAGGAGTCTAATGAGGCCATTTGCTATATATTATGATTCCTGTATCTGTTCATACACTAAATTATTTGTGTTTTATGCATTTTTGTGGTGGAGGAAATAAACCACTAACTTGATAATCATATTGTATATTGAGTATTTTTTTTCTACAGAGGAGAGCCTGTTGCCCACATTTGGGGAAGATCCTAGACCCAAGTTGAACCTAAGCTTTGTGTTAGCAATTTTCCAGAAATTACTAAAGGATAAGAGTAGAGTCAGAGATCAATAATGATACATTTGAGGGTTCAGGATCCCAGGATAGAACCAAGCTCCATATCTAAGTCCAGAACTCCTCCCCTATTCCTCAATTCTACTAACCTCAACCCAGATGGACATATACTGTTTAAAAATAGGCTGATAATTCATTAAAGCTACTACATAAAACCACAGAGACAGAAACCAGATAGGAGTATGGCTGGGGAGTGGAAATGCAAGTATTTTCCAATTTTTTTTAAGAGATGTATAGAAGATGGTGGAATAAGCAGTAAATGATTTCCTATATCTGCCTCCAAAAATCTATAAAATAGCACCCTGAAACAAATCTTTGAACAGAAGAACCAGCAAAAAAACAGGGGTGAAATAATCATTTCAAGCTCAAAACTTGAAAGATCACCAAGTAAGGTCTATCTCACTCAGGCAAAAAGGAACACCATCTAGGACAGGAAGTATCCCAGTAAACCAACAGCAATTTCCACCTAAGCAAACCAGTGGGAGATCCTAAGCCCTAGTATGGTTGTACAGGCAAACACCAACACCAGGACCCCCTCACATGCCTCAGCACAACCAGGGGAGCAGGCAGACTCCAGCAGGCTGACCTCCACCTGCTTCAGCATACCCCAAGGAAAAGAAACACCCGCACTGGCCTCAGCACACACCAGACACAAGCACCAAGACTCAGACTCAGCACCAGGTAAGCTTCCAGACTCTTATAGCCTCCACCAGTGCCAACCACCTCACCCCACTCCACCCCATCAGTGCAGCACCAGACAAACTTATAGAAACACGAGTCATTCCCCAATTGATATGAACAGGCAGTTTTTGGATAAGGAAATTGAAGCTATCTATAGTAATATGAAAAAATGCTCCAAATCACTATTGAGTAGAGAAATGCAAATTAAAACTCTGAGAAACCAACTCAAACTTATCAGATTGGCTAATATGATAGAAAAGGAAAATTTTAAATGCTGGAGGGGGTGTGGGAAAATTGGGACACTAATGCACTGTTTGTGTAGTTGTGAGCAAATCTGCTTATTCTGGAGAGCAATTTGGAACTATGCCCAAAGGAAAACCAAACTGCATACCCTATGATCCAACAACACCAAATGCCAGGAGGGTGTATGGTGTGTTTGGGGAAGACTAGAGTAGATAGTCAACATCCAGAACCTGGAATATGATAGCACTCAGTCCTCTGCACAGGGTCATCTCTAAGCCCCAGGAGCATAGAAGGGCATTTAGTCACTAGTGCCTTTGGTATGAGGGCTGCTGAGCCCCTTTCAGGGCTGCTTTCCACATTTGTATCCACCTGATTCACCCAACTCTCACCCATGGCTCTAAGAAGGTGTAGGATGTATAGTGGTTACACCCCAGTAAACTATTTTGGCAGATGGACTAAACGAGATTGAGAGTAACCAAGGCATCTCAAGCCTTTCAGTGAGTTAGGGACTTGTTTATCCCTAGCATGTGAAGACTTCCTCTGGTGGGATGGGTGAATAAGAACAATTTCTTCCAACAATCATAAAGGTGGCTAAAGCAGGCATTGTGGAGGACTTAGAGCTTGCTTAGACATTGAAGATGCCAAGGTCATTCACTGCATCCTGAGTCATTGCCAGCCATCTTTACTTTGTCTTGCCACTGGACTTGATGAATCTGGAAAAGAGGGAGGTTGATGACAACATAACTTTGCCTCACTTAAATCCAATTTATGGTTGAATAAAAAGATATCACCCATGCTATTTTTCCATTTTTACCTATCTCAAAGTCTTGTGGTTATAGGCAAATGTTGAAGCAGAAGGTATGGGAACACTGGGAGCAGTAATCATCTTAGGTTGAAGTCAATCCCTCTCTACTTGAACTTCTGACTGAAGAAGTGATTTTGAATGCCATTAGGATTCTCTCAAGTGGCAAAGTACCTGGTGCTGATTCAATTCCAGTTGAGATTTGCAAGGCAGGGGTTCCACTACTCATAGAAAAGCTGACTGATATTTTCCCAGATTATATAGCAAGAGATGCTTATTGTCTAGGAGTACAAGGATGCTTCCATTTTCCATCTCTGTAAAGGTAAAGGAAATAGATGGTTCTGTAACAATCACAAAGTATATCCTTAGTCTTTGCTAGCAAGGACTCTTACCATAATCCTCCTTAATAGGCTTGTCCTTCATCTAGAAGATAGTCTTCTACCTGAGAGTCAATATGCCTTTAAAAAGGGCTGATGAGGGGTGGCTAGGTGGCACAGTGAATAGAGCACCTGCCCTGAAGTCAGGAGGACCTGAGTTCAAATCCAGCCTCAGACACTTAACACAAAAACTAGCCACGTGAACTTGGGCAAGTCACTTAACCCCAACTGCCCTCCAAAAAGAAAAAGAAAGGGCTGATGAAATGTTGAGATGGAGTTTGCTGCCTGACAAATCTAGGAAAAATGCCAGGAGTAAAACACAATGCTCAGGGACATCAAAGGTGAAAAAAATAAAAGGTGGTCCAGATCGATTTAAAGGTGAATTCTACCAGATTTTTATCAAGAACTGAGAAAGAAAACACTATCAGATCCCATTTATGAGAAAACAAATCTTAATTCCTAATCCAAGGAAGAAGAAAACACAGAGAAAATAATATAATGATATCATCAATGAATTTAGACATAGCTTTTTAATGAAAGCTATCAAATGGCAGCAGCAAAATATTTTTTAATTCACTATAATCAATTTGGATTAATCAACATTACAAAAATAATTAATATATTCATATTAAAAACAAAAACTTCCCCAGTCCTTGATTATATCAACAGATGAAGAAAAAGCTTTTGACAATATATAACTTTTTTGCACTCAAAATGCCAAAATCACACTATAAGACCTTTTAATGTGATTTAAAAATGCATATGTAAAGTCAAAAAGTAGGATTATATACAATGTGGAAAAACTAGAATCTTTCCCTATCAATAAGAAGTAAAGCAATGATTCCTCTTTTTATGCTACTATGAGAAATGAAAGGCAGAAATGTGAGAAAACAAGAGAAAAAAAATGTAAGTTGCTAATGACATAACCCCAGAGAATCAGTGAAGAAACTAATAAAAAAAAATTATTAAGTTAAACAAATTACCAGGATACAAAATCAACCCACAAAAATCACCAGAATTTCAATGTAAAAATAACAAAAAATAAGGAAGGAATAATAGAAAGGGAAGTACTATTCAAAATACCCACACAAAAACAAATCCAGGAGCCTGTGTACCAGAGTACATTCAAGACTCTTAAGGCTACAATCCCCAAATACTAATTAAAGAAACAAAGGACTGTGTCAATACCTGCAGGAATAATAAGTGCTCATGAGAGGGAAAAATCAACTCAATTGTAAAAGACTATACTACCTAAATTCTTTTAGCAGAATAAAGGTGCCAATCAAACTACTAAAGAATCACTTTATAAACTCTAGACAAAATGACTTCAGAATTCACCTCTAGAGCCTGAAATAAAATAATTTTAAAAGATATAAAGAAAAGGCTGGATATAAAACTATACTGCAATATCAAAATTATTTTATATGCCTCAAAAATAGAAAAGTAATCAGAAAAACAGATTCGAGTTGAATTATAAACAATTGATCTTTAAAATATAATTTTCAATTAACTGAAGAGCATGAATTTTTGGGGAAAGAATTAACAAAAGAACTAGCCAAAGAACTGACTGCTGGAAAAATAAAACTAGAAATTAAGTTTAGATGAACACTTTATGATAAACTCAAAATGAACATGTATTTTTGGCTATGCTTGCTTCTTTAATTTAAATTTTATCTTTTTTTCTTTTTACTATACAATTTTTAGCATTATATCAACTAGTACTGATAATGAGTATACTTCTAATTTTATTGGAAAGACTTCTAACTTGTCTCCATTACATATAATACTTGCTCTTAGGTTCATATAAATTTTTTTTATTATTTTGGGAAATTACTAACATTTCTTTTTTTTTTTTAATTTTTAAGCAATCGGGGTTAAGTAACTTGCTCAAGGTTACACGGCCAGTTATTTCTGGGTATGGTGCTGTGTCTGAGCCCGGGATTCGATCTCCAGGTCGTCCCAACACTGGAGCCGGTGCTCTTACTCACTGAGCCACCTGGCCACCCCATGGAAATTACTGACATTTCTTGAGTTATTACTAGTAATAAAATTATATTTAATTGATCTTTAAATGTTTAATAGAATTTACGTGTGAATCTATCTGTTTCTGGAATATTGTTTCTCTGGGAGCTCATTTACAGTTTGTTCAATTTATTTTTCTAATATGGGCCTGCTTAAATAGTCTATTCTTTTCTTAATGTGGATACCTTAATATTTTTTAAATGTTTGTCTATTTTAAGTTACAAGTTATGCTAACATGTAATTGTGTAAAATAGTATCTGAGAATTTCCTTTATTTCTTATTTAATTGTTTTAAGTTATGCTTTACATTTTTTGATAGGAACAATTTGGTTTTCCTTTCTTCCTCCTGATTTTTTTTAAAGCAATTGGGGTTAAGTAACTTGCTCAAGGTTACACAGCCAGTTATATTTCCTCCTGATTTTTAATAAACTTAACTGTTTCCCTATTTTACTAGATTTTTAGGAAAATTAGCTCCTAGCTTTATTAATTAAATATCTGTTTTTGCTTTTAATTTTATTGACCTCTTCTTTAGTTTTCATTATTTCTATTTTATTTTATTTGAGATTTTGATTTGTTCAAAAATTTTTTAGTTGAAAGCTCACTTCATTGATTCTTAAGTATGCTGATTTTGAGTTTTTGTATATTAGTATATTATATCTAGTGTATTGATCTTTTAAGTTTTAGGAAATTGTTGCATTTATTTTCATTTTCTTTGATGAATTTTCAATTTTTTCTTTTTTTTTTTTTCGTATTTATTTAGTATTTAATTTTTCCTCAGTTTCATGTAAAAAGTTTTTAACATTTGTTTTTAAAACTTTGAGTTCCAAATTCTCTCGCTTCCTTCCCCCCATTGAGAAAACAAGCAAGTCCATAAATATCATATATGTGTAGTCATGCAAAACATATCCATAATAGTTATGTTGTGAAAGAAAACATAGACAAAAAAAGCTAAAAAAAATAAAGTGAAAAAAAGTTGCTGCAATCTGCATTCAGACACCACCAATTCTTTCTCTGGCAATGAATAACATTTTTCATCCTATGTCCTTCAGGGCTGTCATGGATCTTTGTATTACTGAGAATAGCTAGGTCATTCAGAGCTGATCATCTTACAATCATGCTGTTACTTTGTTACTTTACAAGGGTTGAATTTGTACCCAGTACATTTCACTTTGCATCAACCCATGTAAGTCTTTCTAGGTTTTTCTGAGAGCATCCTGCCCATCATTTCTTATAGTACAATAGTATTCCATCATAATTACATACCACAACTTATTTGGCCATTCCCCAATTTATGTGCATCCCTTCAATTTTGAATATTTTATCCCCAGAAAAAGAACTGCTATAAATATTTTCGTACCTCTAGGTCCTTTTACTCTTTTTTTTTTTATCTCTTTGGGGATACAGACCTAATAGTGGTATTGCTATGTCAAAGTGTGTGCATGGTTTTATAGTCCTCTGGGCATAGTTCCAAAGTGCTCTATAGAATGGTTTAATCAATTCACAACTCCAATAACAGTACATAAATGTCTCATTTTTCCCACATCCACTTTAACATTTGTCATTTACTTTTTCTGTCCTATCTAATCTAATAGGTATGGTACTTCAGAATTGTTTTGACTAGCATTTCTACATTCAATAGTGAGTTAGAATATTTTTTCATATCACTATAGATAGCTTTAATTACTTCATCTGAATACTGATTATATGTTTTGATTATTTATCAGTTGGGGAATGGCTTATATTTTTTATAAATTTGACACAGTTCTCTATATGTTAGAGAAATAAGAACTTTATCAGAGAAACTTGCTTCAAAATTTTTTTCACAGTTAATACTGTTAACTCTGTTTCCCTCAAACCTATTACCCCTGCCCCTATTTACTCTATACTCTCCCTCCTTTCTTCCTGTCCCTTCTCAAAAGGATTTTGCTTCTGATTACACCTCCCAATCTGCCCTCCTTTCTATCACCCCACCCACCTTCTCTTATCCCCTTTCCCCTCTACTTCCCTGTAGGGTAAGAATTGCCTATGTATCTTATTCCCCAGTGACATGTAAAAACAACTTTTAACATTTGTTTTTAAAACTTTGAGTACCAAATTCTCTCCCTTCCTCCCTTCTCACACACCCTCATTGACAAGGAAAGCAATTTGCTATAGGTTATACATGTGTAATCATATAAAACACTTCCATAATAGCCATGTTGTGAAAGACTAACTATTTCTCTCCATCCTATCCTGCCCCCCATTTATTATATTCTCTCTTTCCACCTTGTCCCTCCTCAAAAGTGTTTATCCTGATTGTGGTTCCACAATACTTGAATTGTTCCTGTTTTCCCAATGAGATATTTGACATTGTCATCTATTTTTTCATTCTTTTGGTTTTGTTTTATTGTTTTTTGATTTCTCATAAATTCATTAGCTTCCATTTGCCCCATTTTAATTTTGAAGGAATTATTTTATTCGGTGAACTTTCGGACCTCCTTTTTCATTTGACCATTTTTTGACTTTTTTATTTGACTTTTTAACTCTTTGCTAAGGTAGGGATCTGATTCCAGTCTGAAGGATGTACTGTCCCAAAATTTAGAAGTTTTGTGCAGCTATTTTCAGAGATACTTCTAAAGACCTGTAAGTTTTCAGTTCCTCCAAGGTGGTATGATCTAGGGAGAGGTGTTTATTCCTCTCCTGGCCTGTGCACTGGTCACACAAGCACTCTTTTCTGCCCTGGAACTTTAAAGATGATTCCCTCTCCACTGCTGCCACAAGCTCTGCTATGCTAGTGCTCCTAATTTCCCCAAGACTGCCACTCAGAACTGGGACCCAGATCCAAGTATGGGCATAGCAAGAGTCCTGCCTCAGTGATAGCAAAAAGACTCTTGTAATCTTCTTCTGACCAGTTGTTTGATCCCCTTACCATCTGTGGGCTGAGAGCTCCACAAGCAGCCACTGCCATTGCCGCCGCCACTGCTGCTGAATCAATTATTCCCAAGGCCTGCCCTTGGTTTGCTGTGGCTGGGACTAGACTTTTCTCCTCTCTAACCCAGGTCTGACAGAGCTTTCCTGCTGACCTTCTAAGGTGTCTTTGACGTTTGTAGGTTGAAAAGTTTGGAAACCACCACAGGTGCCAGTGATTCAATTTGCTGGGGCCCAGTCTGTGCTGGCACAGTCTGTGATGAACTGTGCTCCTCTCTCAGACTGATGCAACAGATCTTTCCTGTCAACCCTCTAGGCTATCTTGGGCTGGAAACTTGTTTCACTCCATCTTTTTGTAGGGTCTGCTGCACTAAAATTTTGTTAGATTTATTTTTTAAAGGTATTGGGGTGGGGTTGGGGAGATCTCAGGCAAGTCCTGCCTTTACTCTGAGATTTTAGCAGTACCCCTCCAATTATTTCTATAGTTTGTTCTCTGACCCACCAGTTTTTTAGAATTTTGTTATTTCATCTTTTGCATTATTGAATATAATTTGCATGGTGCAGCTGGGTGGTGTAGTAAATAGAGCACTGGTCCTGGAGTCAGGAGGATCTGAGTTCAAGTCTGGCTTCAGGCACTTGATTCACTAGCTCTGTGACTTTGGGCAAGTTACTTAACCCCAATTGCCTTCCCTTCCCACCTCCAAAAAAGAAAAAAAAAACAGAAAATAATTTGCATTTGTCATTTTCTGCATTTTTATGAATTCTTTATGCCTCTTTGTAAAGTAAAACATTAATAAAAGTGTAATTTACAGTTAAAAGTATTCAAATTCCTTTTTTTGCCATACCATAGTCACCAGAGACCTATCATCTCTAATTTTTCTAAATTCTACTCAAGCCCTTAACTTCTTTCTTATTTATTCTTTATTAGATTTGTCTATATCTGAAAGGAGTACATAAATTACCTCAGTATTATAATTGTACTATTTTTTCTTCCAATTCAATTACCTTTTCCTTTAAGTATTGTGGTAGATGAAAGATGAAATGACTGAGGAAAAGAAAGTTCAAGTTTCTGAGTATATCAACTTATTAAGCAACGAAAGTAGGTTGCATAACAAATTGGGACCAGGCCTTCCTCAATTTGGTACTGAACCTCAAACACAAGGGGAAACAGATTTTTATGTATTAAAAAGAATTAATCAAATAAGACCAATTAATTAAAAGAAAACAATTATCAGGACACAAACTAGGATTTCTAAGTTGGGAAAGTGTTAGTGAACAGGTGCAATTCCCTAAAATCAGAAAAAGAGATGCCTCAGGTACCCCAATGTGTATTCAATCAAAGGAACATGGAAACAATAACTCATTGACCAGTAGGGAGCCACTTTTCAGATAAAATAAATGGGTTGCTTGAGATAAGTAATTGTGAGAAAACTCTTTGCACCAGACTTAAGTCTTAACTGGGTTTCTAGTCAGCATAACATAGGTTCTTAGTGAAAGTATTCTAACCAAAAGGTAGAGCTGGTCCAACTTCTCAGCCATGTAGTGCTGGGTTCAAACAATGCGATGAAATTTTCTCACAATTCCCATAATTGAATAAAGTTTTTCATAAGGCAGAAAGTGGACTAAACCTATAACTGGATAGCAAGGGAACTGAGCTAGATCCAGAATTGATTCATAGGATGGAGTCAGTGTGGTTTACTCAATTCCCATAATTTCTTGAGTATTTAGATATTATATTATTGTTATATAATATATTATATTATTGTTATATTGATATCAATCTATTTTATATGGTGCTTTTTAGCATAATGCAATTTTCTCTGTTGATCTTTTAATTTTTCTGTATTTATTATGAGGTCAGGTGAAACATAATAGATTTTGTTTCAGTCCCTCATTTTAATATGAAAATTTGGATTTCAAGTGAATTTCTTGCAGACAACATGTAGTTAGTTTCTCTTTTCTAATCCTTTCTGTTTTCATGTGTTTCATAGGTGTTTGTTCAATTCACATTAATTTTGTATTTTACTATATCCTATGCTCATATATTTCCCTCCTTATGAAAGAGGTGGTAGAATAAAGGAAATTTGACTGACATTTGTGACTTACAAGTAAAATACAAACAATAATAAGTAATTTTTTTAAGTCTGTTACAGAGTTTCTCTTTTCCTTACCCTACCCCAAATCCCAAGTTTTATTCTTTATTTCTTCCTTTCTTTTTTTTTTTTTTTTTTACAAATACTCATATCATCTACCATGAAGGCAACCATATGGGAGACTTGCTTCTGGAAAGAAACATTTTGGCTCTCTACTGCATGAGTGAGAACAACCTATGTCTTTAAAATTACAAGATCAGGGTATTCTCTCTTTTAAGTTGCATTCACAGAAGATGACCATCCTATTTATGCTGCATGTACACCCAAAATTGAGCTGCGTGAGGAGAAGTATTACTTTCTCCTCATAACCTTTTAGATCCCTGAGAAATGAGCTTGGGGTGCTGTTTGGTCATCTTAGGTAGTTAATAAATGTTTATTGATCTACAAACTTTTGTAAATTCAGGTAGTTGAGTTCTACAACCAGAATTAAGCCATGACCACCTTGGAGAGAGGATTCCAGGCTTATTGCAAACAGAAATTAAAGAAGACATGCATATGAAAACATATAACATATAAACAGAGAATAAATGAGCTCTCATTGGAACAAATGTCTCTTAACAAGAGGAAGAAGAGAGACAGAGGGACAGAGAGAGAGAATCCCGGATCTCCCTCAATTCCTCAGAGTCTCTAGTATGATAAATAAGCTGGAAATTAGGATATGATAAGGGTGCCAGATTCTCTACATGTCAGGTTCTTTTCAGAGTTTTTCTTTCCTTTCAAGGACCTGAGGAACCTTTTGGAACCACATGTCTTTTTCTCAATGCTCTAAGTCAGATCTCTTCCTCAACTCTGTCCTTCACATAGTCATGGATCACTGAATAATCTGAACCAATGAGGAGAATTTCATAAAATGGATTTTGAGACATAGATTACACTTCTTCCATGGGCCAAAACTCTTTGAAGTGCCTTGCAAAAATCTTCTAGGACCAGTTTAAACCTAACTCTATATAATATAAACAGAAACAGTGCTATAAGAGAAGAGAAATTGTCCTTGCATTCCAGGTAACCAACCTATGGTCCTGCTGAAACTAAAATAAAAGAAACAGACATTAATAATAAATGCAATTGGAATGGCTGTGTGGTGCAGTGAGTAAGATCACCGGCCCTGGAGTTGGAAGGACTCGGGATCGGTTCCAGCCTCAGATACTTAACATCCACACAAACAAATTGGCCGTGTAACCTTGGGCAAGTTACTTAACCCCAATTGCTTTAAAAAAAATAATAAATGCAATAGACACAGCCCTGAACAAAGCAACACCTAAAAGGACAGTAGGTGACAATATGTCTAAATAATATAGGACAGAAGAGTACACACATATCCACTTGTTGTTCAGTCATTCAGTAGTGTCCAAGGGGTTTTCTAGACAAAGATGCTGGAGTGGTGTGTCATTTCCTTATTCAATGTGCCCCCATTTTACAGATGAGGAACTGAAGCAAATAGGGTTCAAATGACTTGCCCAGGGTCACACAGCTAGTACGTGTCTGAGGCTGGATTTTAACTCAGATCTTCCTGATTCCAAGCCTGGTGCTCTACCCCGTGGATTACCTAGCTGCCCCTACCATAGTACACAGCAATCTATAGTAAGAAATAAAGCATGGGTAACTTACAAAGAAAGAGGAAGGTGGGTGATGCAGTAGATATTGTGCCAGGCCTGGAGACAGGAAGACATCTCTTTCTGAGTTCAAATCTGTCCTCAAACAAGCATCTTAGCTGTGTGACTATAGGCAAGTCACTTGACCCTATTTGCCTCAGTTTTCTCATCTGTAAAATGAACTGGAGAATGAATGGCAAATGACTCCAGTATCTTTACCAAGAAAGCCCCAAATGGAGTCATGAGGAGTCAGACACAAGTAAAAGCCAAGAAGCAGGCCTTGAAAGCAGCTACACTGTTGGCAGCATCAGCTTTGGGACATCTTAGCCCACAAATGATGAGGGGGTTGGACAACTGGTTAGGAGATTGGAGTGGATCATTTGCTGGCACTCAGTTCAGAATCCTGTGGCATTGTCTATGTGTGGTTGTTGGTCACAGTCCCAGGGCCAGGATGAGTGATAGTGCTACAAAGGAACAACATCCTTTCCTGAGTAAAGACCAGAAAATAGGCCAGGAGAGCAGCAATCATACCTCTCCTTAGAACAAACCACCTTAGAAGGACTGAAAACCTATAGATCCCCAGAACTAGCTTTAAAAAAGTCAGCAAGAAAATCCTGGAGCTTGGAAGAGCACCCCCTCCACCCCAAAAACAGAGCCCAATTTTAACATAAGTTAAAAGTCAAGAAATAGGCTAAGAAAATGAGCAAACAACAACAAAAACCTGACCATAACAAGTTACTATGGTAACTGTGAAGGTCAAGACATAAACTCAGAAGACAATAGTCAAAACATCTACATGCAAAGTCACAAACATAAATGTGAATTGGTCATAGACCCAAAAGGAATTCATGGAAGAACTTAAAAAGTATTTTAAAAATTAAATAATAGAAGTGAAGGAAAAAAATGGGGAAATAAATTAGAGTTATGTAAGAAAATTATGAAAATTTACACTTGGTGAAAAGTAGGCAGAAAAAAATACTGAAGAAAATAACACCTTAAAACACAAAATTACACAAATGGTAAAAAGAGGCACAAAAATTCACTAAATAAAAGAATGCCTTATAAAGGAGAATTGTCCAAATGGAAAAGAGGTACAAAAGTTCACCAATGAAAATAATTCCTTAAAAGTTAGAATTGGGCATGTGAAGCGAATGACTCCATGGGAAAAAAAAAAAAGAAAACAATACAACAAAATCAAAAGAATTGAAAAACAGAAGAAAATATAAAATATCTCATAGGAAAAATAACAGACCTGGGAAAAGATCCAGGAGAAATAATGAAAGAAATAGCAGATGAACTGAAAGTCACAATCAAATAAAAGAGCATAAACATCATACTTCAAGAAACTATAAGTAAAAAAGAAATTGAAGAATGCAACCATATGAAAGAAAACTCCAAAACAAAACACCCAGGAATATTATGGTCAAATTCCAGAGTTCCTGGTCCAAGAAAAAATATTGCAAGCAGTCAGAGAGAAACAATTTAGACATTGTGGAGCCACAGTCAGGATAGCACAAGATTTAGTAGCTTCCACATTAAAGGATCAGAGAGCTTCAGGGGGAACAGGGGATATTTAATGAAATAGAGGACTTTCAATAATTCCTGAAGAATAGACCAGAGCTGAAAAGAAAATCTGATTTTCAAATACAAGACTCAAAAGAAATATAAAAAAGTAAACATGAAAGAGAAATCATACAGGAATCAACATTAAATTGTTTACATTCTTATATGGGAAAATGATGACTGTATCTCCTAAGAACATCATTATTAGGACAGTTAGAAGGGCTACATATGGACAGAGGGCATGGGTATAAGGCAACTATGATGGGATGAAATGAATGAAAAACCCTGAAATACAAAATTGCTGGGTAATTAATAATCAATTTATTAATGAGGCTAGCTAGTAATTGATGATCAGTGGTTTCTCTCAGTAACCAAAGACACCCAGTGGAGACCTTGAAAGTCTTAAATATCTTTCTGAAAGGCAATCAATGCCCCTGTAAAGTGAAAATCAACACTAATCGGTGGATGCTTAATGAGTAGGTGGGTTAGAAATCTTCAGCTGCTCCTGTTGAGAACATGGCTTAATCATGAGACTCAGCAGCCTCCAGCAATTTGGACAGGGGAATCTATTTCCATCCAGACCTCTCTGGTTGGTTTCCTCCTTCATGAGCTGGGTCACCCTGAATTCTAATGGAGGAGTACAAAGATAAGGGCTCCATTGCCCTTGTTGAGGTCTCACTCAGACTGGATTCTGTTTATACTGTAAACAGAAGTTATGTCTACTAGTTGGGTGGGGTACCACCCAAGATTGAAAAGTGTGTTCATTGAGTACTTGGAGTAAATTCATCAAACAGTCCTGTCCTTCAGAGATGGACTAACTTTTTACAGGAGCAGAGCCTTGAAAGGCCCTGAAACAACAGGAGAAAAGCCTGGTTCTAAATTTAATGTTATTAATAAGAATAATAAAAATTTTCCCAGGGATGATTTTCTAAAAATAAAATAAAATTAAGGGGTGATGAAGAGGGATACAGTGGGAGAAGAGGAAAGGGAGAGGAAGAACAGTGAAAATTATCTCACATAAAAGAGGTGTGAAAGGAAGAGCCTCTACAAAAGAGAAGATGGAACTGGTAGCAAGCAACACTTAAACCTTACTCTTACTGAAATTGGCCCAAAGAGGGAATATTGTGGATTCAGTTGTGGATTAAAAAGAAATCTAACATACCCTACAGGAAAAAGAAAGGGGAAAAGAACAGGAAAAAAGAAAGGTGGATTGATAGAAAGAAGAGTGGATTAAGGAAGGTAGTAGTCAGGAGCAAGAGTCCTTTGAAGAGGGGCAGTGTAAAATGAGAGATAAGGATAAACAGGGAAAATGGGGCAGAGGGAAATACACTGTTAATAATCATAATAGTGAATGTGAAGGGAACAAACTTATTGATAAAAGAAAAGTGGATAATAGAGTGAATTAAAAATCAGAATCCAACAATATGTTGTTTACAAGAAACACATTTGAAACAGAGAGACACAGAAAAAGTAAAAATAAGGGGGTGGAGCAGAATTTATTATGCTTCAACTGAGGTTTTAAAAAAAATAGAAGGTAGTAATCATAGCCTCAGACAAAGCAAAAGCAAATATAAAATTAATTAAAAGAGACAAACAAGGAAACTACATTTTGCTAAAAAGATACTATAAACAATGAAGTAGTATCAATACTAACCATATAGGTATCCAAAGGCATAGTATCCAAATTCTTAAAGGAAAAGTTAAATGAGTTGTAGGGGAAAAAAGACAGTAAAACTGTACTGGGGGGACCTCAACTTTCCCTTTTCAGAAATAGATAAAACCGACCACAATATAAACTAGGAAAAAATGAGGAGGAAAATTGAATTCTAGAAAAGTTAAATATGATAAATCTCTGGAGAAAATTGAATGGAAATAGGAAGAAGTACACCATTTTTGGGGTGATACATAGCACCTACACAAAAATTGACCATTTTAGGACACAAAAATCTCAGTCAAATGTAGAAAGGCAGAAATAGTAAATATATCCTTTTCAGATCATGATGCAATAAAATTATATTCAATAAAGAGCAGTAGAAAGAAATTTTAAAAGTTAATTGGAGACTAAGTAATTTAATCCTAAAAATGAGTGGGTCAAAGAACAAATCATAGAAACAATCAATAATTTCATTAAAGATAATGACAACTATGAGACAGCATACTAAAATTTGTGAGATGGAGCCAAAGCAGTACTTAAAGGGAAATTCATATCTCTAAAAACTTACATCAGTGAACTAGAGAAAGAATGGATCAATGAATTGGTCATGCAACTAAAAAAGCTAGAAAAAGAACAAATTTTAAAATCCCTAATTAAATACCAAATTGGAAATCTTGAAAATCAAACAAAGGATTAATAAAACTTAATGCAAGAAAATCATTGAACTATTAAAGAAAACAACCAGGAGGTGGTTTTATGGGAAAAAAACCAATAAAATACATAAACCATTGGTTAATTTGAGCTCTTAAAAAAGAAGAAAAACAAATTACCAGTATCGAAGATGAAAAGGGTGAATTCACCACCAATGAAGAGGAAGTTAAAGCAATTTGTTAGGAACTATTTTGTTCAGTTATATACCAATTAATCTAACAATCTAAGTGAATTTGTTGGATATATACAAAAATATAATATGCCCAGGTTAATAGAATAAGAAATAAAATACTTGAATAACCCCATCTTAGAAAAAGAAATTGAATAAACCATCAATGAATTCTCTAAGAAAAAATCACCAGGAACAGATGGATTCACAAGTGAATTCTATCTAACACTTAAGGAACAATTAATCCCAATACTATATAAACTATTTGAAAAAACAGGGGAAGGAGTCATGCCATATTCCTTTTAAATACAAATATGATACTGATACCTTAACTGGGAAGAGCTAAGAGAAAGAAAACTATAGACCAATTTCCCTAATGAATATCAATACAAAAATTTTAAATAAAATATTAGCAAAGAGATGGCAATAATTATCATAAAGATCATATGCTATGACCAGGAGAGGTTTAAATGGGGAATGCAGGACTGGTTCAATATTAGGAAAAATTTAGTATTTATGACCATGAAAAAAAAACACAAAAAATCATATGAGGATTTCAACAGATGAGAAAAAGCTTTTGATAAATGCAGCACTCATTCCCCTTAAAAACACTAGGGAGCATAGGAATAAATGGAACTTTCCTTAAAATGATAAGTAGTATCTATTTAAAACCATCAGCAAGAATTATCTATGTTGGGGATAAACTAGAAACTTTCCAAATAAGATCAGGGGTGAAGCAAGGATGTGCATTACCACCACTATTATCCAATATTCTTCTAGAAATGCTAGTTATAGAGCCAAGATGGCAGAGTAAAGGCAGGGACTTGCCTGAGCTCTCCCCCAAACCCCTCCAAATACCATTTAAAATTAAACAAATTTTAGAGTAGCAAAACCCATGAAAAACAGAGTGAAACAAATTTCTAGACCAAGATTACTTGGAAGGCTGGCAGGAAATCTCTGTTGCACCAGGGTGAGAGAGGAGCACAGTCTAGCACAGGCTGCACCAGAACAGTCAGGCCCCAGAAAACACAGAGCAGGCCTCAGGGTGACTGAATCACTGGCAGCAGTGGCAGTTTCCAGATCTTTTAGCCCAGAAACACCAAAGACAACTTAGAAGGTCAGCAAGAAAGGTGTCAGACCTGGATGAGAGTGCAGCACAGTCCAGTGAAGGTCTAGCCAGCATGGACCAAACCACAGCAAGCCAGGAGCAGGCCTTGGGAGTAACTTAATCAGCAGCAGCAGTGGCTGCTTGCAGAGTTCTCAGTCCACAGATGGTAAGGGGGACAAACAACTGGTCAGAAGGAGATTGCAGGGGTCTTTCTACTAGCACTGAGGCAGGACTCTGCTGCTTGAATATACTTAAATCTGGGTTATAGTCCTGGACGGCAGACCCAGGACAAGGAGGAGTACTAGCATAGCAGAGTTTGTGCCTGCAGTGGAGGGGGAACAGTTTCTCACAGTTGCAGGTAGAAAAGAGTGTATGTGGTCACTCACAGACCAGAGAACAGGTCAGGAGTAAATACTTTTTTTAAATGCTTTATTAACTTCTGATTTACATCATTCGTTTCCACCAGATTTTGAGTTATTAATTTTCTCCCCATTTTCCCCCTACCCACCACTCCAAAATAGCAGTCCCACAGGATATCCCCTCCTCCAATCTACTCTCTCCCATATTTTCTCCCATACCCCTTTTGACTTTTCCAATGGATCTCTATGCCTCATTGCTTGTACATCTTATTTCCCAATTACATGTAAAATAGTATTAATAATAATAATTATATATATATATATATTTGGATATTCAATTTTACAACTTTGAATTCCAGATTCATTCCTTTCCTTCCTTGTCACCCACCATTACTGGGAAGATAAGCAGTTCAGTACAGGCTGTACATGTGTGGCTAATGCAAAACAATAACATAGTAAACATATTGTAAAAGACTGACTATATCTCCTATCCCACCTCCCACTTGTTCTATTCTCTACTTTGGTACTGTCCCTTTTCAAAAGTGGGTGCTTCCAACTTCTCTCCTCCCCAGCCTGCCCTCCCTTCCATCATCCCCCCTCTCATCCCCTTCCCCCCTACTCTCCTGGAGGGTGAGATACCCTATTTAGTGTGTATTTCATTCCCTCCTCAAGCCAAATTCAATGGGAATAAGGTTGACCCATTCCCTTTTGCCTTCCTATTCTTCCCCTCCATTGTAACCATTTTCCCTTGCCTCTTCTATATGAGATAGTTTACCCCAGTCTGTCTCTCCCCATCTCCTCTCATTATATTCCTCTCTCACTTCTTAATTTCACCTTTTAAGTATCATCCCTTCCTGTTAAATTGCTCCTGTGCCCTCTATCTATGTATACCTGTAAACATATATACACACATTCACATATGTATTCATATGACCATATACCCTCATATATAGACATATATATTTCTATTCCCTCAAACTACTGAGAAAAGTTTCATAAGTTACAATTATTGTTTTTCCATGTAGGAATGTTAATAGTTCAACTTTGATAAATTACTTATGATTTCTTTTCCCTATTTACCTTCTCATGCTTCTCTTGCTTCTTGTATCTGAATGTCAAATTTTCTATTCAACTCTGGTTTTTTCATCAAGAGTTCTTGAAAGTCTTCTATTCCACTCAATGACCATATTTTCCCCTGAAAGATGATACTCAGTTTTGCTGGGTAGGTGACTCTTGGTTTTAATCCCAGCTCCTTTGACCCTTGGAATATATATTCCAAGCCCTTCAATCCCTCAGTGTAGAAGCTGCCAGATCCTGGGTTATCCTGATTGTGTTTCCACAATATTCAAATTGTTTCTTCCTGGCTACTTGTAATATCCTCTCCTTAATCTGGGGATTCCAGAACCTGGCTATAATGTTCCTAGGAGTTTTCTTTTGGGGATCTTTTTCAGGAGGTGATTGGTGGATTCTTTCAAGCTCTATTTTGCCCTCTGGTACTAAAACATCAGGGCAGTTTTCTTTGAGAATTTCCTGGAGGATGATTTCTAGGTTCTTATTTTGATCATGGCTTTCAGGTAATCCAATAATTTTTAAATTATCTCTCCTGGATCTATTTTCCAGGTCAGTGGTTTTTCCCATGAGATATTTCACATTACCTTCTATTCTTTCATTTGTTTGGATCTGTTTAACAGCATCTTGATTTCTCATAAAGTCATTAGCTTCCATTTGCTCCGATGTAATTCTGAAGCAATGATTCTCCTCAGTGAGCTTTTGAGATTCTTTTTCCATCTGACAAATTCGGCTTTTTAAGGCATTCTTCTCCTCATTGAATTTTTGAGCCTCTTTTGCCATGTGAGTCAGTCTGTTTTTTAAAGTATGATTTTCCTCAGTCAGGCTGTTGACTCTCATTTCATAATTTTCTTGCATCATTCTCATTTATCTTCCCAATTTTTCCTCCTCTTGTCTGCTTCTTAAGGTCCTCTATGGCCTATAAGCAGCTCCTATTTTCCTTTGAAGCTTTTGGTGCAGGAGTTCTGACTTCACTGTCTTCTTCCTGTTCCATGCTTTGCTCCTTTTTGTCTCAAAATAGGAGTGTAATGTTGGAATATTCTGTCTGCTTTGTTTCCTTTGCCTGGTCATGTCGTCCCTCAGTCACTTGACCCCTGGGATTTTTGCCACAGTAAGACTCTGCCACCAGACAGGGGAGCTTTCATCCCAAATGCTGGGGTTTTCTCAGCTGGCAGAGGTATTAGATGAGTGCCCTCTCTGAGGGCAAGCTGGACACACACCCCAGGACCTCCACCCTAGACTGCAATCCAGATCCAAGAAGGTTAAAGCAAGAGCAAAAGCCCCTCAGACTGGATTACCCCTCAGTGGTGCAACACTCTGCAGGCCAGGAGCTGAAGCTGCCACATGGCACTCACTGGCTGTGCCATGTGGTCTCTGCGTGGTTTCAGCGGCTTCTCGCCCCAGGGGCAAAAGCTATGCACTCCCACTTACTGGGTCCTAAAATCCAGACTACACTAACCTCTCACTTTGTCCTTAGCATCTATGTTTTGATAAATCTGGAAACGGCCATAGCTGCTGCTGATCTGGAGTTCCTCCGGCTGGTGGCTGGTCAGGCCTGCCCTGGGGCTAAAGCCTTGGTGTGGGGCTGGGCTCAGCTCCCAGACCACTGTGTTGGATTCCTGATGGCCTGCTGGGCTGTTCTCAGTGGGAGGTTAGCTTCTTTGTGTCATTTTGTGGGTTCTGCAGTTCCAAAGTTTGTTTAGAGTCCTCTTTTTACATGGATTGGGGAAGGTGGAAGCTGAAGCCACGGGGAGGTTGTGCTTGTACTCCGCCATCTTGGCTCCGACCCCCAGGAGTAAATACTTGTCCTTAGATCATACCAACTTGAAAGAACTGAAGACTTATAGGTCCCTAGAATTATCTCTGAAAACAGCTCCACCAAACCCCTGAAGCTTGGGATAGTTTACCCTCCATCCTGGAAGCAGAATACTACTTTAGTAAATACTTAAAAGTCAACTAATAGCCTGGAGAAATAAGCAACCAATGGAAAAAAACCTCTGACTACAGAAAGTTACTGTGGTGAAAAGGAAGATCAAAATACACACTCAGAAGAAGACAACAAAATCAAAGCTCCTACATCCAAAGCCTCCAAAAAAATATGAATTGGTCTTAGCTCATGGAAGAAGCCAAAAAGGATTTTGAAAATCAAATAAGAAAGATAGAGGAAAAATGGGCAGAGAAATGAGAGTGATGCAAAAATATCATGAAAATGAGTCAACAGCTTGGAAAAGGAGACCCAAAACAATACCAGAGAAAAAAACACCTTAAAAATAGACTAGGTCAAATGGTAAAAGAGGTCCAAAAAGCCAATGAGGAGAAGAATGTTTTCAGAAGAACTGGCCAAATGGAAAAAGTGGTCCAAAGTCTCACTGAAGAAAATAACTCCTTAAACATTAGAATGGAGCAAGTGGAAGCTAATGATTTTATGAGAAATCAAGAAACAATAAAACAAAATCAAAAGAATGAAAAACAGAAGACAATGTGAAATATATCATTGGAAAAAACAACTGACCTGAAAAATAGACCCAGGATAGATAATTTTAAAATTATTTGAGTACCTTAAAACTCTGATCAAAATAAGTGCCTAGACTTCATCTTTCAAGAAATTATCAAGGAAAACTGCCCTAATGTTCTAGTACTAGAAGGTAAAATAGAAATTGAAAGAATCTACTGATCATCTCCAGAAAGAGATCCCAAAATGAAAACTTCAAGGAACATTACAGCCAAATTCTAGAGTTTCCAAGTCAAGGAGAAAATACTGCAAGGAGTCAGAAACAACTCAAGTATTATGGATCCACAGTCAGAATAATACAAAATTTAGTGGCTTGTATAGGACTAGAGGGCTTGTATATGATATTCCAGGACACTATTATGTCCCTTTCCTGTTTATCTTTTTATGCTTTTCTTGAGCCTTATAAGTTGGGGGAGGGGGGGGGGGGAATGGGATAAAGAACTCTCAAGTATTCTTGATGAAAAGACCAAAATTGAATAGAAAATTTGATTTTTAAATATAAGGCTCAAGAAAAGCATAAAAAGATAAACAGGAAAGGGAAATAATAGAGGACTTAATAAGGTTAAACTGTTTACATTTCTACATGGAAAGACGATATTTGTAACTCATAAGACCATTCTCATCATTAGGATAGTTAGGAGTAAATATAGACAGAGGGCATAGATGTGAATTGAAAATGAAAGGATGACATGTAAAAAGACAAAATTAAAGGGTAAGAGAGGAATGTACTGGGAGAAAGAAAAAGGGAGAGATAGAATGGGTTAAATTATCTCAGTAAAAGAGGCAAGAAAAAGCCTTTATAATGGAGGGGAAGAGGGAAGAGGAAAGGAGGGAATGAGAGAACCTTAATCTCATCAGAATTGACTCAAAGAGGAAATAATATACACATTCAATTGGGAATAGAAACCCATCTTATCCTAAAGGAAAGTAGGAGGGGAAGAGGATAAAAGAGGGGCAGGGAGTGATGGGAGGAAGGACAGATTAGGGGAGAGGGTAGTTAGAAGCAAAACACTTTTTAGGGAGGACAAGGTGAAAGTAGAGAAAGAAGAGAACAAATGGGGGAGGGCAAATAGGATGGAGGAAAATAATTAGCAATAGTACCTGTGAAAAAATTTTGAAGCAAGTTTCTCTGATAAAGGTTTCAATTCTCAAATATAAAGAAAACTGAGTCAAATATGTAAAAATAACAGTCATTCTCCAATTGATAAATGATCAAAAGATATGAATAGTATTCACATAAGGTAATCAAAGCTATCTATACTCATGAAAAAATACTCTCAGTATGATTGGAGAAATACAAATTAAAGCAATTATGAGGTACTATTTCATACCTATTCAATTAGCTAATAGGACAGAAAAGGTAAACAACAAATGTTGCAGGCAATGTGGACAAATGAGACATTTATGCAGCATACTGTTGGTTGAGTTGTGAACTGATTCAATCATTCTGGAGAGCAATTTGGAACTATGGGCAAAAGGCTATAAAACCATGCATACCCTTTGATATAGCAATACCACTACTAGGTCTGTATCCAAAAAGAGATTAAAAAAACAAAAAGGAAAAGTACATTTATGCACAAAAATATTTATAGCAGCTCTATTCTGGGGGCAAAGAATTAGGAGTCGAGGGTTGCCCATCAATTGGGGAATGACTGCCCAAGTTGTGGTATGTGATTATGGAATAATATTGTAATATAAGAAATGATGAGCAGGATACTCTCAGAAAAACCTTGAAAGACTTGCTTAGGCTAAGGCAAAGTGAAATGTACTGTCTACCAAGTAACAGCAGTATTGTAAGATATGAATGAGTTAGCTATTCCCAGTAATACAATGATCCAAGATGACCCTAAAGGCCTTTGGATGAAAAATGCTATCCATTCCCAGAGACAGAACTAATGGTGTCTAAATACAAATTGAAGCTTTTTTTGCTCATTTTTTGTCTATGTTTTTTTTCATAACATGACTATTATGGATATGTTTTGTAAGACTACACATGTATAACTTCAAAAAACAGATTACTACAGAGCATATAAAATATCTGAGAGTTCAGTAACCAAGAAACCCAAAGGAATTATATGAATATTACTATACACTTCTGTTCAACAAAATAAAGGAAAACCAAAAGACCTGGGAAAAGACAGAAATATTAGCAATAGCAATAACAAGGAAAAAATGACGTATTAGAATAGGCAGCAAGGAAACAAAACTATCACTCTTTGCAGATGATATGATGATATACTTAGAGAATCATAAAGAATCAGCTAAAAACTAGTTTAAATAATCAACAACTTCAGTAAAGTTGCAGGATATACAATAAACGCACATGAATTATAAGCCAATACCAGAAATCACCAACAAAATCCAGCAGGAAGACATAGAGAAATTCCATTTAAAATAACTGCAGACGATATAAAATGCTTGGGTGTCTATCTTCCAAGACAAACTCAAGACTGTTTTCAGTTGTATGCAACTGTTTGTGACCCTATTTGGGGTGTCCTTGACAAAGATACTGGAGTTTTCCTTATCCAGCTCATTTTTAGAGATGATGAAACTGAGGCAGATTGGGTTGTCAAATATCCAAAGTCACACAGCTAAATTAGGATAGATTTGAACTCATGAACATGAGTCTTCATGATTCCAGGCCCAGAATTCTCTTCACTGTGCTACCCTGAAACTCAAGCATTATATGAACACAATTACAAAACACATTTTCATACAAATGAAGTCAGATCTAAATAACTGGTGACATATTAATTACTTATTTAGGTATGACCTAAATAATATCCCCTATGAAAATGAAGTGAAAGTGATAAATAGATTTAAGGGATTAGATCTGGTAGATAGTTCCTGAGGAAATATGGACAGAGGACTGTAATACTGTACAGAAGACAGCAATAAAAATATTCCAAAGAAATAGAAAAGCAAAAAAGCAAATGGCTGTCTGATGAAGCTTTACAAATAGATGAGGAAAGAAGGAAAGTGAAAGGTAAAAGAGAAAAAG
This sequence comes from Petaurus breviceps papuanus, assembly GCF_028583685.1. Taxonomy (NCBI): domain Eukaryota; kingdom Metazoa; phylum Chordata; class Mammalia; order Diprotodontia; family Petauridae; genus Petaurus; species Petaurus breviceps. The sequence continues at coordinate 1,306,203 of NW_027185867.1, read as the reverse complement.
AAAGATACTCAACTGAATGTAAAGTTCCAGAGAATAATAACCAGAGATAGGAAGGTTTTCTTAAATAAATAATGCAAAGAAAAAGAAGAAAACAATAGAATGGGGAAGACAAGAGAGCTTTTTAAGAATATTAGAGATAGAGGAGCAGAGTCAAGATGGCAGAGTAGAAACAGGACCTCTGCATGGCTCCAGCTCCCACCCCATCCAATTTATGTAAAAGGTGACTCTGAACAAACTTTGGAGCTACAGAGCCCACAAAATGACACAGAGAAGCAAACCTCCTGCTGAGGACATTCCGGCAGGCTGGCAGCAAGCAGCCAGTGCAGCACTCTGGGATCCCAGCCTTGCTCGAGCCAGAGGTCTTAGCCCCAGGGTGGCCTAACCAGCCACTGCTTGGAGGGGCTTCAGATCACCAGCAGCTGTGGAGGTTTCCAGAATTATAAAGCCATTGATGCTAAGGATAAAGTGAGAGGTCAGTGCAGTGTGGACATTGGGATACAGTAATTTGTGAGTGTGGTAGGCCTTTGCCCCCCGGAGTGAGAAGCAGCTGAGGCCCAATGGTCATGCAGCCACTGTCACATGGCAGCTTCAGCTCCTGGCCTGCAGATTGTAGGAGAACCAAGTGACCAGTCTGAGGGGTAATTCTCTTGCTTTGACCTGCTTGGATATGGATTGCAGTCTAGGGTGGAGGTCCTGGGGTGTGTGACCAGCTTGCCAGAGCATGTGGAGGCTTCAGAGAGGGCACCCAACTAAAACCTTCAGCAGCTGAGAAAACCCCAGCATTTGGGACGAAGCTCTCCTGTCTGGTGGCAGAGTCCTACTGTGGCAAAAAGCCCAAAAGTCAAGTAATTGAGTGGCAACATGAGCAAGTAAAGGAAGAAAAGCAAACAGGGCAACCAAACTTTACACTCCTATTTTGGGGACAAAAGGGATCAAAACATGGAAGAGGAGGAAGACAGTGAAGTCAGAACTCCTGCACCAAAAGCTTCCAAGAAAAATATGAACTGGCTACAGGCCATAGAGGACCTTAAGAAAGATTTTAAAAACCAAATAAGAGAAGTGGAGGAAAAATTGGGAAGAGAAATGAGAATGATGCAAGAAAATTATGAAATGAGAGCCAACAACCTGACTGAAGAAAATAACACCTGAAAAATAGACTAACTCAAATGGCAAAAGAGGCTCTAAAAGGCAATGAGGAGAGGATTGCCTTAAAAAGCCTAATTTGCCAGATGGAAAAAGAATCTCAAAAGCTCACTGAAGAGAATCATTCCTTCAGAATTAGATTGGAGCAAATGGAAGCTAGTGACTTTATGAGAAATCCAGATACTATTAAACAGAGCCAAACAAGTGAAAAAATAGAAGGCAATGTGAAATATCTCATTGGGAAAACCACTGACCTGGAAAATAGGTCCAGGAGAAATAATTTAAAAGTTATTGGACTACCTGAAAGCCATGATCAAAAAAAGAACCTAGAAATTATCCTTCAAGAAATTTGCAAGGAAAATTGCCCTGATGTTTTAGAACCAGAGGGAAAAATAGAGGTTGAAAGAATCCACCAATCACCTCCTGAAAAAAAAATTCCAAAAAGAAAACTCCTAGGAATATTATAGCAAGGTTCCAGAATTCCCAGATCAAGGAGAAAATATTACAAGCAGCCAGGAAGAAACCATTTGAATATTGTGTAAACACAATCAGGATAACACAGGATCTGGCAGCTCTTACACTGAGGGATCAAAGGACTTGGAATATGATATTCCGGAGGGCAAAGGAGCTGGGATTAAACCAAGAATCAACGACCCAGCAAAACTCAGTATCATATTTCAGGGGAAAATATGGTCATTCAGTGGAATAGAAGACTTTCAAGAATTCTTGATGTAAAAACCAGAGTTGAATAGAAAATTTGACATTCAGATACAAGAAGCAAGAGAAGCATGAGAAGGTAAACAAGGAAAAGAAATCATAAGGAACTTATCAAAGTTGAACTATTTACATTCCTACATGGATAAACAATAATTGCAACTTATGAAACTTTTCTCAGTATGAGAATAATTGAAGGGAATAGAAATTTCATATATATATATGTGTGTGTGTGTGTGTGTATTTATATACACATACATATATAAGTCTATATAGGAGGGTATATGAATACATATGTGAAAATGTGTATATATGCATACAGGTATACATAGATAGAGGGCACAGGACCAATTTCATGGGAAGGGATGATACTTAAAAGGTGAAATTAAGAGGTGAGAGAGGAATATAATGAGAGGTGATGGAGAGAGAATTGGGTAAACTATCTAAAAAAAATCATAGAAGAAAAATCTTAACATCACCAAAAACTACAATGGTATAGTTACTTATCTAGAGCCAGACAACCTAAAGAATGAAGTCAAGTGAGCCACAGGAAGCATTGCTAGCAATAAGGCTAGCAATAAGGTAATTGAATTCCAACTGAGTTTTCAAAATACAAAAGATGATGCTCTTGAAAGACTGCATTCAATATGGGAGCAAATTTAGTCAACTCAACAGTGGCCACTGGATTGGAAAATATTAGATATGTCCCAATCCTTAAAAAAGGGCATTGCCAAGAAATGTTCAAATTACTGAACAATTGTGCTCATTTCACATGCCAGCAAGTTTATGCGTAAGATTCTGCAAGTTGGTTCTTTTTGTGGTGGCAAAGAATTGGAAAGTGAAGGAATACTGATCAATTAGCTAAACAAATTGTGGTATATGAATGTAATGGAATATTATTGTTTTATAAGAAATGATTAACAGGGGGATTTCAGAAAAACCTTGAAGGACTAGAACTGATGCTAAGTGAAGTGAGTAGAACCAGAACATTGTACACAGCAAGAGCAACATAGTGCAACAATCAACTATCAAGCTTAACTCTTTTCAGCAATACAGTGATCAAAAACAATTCCAAAAGACTTTTTATGGATAATGCTATATACACATCCAGAGAAAGAACTACTGGAGTCTGAATGCAGAGATAAGCATACTATTTTTACTTTCTTTGTTTTTCTTTTTCATATTTTTTTCCTTTTGTTCTGTATCTTCTTTCAGAACATGACTAATGTGAAAATATGTTTAACATGATTGCACATGTATAACCTGTATCAGATTGCTTATCATCTTGGGGAGGGAGGAGGAGAGGGAAGAAGAGAGAAAAATTTGGAACAGGAAATCTTATTAAAAATGAATGTTGAAAACTATCTTTGCATGTAATTGGAAAAAAATAAAATACTATTTACATAAAAAGATTCTGCAACCTAGGCTTCAGCAATGCGTAAATCAAGAACTGCCAGAAGAGCAATTTATTTAGTACTATATATTGTGTACCTAATATATTTAGAGGTAGAGGAACTAGAAATCAGATTGCCAACTTTCAGCTGACTGTGAGAAAAGCAAGGGAGTTACAGAAAACAAACAAACAAACGAACATCTATTTCTGCTTCACGAGTACATGAGAGCCTTTAACTATGTGGATCACAACAAAACATGGCAAGTCCTCAAAGATATGGGAGGACTGGATCATCTTATTTGTCTCCTGAGGAACCTCCATACAAGCCAAGAAGCAACAGTTAGCACCGAACATGGAACAACTGATTAGCTCAAGGTTAGAAAAGGAGTATGAGAAGGGTTACTTTATAAGCAGAGTTCATCATGTGAAATGACAGACTGGATTGGTCAAAAGCCATAATTATGGTTGCCAAGAAAAATATAAAAAGACACAGATGTATCAATGATACTACTCTAATAGGAGAAAGTGAAGAGGAATTAAGAAGTGTCTTGCTGAGGGGAAAGGAGAAGCATATAAAAGTTGACTTTAAGATTAACATAAAAAAAAACCCTAAGATCTTGACAATTGGTTCAACTTCCTGGAAAATAGAGGGAAAAGAAATAGAATTAGTATCAGATTTTATATTCTTGGGCTCAAGCACCACTGCAGACAGCAACTGTAGCCATTAAATTAAAAGACCTTTGATCCTTTGAAGGAAAGCTATGGCAAATTCAGAAAGCATGCTAAAAAGCAGACCACTTTTCCCAAAAAAGTCCATATAGTCAAACTATGGTTTTTCCAGTGGCAGTGTATGTCTGTGAGAGTTGGACTATAAAGAAAGCTTAACACGTCATAATTGACACTTGGACAACAAGAAGGTCAAATCAGTTAAGGCTTAAATTAATTCAGGTTATTCACTGGAAGGACAAATATTCAAGCTGAAACTAAAATACTTTGGCCATATAATAAGAAGACAGGACTCGTTAGAAAAGACCCTGATGCTGAGAAAGATTGAAGGCAAAAGGAAAAGGGGATAATAGAAGATAAGATGGATAGTGCCATGGAAACGATGAATATGAATTTGGATGAACATTGAGAGATAGTGGAGGATAGAAGGGCATGCTATGGTCCATGCAGGCATGAAGAGGACTAGACAACAACAAATTGTTCATGGGGAGGCCAAACCAATGTGATCAAAAAGTCAATTCTACCTAAATTAATTAATTTACTTATTCAGTGCCATACCAAGCAAATTAATTGAAAATTATTTTAGATCACAGGGAAAAATAATAAAATGTATCTGGAAGAACAAAAGGTCGAGAATAATCAAGAGAATCAATGGGAAAAAATGGGAAGGAAGATGATAGCAGTATCAGATCTCAAACTGCATTATAAAGTGGTAATCATCAAAACAATCTGTACTGGCTAAGAAATAGATTGGCAGAGTAGTAGAATATATTAGGTACACCATACATAGTACTAAATAAATGAAGTAATTCATTATTTGACAAACCCAAACATCCAAGTTTTTGGACAAGAAATCACTAGGGGTATACTTCAGAGATATTGTGGTTGCTGTTCCAGAACACTGTAATAAAGCAAATATCACAATAAAGCAAAACATACATTTTTTTATTTCTCAGAACAGACAAAAGTTACATTCATATTATAGTCTATTAATTGTGCGAAAGAATTTTGTCTTAAAAATATACATATCTTAATTTTAAAATATTTTATTGCTAAAAATGCTAATCTTCATCTAAGCCTTTAGCAAGTCACAATCTTTTTGCTGGCAGAGGGTCTTCCCTCAGTGTTGATGGCTTCTGATTGAACAGGGTGGTGGTTGGGGTGGTTGTAGCAAATTCTTAAAATAAGACAACAATGAAGTTTATTGCATTTATTTGTACTTCCACTTAAACACTTAGAGGCCACAGGAGGGTTATTAATTTGCCTAATTTCAATATTTTGTCTTTGGGAATAAGGAAGCCTGAGGAAAGGGAGAAAGATGGAGTCAGTTGGTGGAGGAGTGAGAACAAAAACAACATTTATCAATTAAGTTCACTATGTAATATGGGTATGATTTGTGGTGCTTGAAAACAGCTACTACAACAGTAACATCAAAGATCACTGATTGTAGTTCACTATATAATAGTGATATTATAATAATCAGATATAATAATAATGAAAAAGTTTGAGATATTGCAAGAATGATCAAAATGTGACAGAGACATAATGTGAACACATACTATTGGGAAAAAATGGTACCAATAGACTTACTCAATGCAGGGCCACAAACTTTAATTTTTTAATGCAATATCTGCAAAGCACAATAAAGCAAAGCACAATAAAACTAGGTTTGCCTCATAGGAGTCAAGAAAGGGCTTGAGCTATTAAGGAACAGATTTCAAATTGCAACAGATTTTACTAAGAAGTATTAAGATATGTCATTTTGTTCCCCTCCCCACACACACACAAAGAAATGCCAGCTTTGCTGCATATTTTCATAATGCTAGTAATTAGCAAAGTTTTGGAATTTTTCTGCATTAACTTCATGTCTATGAAAGGAAATAAAAGAATATTAAGCCATATTCTGGTGGTGAATGATTGTTTTACAAGGTATGTACAGACATATTGAACCATGAACCAGAAAGCTTCCATCACTGCCAAAATATCGTGAAAGTAGTATTTTTATGGACTTTGTGCAAGTTTCCATTTGGACCAAACAGGGAATTCAGAAAAAAACACTATTCAAGGAGTGTTGACTGGCATTGAGTCTAGAACTACATCTGACTCAAGGAAACCCATTTTCTTAACATTTTGGGAACAGAGAGACCAGAGGGAAAAAATCATCATCCTCAACATGTCATTTGTAGTACAAATGTATACCTCTATGAGAAATTTATACCATATCTACTGATGTTTGCACTTTGGAACATATGAGTATAGAAACATCACAGATATTCGTAACTATCACATCACTCAAATGGGATAAGGTAAAAGAAGCTTACCACCTAGCTATGACCTTAGCTCAGTCATGCAAGAGTTTATTGTCAACTTTTGACAAGGAAATAGAGTTTTGCTGAAAATCTTGGTATTTAGGGGACACAGAGGACCGATGGAAACCTGCTCCTTGCTTGGTTATGAAGATAGTGGGAAACTTGGCTTTTTTTTTTACAGTGGAGGTGTAAAATTAATAGCCCCAGTGAACCATATTAAAATATACTTATGAAATGTTTGACAAAATAAATAAAAAAACAATGTAGTTAACATTAATGTGTGATTTCTAAATTTGCAGGCAGCAGGATCCATTTCTATTTGAGTTTGACACCATTGTTTTACAGAATAACCTCAGAAACAAACAGGGGTTCCCAAAAAGACAATACAGCACAAAAACTTTATTCCTGTTTGTTGTATATCCTGATGAGAAGGTAGAAATAAGTAATGTAACTTACCTCAGCAGACTCTGAGAGAGAGTAGGAGACAGGGGCGGGGGGGGGGAGAGAGAGAGACAGAAAGAGAGAGGGAGGGAGGAAGGAAGTCAGAAAGTAATGAAGGAACAAAGGAAGGAATGAAGGAATGAAAGAAAGGAGGGAAGAGGGAGGAGGGAGGGATGGAAAAAGGAAGGAAGAAGAACATCTCCTAATTATTCAAAAGCCAGTTTAGATGGGGAATATCATCTCAAAGGCAACACTTTGCATGAGTAGAACTTCAACACAGAGCATGGTAGAGAAATACCCCATAGTTTAGTAATCCTAATTGCCCAACCCAGATCATCCAGAAGTTCATGTTTAAGAATGCATAACAATAGTTCTGATGAGGACTATAACCAGGTGATACCATCATCTAGTTCAGGTGTAGGGCAGACAAGCTAGCAGGTCACAAGAGAGCTTAGACTATTCAATTAATAACTAGACTAAGATAATGTTATAGGGGAAATTGGAGAAATTGTTATGAATGTTGCCAAAATATTACATGTCAGAGTATGTAATTTGTGCCGATATTACCTATATTCATTGATGTACTAGATTTTTAGTACACTTCTTTTCATTATTGTATATTTCATGTATCTATTTCTGTGCGAGTATCATGCACATTCTATAGATATATTTTATTATAATTTTGATGTTTGCATATATGCTAATATTTTCCATATTTTGTAATTATGGATGTTTTAATTGCTTTGCTGTTATGCTTCTTTACTAATGTTCCACATGTACTGCTATGACATGTTCATATAATATGATCTTTGCATAATTTTGATTTGTAGTCACTGGACCAGACTGTTTTTCACTGAGCTGCTACTAATATACTGGCATACATGTAGTACTCATTCCTTTGAATGGCACCCTAAAATGATTTCCTGGAGTGCTGAGCTCATCATTCTTTTTCTGAGTGATGATGTTTGTTTTGTTACTTGTAACTTATATTTTAGATTTCAAAGTAATTTTTCAAGAAGCTAGAAAACTTCTGATGCCTTGGAATGTGGCACTGCCTTGACAACTCCTAACTGAAGGCATTGACAAAGAAATCAAGATGCGAGATGGATGGATCCAGGCAGGAAGTTTACAGGATCCTCTTCCTCACTCCCACCCCATGGAATTCTTCTTGATGTTGGAACTGGTGGAGAATCTGACTTGTTCTCCTAAGTTCATCTTGTTGCTCTTCTAGAGAAAGGAAAAGGTATGGACAGAGGAGGAAGTGATATAAAGGCTACCACAATGAAATCATCATCATCAAGACTTTGGAGCCAAGTCAGTGCAAACCCTCAAAGATTCCTATGCTGATGGAATTTGTTCAGGCTGAAGAAGTTAGTGATTCTTTATTCTTTCTGTCCTCCTCCTCTCTTTCCTTCTGTCTCCTGAGAGGAGTACATTCCCCTGTGCTTGTTGTCATTGAGTGGGGTGATTAAAAATTCCGTGTAGTTTTTTGGGGGAGGCAGGGAGAAGGGAAACAGGGTGAAAGTTCTCTCTGGGGACTTAGAGTTAACAGAAAGTTTTTAGCTCATTTTCACAGCATCCCAGGGCAAGAGAATAATTACTGAGGTTTCTATGACTGAATAAGTTAGCTGCAGTGATTGGGAAGTAAAATGCCTGGGAGGAAGATATCTACTGTTCATTCTGCCTGGTTTTTTTTCCAGCCTTTCATATGTGCTTCATTACTATTATGATCTAAATTTAAACTTACTCCTCCCATGGATGCTGTGTGCATTTGTGGGAAGGTGTGAACCAGTTTTTTTAAGAACATTTTGCATTTTACTGTCTTTATCACGTTATCTGAGTACAGTAGTAGCTGATCTCTGGGGACCCTATGCCAATTGCAGAAAAGTTTGGGGATGGCCAGGTGGCTCAGTGAGTAAGAGCACCAGCTCCAGTGTCGGGATGACCTGGGGATCAAATCTGGGCTCAGATACTTAGCACCACACCCAGAAACACCTGATCATGTAACCTTGAGCAAGTTACTTAACCCCAATTGCTTAAAAAAAAAGTTTGGGGAATGTCATCATCATCATCATCATCATCATTACCTCCTCCTCCTCCTTTTCTTCTTCTTGATTTTCTTGCTCTTGTACATTTATCTCCCCCCTCCTTCTTCTTCCTCTTCCCTCATCACATGTAGTGTATTTGGGAGTTTGGGGGCTAGATCTTTTATTTTTATTAACTTTGTTAAGACTGGGACAATTCACTTTTTGTCCTGGGCGGTTTTATTTAATGATTTCTTGGAATATAACTCTGAAAAAACAAGCTTTTAAAAAGTCCATTGTGTTTCAAATGGAGTTACTTGACTAGCCTTTAAATCAAATCAATCACTGGGCTATCTCGAGTTGTTCTAATCTATATCTGGCCACTAGACCCAGATGGTTTCTAGAAGAGAAAGTGAGGCTGGTGACTTTGCACAGTCCTCCCTCACTTAAATTCAATTGATTTGCAAGTCATGGTATCATCTTCCTGAAATCATTGTCCTCTTAGAGAACAAGGACAAACCACACAAAACCAAATCAATCTGGCTTTCATTGAATGGCCAATAGTCCCAGTCCAAGCTTCTGTGGCTTAGAAAAAGTGTAAATAGCAATTGTTTTCTATTCTGGTCACAAACTCTGAAGGTCTTCCCCTCCTAGACTGATATTTTTGTGATAGTAAATTGCATCATCTTGTGACTTAATTTTTACCTAATCCTGAATGGGTGCTGCCTCAGACAAACTGGGACCTGGGGAAGACCTTAGCTTAAGAAGGCCAAGGTCTCCTACTGAATCTGGGATATTCTCCAGTTGCCCTGACCTTGCCACAGAACTCAGATGACTCTGGAGAAGAGAGTGAGGCTGATGACTTTGCATAGCCCTATCTTGCTTAAATTCAATTACTTGCAAGTCAAGAAATCAGCCTCTCAATGTCATTGGTCCTCTTCAAGAATGGAGGCCAAACAACACCAAGCCCTTAGTCATTAAATAAGTTTTACCTCAGACAAACTGAGACCTGGGAAAGACCTTAATTTAGAAAGGCCAAAGTCACCCATTGCATCCTAGTCTATCTCCAAACTTCTTGCCTTTTTTCTTGCCACTGAACTTTAATGACTCTGGAGGAGAGAGGCTGATGAATTTGTGAAGTTCTGCTTCACTCAAATCTAATTCATGCATAAGTCATCACCTTTGTGATCATTGGTCCTCTTTGAGAAAGAAGGGCAGAAAACAACAGTCTTTTTTGAAAAGAAAACTCTTTCAAAGGAGGAGTTACTGAGGCTAAAGAGAAAATCAGCCCCGAAGAAAAGCAATATGGCCCACAAAAGAGTTTTGTGGGGGAAGAGGAGGGTATCTGTAACTTAAATCTCTGCCAGCATGCTCATTGATTAAGTGTTTATTCCTTTATCTATGAAATTGAAACTTGAAAACTCTAGGCTGGGCAAATTCCATTCATATTTGGCATTATCATAATACCAAAGATAGTAACTTTCACATTGATGTTTTTAATATAAAAGTTTAAAAAATCTGCAGAAGGAAGACTGGTTCTAAATGCTTGGTAAATAGCATTTTTTAAAGGTTGCTCTCAAAGTAATAGATAATAAGTACATAGTTCTGTTATGCATGTCAAATTCAGCATATTGCAAGCTTAAAAGCAGATTAATAAAAAATGGAGATGAAAATAGTTATAAGGACAAAAACCAGCACTGATATTATTCAACAAGAAATTTATTTAGCCTGATAAATGATTTTTCTGAAGAGTATGGAACAATAATTTGAGGAACTAAATTAAAGATAAGTTGGAACTTCCTGGTTTTTAAAATTTTTACCTTTAGTGGATTATTTCAATATACACTTGTGAAACTGAGGTTTCAAGGCTCCTGGAATAAACACACACAAAAGCTCCCATAGTCATTTATGGGAATTTATTTACTCATGTGCAAAGTTTTAGTTTCAAAAGAAAAATAAAAAAAGACGGGAAAAGTCACTAAAACCTTTGTTTTTTCCAGCATCTGTTTTTCTGCTGCAAAGTCCTTTATTGCATGATTTTTGGAGGAGTTCATTATTTCAGGGTTATCATCTGTTTTCCCATTTTCACAAACGGGAAATACATTTACAGTAGGTTTTACAATTGTTGTGGGCTATACAATTGAAACTTTTTTCCTTGGCACTGTAGAGTTATACATATGTGATGAGACTGTACCAAGTAGCAATTTACCTTTCATTATCAAAAACAAAATTAGATATTATATCTAATTATAATTAATGAATAGAGAATTAACATTCTTATAGGAAGTGATCTATGTTGGGTTAATATTTATTGGCTTTTATATCTGTATTTTTTTTTGTTAGTATGCCAATAAAAATTAAAATCAACATGCTTCTCTGCAGTCCAACTATCAAAGTTACCTACTGTGTAGAGTTGAGTAGGTAACAAAAATATCTATAGAGAACAACATTATAGCCCCAGAAACCATTATTATGGCATTGACTACATCAGTTTCCTGATCAGATCTCCAATGCTGGTCAAAACAATTTTATTAAAGAAAAAAAATAGAACTGTTATATACTTCATTGGATATCACAAATTGGATGTCCCACACACATGTTAAATGTAATATATCCAAAAATAAACTCAATAAACTTCCTCTGCCCCTCTCCTCTTCCCAACTTTCCTACCACTGAGGACACCATCATCCTCCCAGCCACCCAAGCTCAAAACCTAAGTGTGATCCTTGACTTTTCATTATCTTTCACTTCCCATATCCAATCTGTTGCCAAGTCTTGTCAATTTTACCTTCACAACATCACTTTTATATACCCCTTTATCTTCTGCAATATTAATATCTCTCTAACATAAGTTTAATTTACAAATATTTTTAAATTATTGCAATAGCCTTTGAGTTTGTCTCCCTGCCTAGAGTTTCTCCCCACTCCAGTCCATCCTCCCACTTGACTGTCAAAAAGTATAGGTGTGATCACATTACTCCTACTCAATAAATTCCAATGAATCCTTATTGACACCAGGATTGATTTAAAATCCTCTGTTTGGCATTCAAATTTAACATGGGCCCTTCCTACTTTACCTATCCCATATATTCTGAGATAAAGTGAAAGAGGTTTCTTTGCTATCCCCTATATAGAACATCCCATTTCACCCAGCTCCAGGCATTTTCACTGGCTGTTCCCCATGCCTGAAATTATCTCCCCTCATATCTCCATTTCCTGACCATTCTGGTTTCTTCCCAGTTCCAGCTAATAGCTCACCTTCTATAAGAAGCCTTCCTGATCCCTCTTAATCCTTAGTGCCCTCCTTCTGTTAATTATCTCTAATTTGTCCTGCATATTTGTTGGTTCATAGCACATCATCTCCTGCATTTGACTGTGAGCTCCTTGAAAGCAGAGTGCTTTTTACTTTTCCTTGCACCTCCATTGCTTAGCACAGTGCCTGGAACACAGTAGGCACTTAATGTATGCTTGTTGACTTACTGACAGTTAAAAAACAGTTTGATGTCTCAAGGCACCACTATGGTAGAACTTTATACTTTCGAACAATCACCTAGTAGTTTACTACTCTGTAAAGTCAACATGGCAATAATTAGCTTGTGCAATCGTGAGAAGCAATCTCTAGAGGACTGTTGGATACATAGGAGGCACATTATCATAATACAAATAGAAAATAATGAGTTCTAGAAAAAGCGTGTTGAGCACCTTTGTGGCCTAGGTTATATTTCTCCATCTAATGCTACATAAACCTTATGTACAAAAGGACAGAGCAATCCTTAAAGGTATATTCTTGTGTGCATTTCTTTGTCTTCTGGGATAGGGTAGCATCACTCGATTCATTTTGTGGGTGTACATTCAGTCATCACATGTTCTGGGTTTGGTTCTGCTGTGCCACATGGGTCATTCAAGTGTAAGTTCAAGTTTTCTGAAGTCAAGTGGGAAGAATTGTAGATAATTTCATTGAAATCTGACTTGATATAGACTAAAGGTGAATTATTCAAGGGATATTCAACTGAGGCTTGGGTGTTTTCTCGAGTCATTCCCATGTCTTTGCTGTGCTCTGAAGGTGATTTCCTTTTCATTCGTGTGTAACTTTTATCTTGGTTCTCCATGCCTTGTTCATTTTTCAAAAATCTTCCAAAGAACCAGATGAAAAAACCAAACCACACAAAAGCTATCAAGCTTGGAACAAAAGCCAGACATTTGACATCGAGACTTGCTCCTATGTATCTGCTATGCAAAAACATATCTCCCTCTGCATAGGTTCTATTAGTCTGAGGGTTAGTGTTATTAGATCTCCATTCCCAAGATAGCTTGGTTCTGTTTAAATCCTTTAAGCTTTCCACATCCTCCACAGTATAAATCTTTTGTCCTGGACCAATATACTGCCCATATTCATGTGGTTTATAAAATATTTGGTTCTTCCACATATTAAGGTCCAAAATCAGGACGAGGAAAATGATGCCATAGTTAAACCATTTGCCTGTTAGAAAAAAAAAACTCTGAATTAATAAAAGGATAACAAAATATATTTTAGAATCACAGAGTTAAAAGGAAATTCAGAGGTCATCTAATTCACATTGTACCAGAAAGGGAATTCTTTCTGCAATATTGTTGACAAGTAATCATCCAAAGTCTGCTTAACAATATCCAGTGATGTAAAGCTATCTCCCATCATACCCCATTCCATTTGGCTGAGTTGAAGATCATAGGATGTACAAATGAGCAGATTGATGAGAAGTCATTCTATACTTAGTAATAGAAAACTTTGGCAACATTCCTTTTAAACAAATAGTCCCAGAGAATCTACTATAATCATCTATTGCTAATATGTAAATAATTCAGACTCCCTGAAGAGTGAGCTGAGACTAATAATTGATAAGAGTAATCATTCATTTCAGTAGACCCTAAGCAAAAAGTTACTAGGCAACTGATGACACGATGGAGAGATTTCTGAACCTGGAGTTAGGAAGAGCTGTGTTCAAATCTGGCATCAGAAATCTACTGGCTATATAACTGGGCAAGTCACATAACCTCTGTTTGCCTCAGTTTCCTCAATTGTAAAATAAGATAATAAAAGCACCTATTTTACAAGGTTGTTACAAAGATAAAATGAGATGATACTTGTTTCCTCAACTGTAAAATAGGGATAATAAAATCACCTACCTTGAAAGGTTGTTATGAGGAAATAAGAGAATATTTGTGAAACATTTAGCATACTGCTTAGCACATGATAGGCTGTATATAAATATTTTTTTCTTCCTTTCTCTTCTCCTCAACCCCTAATAATAAGTAATACAAAGTCTGCTTGAGTCATTTCAAGCAACAATTTAAAAGGAAGAAGACTTTGCATACTGTACCTTAAGAACTAATAACACTGTTAGGTGACCTGCACCCTCTATAAACTCAAGTTTAGGAATGTAGGACTATTGATGATTATAATTTGTACCATCCACTAGTACTGACACAGGGAAGATAGGTGAGCAAGCCTCTTTCCTTTATTTTGTTAATGAAAGTGTTCAGGAATATACATTTTTCACTTAGTACTACTTTGTCTGCATCTCAATGGTCTTACTACTTCCTAAGCTATCATTTTCTCTGATAAAATTATCTTTTGCTTTTATGATTTATTCTTTGACTCACTCATTCTTTATAATAAATTAGGATTCTTTAGGATCATTTCTAGGATCAGTGTTTCCATTTAAATTTCAATCCAGAATTTCTTAAAATTGTCTTTACTAATTAACATTTTTCTTCTAATACAAGAAGTAAAAGATTGCTTAATAGTTTGACTTTTCTATAATTGTTTATGAGGTTTCTTATGCAGTAACATAAGGTCAGTTTTTGTAGAGATTCCATGCAACAATACACATACCTATGATTACCATTCAACAACTGGAAGACATTGAAGAAGTTTACACTTACCATTTCCAAAATTCTATTTCTGCCCTTAACCTTTCTACTCTTTATATTTGTGCTAAAATTTTCTAAGTCTGAAAGGGGTATATTGAAGTCTCCCAAAATTATTCTTTCACTATCTATTTTTCCTTGTACCTCAGTTAACTTTTTTTGTATTTAGATGCAATGCCATTCCGTGATATATGTATATATGTGTATGTGTGCATATGGATAACCTGTGTGTGTGTGTATATATATATATAATCATATTTTACTGTGTTTTTTTGTATTTTTATTATCTATACTTTTAAGCCTAATATAGTTTCCACTTTATCTCTTTTAATCAAGTCTATTTTTGTTATAGTCTTGTAAGAATGATTGTGGGGTGGCTAGGTGGTGCAGTGAATAGAGCACCAGCCCTGGAGTCAGGAGGACCTGAGTTCAAATCTAGCCTCAGACACTTAACACAAAAACTGGCTGTGTGACCTTAGGCAAGTCACTTAATCCCAATTGCCTTCCAAAAAGTCAAAAAAAAGAATGATTGCTACTACTGCTCTTTTAAAAATTCATCTGAAATTATACTCCTCTTCTAGGATACTCTGTGCAGATCTTTTATGTTCCAAGTGTGTTTATTGTATGCAATATTTTTTTGCATTCTGTTTTCTAATACAGAAGGAGCTACCCTCCTTCATTTTATGTATGAGTTCATGAGTTTAACACATTTGAAGTTATGTTTGTTAATTGTATTTTTAGTTTGAGCATGTTCTAATGTAGTGTAGAAAACAAATTCTCTTTATTCACACACACACACACACACACACACACACACACACACACACACACACCATTCCCTGTGGGGGTGGGGGGTGGAAAAGAGAATGAGAACAATAGTACTTACGTAAAATTTCAGTGATTTGATGCAAAAGCCAGATCAACCCTCCACAGTTAAAGTATATTTTCCTTGTCATTGTTTCCTACATTTTCTCCTCTACCCTCCTTCTTATATCATTTTTTCTATTCTTTCCATTTTAAATTTAATGTATTTTTATACTAAACTCTTTGTGTATGTGTGGCTGTGTGACTGTGTAATCTACTTTTCTTTGCCCAGTTCATATGAGTGAGGTTCTTGAGATGTGGAATCTTACTACCTCCACTTCCATTTTTATATCACATAGGGCATGGAATGAATATCCTTGAATACTCTGGGGAAAACACCTAATGGTGTGGTCCTCAAGGAAGAAGAAGGACAAAAGTGAATGTTCTTCCTAGTATGTGCAAAAAAGAGAACAAAACAATACCCATGACCTACACTGTCTCCTAGAAAGGACACAACAGGATAAATAATCTTAACACTGTAATAGAACAGAATTCCTTAAAATTTGTGAATATGGAAAATGAAATACTAAGTGAAAGAATTCATACATTGCCTCTGGGGGGAAAAAAAACTACCTCCAGTATATGTGCCAAGAAAAACCCAAGTAAGGTCACAAAGAATTGTACACAACTGAAAAATTGCTAAACAACAAAAGAGTTTCCCTACATTCCAAACATTTCTAATGCAAAAGATCACAGCTATGTAGAAACTTTGTAGTTCAAACACAGGAGTCAAGAGAAACATAAAAAGATAAACATGTATGAACTAAGTGTGTCTAAATGTGGATAAAATCTTACATTCTAATAAAGGGAGATGATAAAAATGTCCCCTCTGAACCCTATAGGGTCATAGAGGAAGTTGAATTAGACAAAACCTGGGAGTGGTTCTGCTATGTATTAATGCTCTTCCAATGATAAATAACAAATTTTGCAAATGACTAGCAGAAAAACCTTCAAATACAAAGGAAATCTGAATATCCCAAAACTATTTTGAACCCACATGAAATTGCTGGTGGAATAATGAAAATAAAGAAATGAAAGGTGCTAATATAATCCAAGGTGACATACAGTACAAATCTAAGACTATAAATGAAAAAGATGATTGTTCATTAAGAGTCAGAGGGAGCAGCTAGGTGGTGCAGTGAATAAAAAGAGCACCTGCCCTGAAGTCAGGAGGACCTGAGTTCAAATAGAGCCTCAGACACTTAACACTTTCTAGCCATGTGACCTTGGGCAAGTCACTTAACCCCAATTGCCCTGCCTTCCCCCCTCCAAAAAAGAAAAAAAAAGAGTCAGAAGCATTCCTACAAAGAAAATCATATGGGAAGAAATTATTTACTTTGCCCATACCCTAAATAACAAAAACATAAGAATAGATTTATTTACTATGTATAACAGCGACCAAAGAAAGAACAGATTATGAAACAAATTACCACAGAAAAATTTTTTTCTAAAACTCTAAAAAGAGAAGACAGTTATGAAGTTAACAAAACAATAAAATAATAGAGAAGTCATGGTTATATATCTTTCTAAAGTAAAAAAGGAGACAATGGTGAAAGAAGAAATCAAATAGAAATGACAATAATAAAACAGGCCAGAAACATAATGCACTAAGCATCATAGCACCCCATCTACAGGTGAATCAGTGTTTTGTTTTGCTTTGTTTTGTTTTTATGGCACTAAACTGCAGAATGGGAAGGCATATAAAAAGGGAAAAGGAAGGATGAAAATAGAAGGGAATATGTGATATACTTTAATCAAGTTAATAGCTAACAATGAAAGGATAATAATTCAAAAAAATCTCTCAGGAAAATGAGGGGCCACACAATAATGGGTGAAGAAGACAGGGAAGGAGTTGAAACAGGGAGAAAGAAAGAAGGAGGGGATTCATTTCAGTGGTGGGAGGAAATCAAACTAAAGTTTGCTTCCATGTTGGAAGAGAGAGAGTCTATAATGGGAGATAGTGACCTTACAATGGCATAACATTCAGGGATAACACTGCATGAGGAGAAGAAGAATCAGAGATTCCAGGGCTACCAGAAAAGTTGGAGGGCATGGACCCACTGAGGAAATATCATTGCAAATGAGGGGAAAAAAAGATCACGAAAGGGCAAGGGGTAGTAATTAACATAGGAAAATATTTCTATTCTATAGAACTGATATTTCTAAGAGTGATGTGCAAAAGAAAAAAAAGGCCAGTGGGCAAGATGGACAAGGTACTAATAAAGAATATAGAAACTGTTTAAAGAGGGAACCCAAAACCATACTTTAGAAGCTTTAATTCCATGAGGAATACAGAGACCAAAGAAAGAATAAATACAAAGAATAAAAATCTAGAATAAATAGAAAAAGAAGAAGAAGAATGAAGAGAATGAGGGAAAGAAATCTTTTAAAGAAAATAACATAGAAAATAAAATTTAAAACTAACAAGCAAAAGTTGAAGGAAGGAGAGGAGATTTTACTTGATTAATTAATGGAGAGAAGATAATAGGGGAATAAATAGAGAACTGGATAAAAGAAGGAAAGAAAGATTTCATAATAAAGCAAAACTCTAAAATTAAGGAAAGAGATAAAAAAAAAAACAAGAGTGAGAGCATTGAGGGTGAAGGAAAGAGAGCCAATAGGAATCAGGTTGGTTTAAAATAGATTATGTTAAAATAACTGAAGAGACAAAGTTTATATATTTATATGTTTAAAGAGGAAGAGGAAAAAACTTCAGGAAAAAAACAGAGATAAAATGGAGGAATGTAGAGTTAATTTTGATAACTTCAATATGAATGGGTTAAAGAATGGAATAAAACAAACAAAAAAAGGAGGAAAAGATTGGATAAAAAATATAGACTAAAATCTGTTGTTAAAAATAATAACACCTAAAAAAAGACATACACAGAATAAAAATTAGGTGCTGGAAGATTCCTCTCTCTTAAAATCTTGCCTTGTGCCCCAACACTGAATGATTTGCCTCTCTTGCCTATCTCAGTGAAACAGGTTGACCTCAAGAAAAACAAACAAACAAACAAAAAAAAAAACCAAAAACCATTAACTACAAAGATTCTCAGTAACAAAGTGTATAGGCACTATGGGAGGGAATAACAGAGATATTCGGGGTAGCTTATAAACTTTTGAAAACATAACACTAGACAAATGATTTTCATCTCAAACTGAAGTCAGATATCCACTACTTTTTACATATAATATATGCTGCAGATTATATAGATATATATTTCCGTAATTACTAACATTAAAAGTCAAGAGTTAAGCATTCTTACAGCTTGTATATTTCCTTTAGACATGAATTTAATTTTCTTTACCCAGCATTTTGCACTTGAAAAGAATATTTCTGACAAAAGCCTAGAATAGAATAACTTAAAAACAGAAAACAAAAATTCCCTATGTTGGCAAGAATGAATGGCCCAGGCAAGAGTCACCCAAGGGGAGGTGCTCATGCCAAGTGCATTATGGCTATTTGAGGGGTGAATTTAATATTAAAGCAATTAAATGGGTACTCAGAAACTGTGGCCTGCATAAAAATGATTGATTTATCCTAATATGTATGTATTTATGTTAATACATATATAACATGTTATGTATGTTATATAATATATGCATAAATATATGTAATAGATTGGCTTTATTAACTTTGAATATAAATAAAAACTTGATGCATCATCCTTATCCATGGGTTCATTCTTCACTTTAGAGATATTACCTTATACAAAGTTTAAAAAACAAAAAGCAGAATATTTGGGAAATAAGAGTTCTATCAATATTCAGATTTATTCTTGTGCTATTTTAAGCAATAGTTTTTAAGGTTTGGTTTTTTAATTTTTTTTATTTTAAGCACAGATTGTTTAAGTTCTCCAGAATGGGATAAAGATACTGAGCTATTGCGATTAAAACACATGCATACACATACATGCTCATGTGTTCACACATACCTTACATGTTAACAGGAACAAACGTAGCCTGTTCTCTATTTGTGATCATTCAGCTCTCTACTTTGTGCTAAAAACTGCTATACAACTTGATTTCGGGCAGCCTAAGACTAGAATGACTTGAGTGTAATGGAAGGCTATTATCATAAATTATCATAAATCAGACTAAAACAGAACAAGAGGAATTAATATAAAAATTAAATAACCCATGAATCTACAAGAGAATCCTTTTAAACAAAGACAATTTTTTCATCTTTAGCAGCAATTATGTATTATTAAGGTGACAAGGAATTGCTCATTTCTTACAGAAAAGTGGT
Organism: Petaurus breviceps papuanus; assembly: GCF_028583685.1. Classification (NCBI taxonomy): domain Eukaryota; kingdom Metazoa; phylum Chordata; class Mammalia; order Diprotodontia; family Petauridae; genus Petaurus; species Petaurus breviceps. The sequence continues at coordinate 1,286,433 of NW_027185867.1, read as the reverse complement.
TTGCTTAAAATTTAGTACATTCTTTTAATCTCATCAGCAACCAAAGAAGGGAAATGAAGAGAATGTGTGCTGAACTATACGATGTAAAACAAATCATCTCCCCCAAATAAATAGGACAATATATTCTGATAGGTAACCAAATATGTTCACTGATGTTACACACCTGTTATATGTATTCGATATTCTTCCTTAAAGATCATCTGGAACAAAGGAATCTGGAACTGCATATGGGGTGTGTGCAATCCAGGAAGATTTACATCAACATCCCCCATGAAATGTGGGAATTCCCAGTCCTGTTAGAGAGAATTGACAAGAAATAACACGTGATTTATTTTGCCTCTACATCACAAGTGCACAAAAATTGCCTTGTCTAAAGCACTTACTTTTAAATCATTTGAAAGTAGACAACTTTATGAAGAATTAATTTAAGTTGTAAGATGTCTGAATAGCTATTTGCAAATTAAGTAACTGTCATCCATTAGAGGTTTTTTTCCTCCCTCTAAAATTGTGAGTGGAAATCATATTTACTGACAGCATAGGAGCATGTTTTGGATTATTGATGCTACTCCTTATATACTGTATGTAGAATAACTTCCAGGAAAATTAAATCACCTTGTTTTTAAACGATAGGGGGAAAAAACCTGATAAAGATTGTATTAGGAAAATTTGAGTTCAAATCCCATTCCTAAAAACATACTGACAGGATAACCCTGGGCAAGTCACAGCTTCTCTGGGCCTGAGTATAAAATGAGGGCATTGAACTAAGTGGCTTCTGAAGTACAATGATCCTATAATCCATGCTCTTGCTTTCTCTTTTCCTCTTTCCTGAAGATTTTGTGCCCACTGCCTGCATCCCCTTACTCCTTTCTCTCTTCCCTTGAAAATAATATCTCTCATTCTTCTCCTTCCTTTCTTTCCTACTATGTTTTAGTAAGGACTCTCGAAGGCCTTGGTTACTAAGGATGCACTATGGATCTTCATTTATTGGTAGGAGAACAGGGAGCTAGAGCCTCTGAACTCTTTCATTCTCTCCTTCCTTACTCTTTAACACTTCCTAACCCAGGAAGGCCTAGGTTTTTTTGACTTTATCTTTTCTCCTTTATACTTGAAATCACTTATTTCAGAGCACTGGCACCTACATGGCACAGCGGATAGAGTGCTGGGTTTTTCCTGAGTTCAAATCTGGCCTCAGACACTTACTAGCCATATGACCCTGAGCAAGACACTTAACTCTATTTTCTTTAGTTTCATCTGTAAAATAAGCTGGAAAAGGAAATGGCAAAACACTCCAATACCTTTGCTGAGAAAACTCCAAATGGCTCATGAAGAGTCAAACATGACTGAAAATGACTATATGACCATGACATCAGAGCACAATTCAACTTTTTCTTTTTACTTCTCTTTCTCTCTGTCTCTGTCTGTCTCTCTGTCTCTCTCCCTCCCTCACTCCTTCCCTGTCTCTCTTCCTTTCTCTCTCTGTCTGTCTCCGTCTCTGTCTCTCTTTCTCTCTCTCTCTCTCTCTCTCTCTCT
>NW_027185867.1:1233797-1284803 GCF_028583685.1 Petaurus breviceps papuanus | reverse complement strand
CTCTCTCTCTCTCTCTCTCTCTCTCTCTCTCTCTCTCTCTAACTTCAGAGCTGGGAGTTTGAAGCTGTTAGTTTAGAGGCCCTGTGCTAAACCAACTCACCAGGGTCTAGTAAAGGTATCTGTTTAAATTCTAATTTTATCCTTCTTGTGTGTATGTGTGTATCTTCCTTTTAAGAATCAGTGATAAAGTGGAGTGCCTCAAGTTGTAGAACCTATTTCTGATAAGGCTTACATGTTTGTATAAAGCCATAAATTTTCCAAAAGATTCCATGTAATCGCAGTCTTAGGCATTTTTCTTCTATCAACTTATAACTAGCCTTTTTCTTTCAGGGACTTCCACATATGAGTTATTAGAGTTTTATTGATAATGCTTTACTGAACATTGGCAAACAGTAACATTTTCAGGATAGTTTTTAGGGAGTCTATTTCGTAGGTAAGTTTTATTACTTTTTCTTCTAAATTATTTAATATCCATACAATTATTTCCTCCAGATCTTTTATTCTTTATCTCTTTCTTCATGGGGTGGGGGGAGGTAAATCCATTTAGTACTTGTGGGAAATCCTTTTTCCCCCTCCAGTTTCCTTGTGGTTGTTATGAATTTGCTTGCTCCTTCATTTGGATGATCTTTAGATCTACAATAAGTCATTTTTTATACTGGTTGGTATTTTCTTTTAATTTACTCATTTATCTCCAGTTTTAGTTCTTGAACTGGCTTTGTAACAGGGTCAGCTTCTACCCCCTGCTGTACTTTTGTACATTTGGATGATGCTCCTGTTCAGTCTCTCCATGGTCATCTGGGTTTTTGCATGCAACCCTCCTGGAGTTAGGGCCCTCCATATCCTTAAGATTTAGGACACTGTATTTTCATAAGAACCTCAAAGTCCCTTAGCCTTGAGTGTACTAAGCACTACAGTACAGTGCTGGCTGTTGTCTACTGGCTGAGCCATTCTGTTGAAGAGAGGTTAAATTTATTCTATTTGGTCCCAGAGGGAAGAACTGAGAGAAGTGATGTAGAAATTAAAAATATGTTCATTTAGGCTTGATGTAAGAAAAACCAAAAAATGCTACTATAAATATGTTGATGTGCATGGGGCCTTTCTACCATTGAACTCCTTAGGGTATATGCAGAACAGTAGAATCCCTGGGTCACATGGTCTGGGTATTTTAGTTACTTTCTTAGTCCCTTTCACAGTACCATCTTTGCAACCAGTTTCTCAAAATAGTTGAACCAAATCACAGTTCTACTCAGAATGTATCTGGTGTGCCTTTCCTTTCATAATGTCTAGAACTTTGGCAACTCTCATCTTTTGTCATCTTTGCCAATTTGCTGGATGTGAAATGAAAACTCTGGGTTATTTTGATTTGCATTTTCTCTTATAATTAGTGACATGGAGCATTTTTCTTTTTTCTTTTTTAAAGCAATCGGGGTTAAGTAACTTGCTCAAGGTTACAGGGCCAGTTATTTCTGGATGTGGTGCTAAGTAACTGAGCCCAGATTTGATCCCCTAGGTCATCCCAACATTGGAGCCGGTGCTCTTACTCGCTGTGCTACCTGGCCGCCCTGAGCATTTTTCTTATGGTCGCTAATAGTCTGGAATTCTTCTTTTGAGAAATGGTTGATTTATCTTTTATTAGAATGTGACCCTCTTTTAATTAGGAATCACTTCATTCATTGTGTTTGTGTCCCCAGCATCTAAGCATAGCACCTGATAATAGTAGTCACTTAATAAATACTTATTGATGGACTGAATAACCATTTGAGGAAGGGGGAGGGGTATACATGGTTTTTGATCTTACGTATTTTCTGTTAATCACCTGTATAATCTGATATATAGCAGATTCTTTTCAGAAATATTTGATTTAAGGGCTTCTACCCCTCCAAAATTAGCCCTTTTGAATAAAAGCTTTTCAATTTCATGTCATTTAAATTGTCTATTTTATCTTTGTGATCATCTTTTCCCCTTGTTTGGTCAAAAGTGAAGCCCTTTGGAATTGCTGTGAAAGGTGATGAGGTGAACTGATTCTCTTCTTTAATATTTTTTATCATATGATCTTTAATATTCAGATTATGTAGTCTTTTTGATTATGGTATAGATGGAAGATTCCCAAAGCTAAAAAAGTGGAATGGACAAAACAAAAAGATCTTTCCCCATATTTTACTAGAAACTGAGATGGGGTGGTGTTACACCTTTACATTTGCCTCTTTGGGGAAAAAGATTGTCAAGCAAAGCCAAAGCAAAGGAAAGGTACAATGGCCTTTAGACATCATACATGATCTGCTACTTGTAGATACACACCTGCCTTAAATACTAAAAGAAACAATAGATTTTGAAAAAAAAAAAGTTTGTCTTTTGGTTGCTCAGACTATTTTAAAACTTTTTACTATGTGAAAATGCTCCCCATTTTATTTTAGTAATTAATAAGTAATTTTTCTAGAGACATATGATAACCCATTTTCCTGTGAAAAACATTCTAATATAATTTTAAAATCAGAGCTGTTATCATGCTGGAAATAATTTTGTCTTAAAACAAGATACTTCAGGGGCAGCTAGGTAGCACAGTGAATAGAGCATCGGCCCTGGAGTCAGGAGGACCTGAGTCCAAATCTGGCCTCAGACATTTAACACTTACTAGCCATGTGACCTTGGGCAAGTCACATTAATTGGCAATTAACCCCAATTGCCCTGCCTTCTCCCCTCCAAAAAAGAACAAAACAACAAGATTCTTCACACTGCTCCTTAAGTTCTAGTGTTATGTCTATAAAATAACTTAAAATAGAAAATAGATAGTTATCATTTATTTTTACTGTTGTCTCAGTGTTTTCTCTCACATCAGTTAGCAGTACATAATTATTCTAATTCATACATATTCATACAAACTTACTCTCTACTATAGGTTGCAGTTTCAGTTTTAGCCCCTGACATTTTATACATAATCAATGGTAAGACATTTGGATAATAAGAATATGAGGAATATGATGTACTATAATGTCAGTAAAAGTGGGTAAACAAAGTATTAGCAAATCAAATATTTCGGTATAACTATTCAGATATTTTCTTTAATTGCTCCCTCCATTCTAATAAGAGTCTACTGAAAATACTTAGAATACAGGACATATCTGACTCTTTAGGTAATAGGAAGCTCATTTTGATTTTCAATCACTTCTATATCTTTAGGTATTTATCCTCATGAGCTTCATAGAAATATTAAAATCATAAAATAAAACCAAATAATTGAATTATAGTGTTGGAAAGAATCACAAAGGTCATTTAGTCATGGTTTACAAGGGAGAAAAACACCACTCTTGAAATTAAAAAAAAAATCTTGGTTCAAGTCGCAAGCTCTGACCTTTCCCAACTGAGCTACCCAGGGAAATTCATTAAACCTTTGTGAATCTGTTTTTATCATTTACTAAATGGAATTATAGTATATTCTACACCCTACTTCATAGGGCTATGACAAAAGAAAGTATTTGTAAACTTTAAAGGGATGTGAGCTATACATTGTTAGCTTTTTCTAGTTCAATTTGTAACCAAAGGATCCTTATGACCTACAAAATCCCAAACAAATGTTTAGGTAATCCACTTAAACATCTTCAGTGACTGGAAACCCATTATCCCTCAAGGCAAACAATTACATTTTTAGATATCTAGTTGTTAGCAAGCTCTTTCAAAAACCATACTGAAATCTGTACCTTTAAAATTTCCAACCATTGGTCATAGTTCAGCCTTCTAGAACCAAGTCAAGGAAATCTAATCGTTCTTCTATGTAAGAGGCCTTAAAATATTTTAAGATAATTATCATATTCTTCCTAACTCTTCCTTCTCCAGGATTAACATCCCCGATCTACCCAGTCTCATCTCTTACAGCAATTTGAGTTGTCTCATTATCTTAATTTTCCAATTTGCATTTCCAGCTTTTCAACATCCATTCTAAAATGCACTTCCCAGAACTAGAAAAACTCTTGATCTGGTCCAATAAGGATACAGAGACTCTCTTCTCTCTCATTCTGGACAATACATTTTTGTCAAGGCAGTTTCAAATTAAATAGTGTTTTGTGCTTCCACGTCACACTGCTGACATACTTAAAACATTTAGATAGTTTTCAAATCTTGCTTTCTAGATCTCTCTTCCTTACACTGTACCTGCTAGATTTAGTTTTACATTTCATACAGTTAGCTTTGGCCCTCTACCTTGATCCATTAATATTCATGGATCCTGGTTTTCTCAAAGGTTTGGTGGGAATTGGTGTTGGGTCATTTTGAAATTGTAAAATATTACTATGGAGGGATCAATGAATTTAGCATCAGAGGATATGTTCAACTCATGATTATGCTAGCTGTATAACTTAGGACAAGTCATTTAACCTCTCTATGCTTCAGTAACCTTGTGTATAAAATTGGGGTCTAGTGGAATTTAAAATACTTTCCAATTATTACTATCCTGCTATATCGTTTTAGCAAGTAATTCAAGCTTTGTGGCATTCACCGTTAATACTGTGTCCTATGTAGATTAGGTATTTTGAAAATGCAGAATTGAAATTTTATATGCAGGTTATTCATGCCTTTACCCCACTGAATAAATATCCCTCCAGGTTGAAATTGATTCATTAATCAATGTACTTTGGGTTCAATTAAGAAACAAATTCTAAGTCCTCTTATAATCCAGTCTACCTCTTTATATGAAATGAATTCCTTAAAAGCAGTTATAATTGTTCACCATCTCCCCACTTATCTTGAGTTTCAATTACCTATTAATACTTTTTGTTCTATTGTCAAACTGAAGATTATGTTCCTTAGCAGAGAAAACAGAAGCAAAATAAGAGCTTTCTCTTTATTATCCATTATCATCTCACGCACAACAGGCAGGGATTATACACCTACCTGGGTCGTCTTCTTTCTACTAACATAATTAAAATCTCTCTAGCATTTATTGTAAACCTTCGCTAAAGTTGGGTCTTATTCATGCTCTCCTTACAGGAGGATCCTTCCCATAACTTTGAATTTTCTTCATATAATTTCCTTTCCTTCCAACTATTATATTTATGATTTTAAAATCTAAGTTTAACTATAATATCCATGGTCTGTATGGAAAATGGATTGGATTGTCTCAAGGCAAATAGGATATAGCTGAGTGGTAGAGAGCCCTGGGGACACAGGGAAACCTGCTGTCAGAGCTGTTCCCTGGGAAAGTCTGGAGGAAGCTAGGTGTCAGCGGTTAAAAGCCTGGAGTCAGGAAGGCCTGAGTTCAAATTCACCTTCAGACACTTAATCTGTGACACTGAGCAATCTTTATCTGTGTCCGTTTCCTGGACCATAAAACGAGGATAATAGTATCTACCTCAGAGGGTTGTTGTAAGGATTAAATGATCTATTTGTAAAGTGCTTAGCATAGTGCCTGGAATGTAGTAGGCTCTGAAATAAATGCTTCTTCTCCTTTCCTCCTTCCTTCTTGTAGAAGCCCAGTCTCCCAGCAATTTGGGAGCAGAGCCTACAGGTATTATTGTGTCCTTTGGCTATCTGGAAGCAACATGAGAGTAGTAAAGATAATCAAGGTTTACCAATGTTTTTAAACCTTAAAACAGTGTGGATGTTTCTTCTCAGAATGCTGAAATTTATCAATAAGGCAAGTCAAGAATTTCACAACACCAAACAACAACAATGAAAGGGACCACAGAAGTCATCCAGTCCAATCCATATCTAAAAAGTAATCTCCTCTAAAATGTCCCTGAAGAATAGTCGTTTAGCCTCCATATTAAGACTTCTAATGGAACAGAGACAGCACTTTACACCTTGGACAATTTTACTTATTAGGGGGACCTTGTTTATATTGATACTACCAATTGTCTCTTCACAAGGTCTACTCATTTTTTCTAATATTGCCTTCTAAAGCCATATGAAACAAATTTAAATCCTCTTACAGAGAACAACATTTAATTATGTGAAGAGAAATGTCGTGTAACCTTCTTCTCTCCAGGCTCAATATTTCCAGTTCTTTTAATCAATCCTTGTGAGGTATAGTCTACACTATACGTAGGAGAATCCATTCCTCCTTCAGCTTGCCACTGTCCTTTCTGATCTTCCAGAACTGATAATGATATCACATATGTGATCTGATTAGGGTAGAAATCACCACAACTATGGCCTTCCTTATCTCTTTTAATATAGTCTAAGATCTTGTTTGCTTTTATGGCAGCCATTTCATATTGTTGGTTCAAGTATACCAATTTATAACAGAAAGCTACTTTCAGGACATGTCAGGTGAAGTTTCCAGTCATAACTGCTTCAGTAGGAGCTTTATGATCTATGTCAGGAACTAGCAATTCTTTTTCTCTAGCTAACTTGGTATTCTGTAATACAGTGACACCATTCTATGACTTCTGTTTCTTCCTCCTTTGAATTTTACCTAATTGCTCTACATAGTAGTTCCCATTCATCTTACTGAACTTCAGAAAAGTTGATATGTGTGCAAGCTACTTACCCTACAAATCCTGACCTTTTATGTCATCTGTTCCTTTTTCATAAAGTACATATTCTTTCATAGTCATATCCCAATTGTGAGTTACACATCCATATACCAATTAGCTCACATTTATCTCCCATATCACATTAGTATTCAAATTCTACATTAAAGTTTGGACATCTAAGCTCATGAGAAGTATCATTTCTTCTGTTCTTCACCTTCATTGTCTCCTATGAATTACTAAACCCTTTCAACCTACAGCACTTCTGACCTGGGATGGAATGTTCTGATTGATGAGGATTTCATATGGTTCAAATTTCAGGGCAGAATGACTCCAGCCATGCCTCAACCTAATCCCTACCAATTCTTTTCTTAAAACATTTATTCAGGGGTGGCGCAGTGAGTAAAGCAGGTCCCGGAGTCAGGAGGACCAAGTTTGGTTCTGGCCTCAGACACTTAACACCGACACAAAAAAACCTAGCTGTGTAACCTTGGGCAAGTTACTTAACCCCAATTGCCCTCCAAAAGGCAAAAAACAAAACAAAACAAAACAAAAAACATATACTCATTTTATTAGTTTTTTAGTTTTCAACATTCACTTCTATAATATTTTGAGTTTTAAATTTTCTCTCCCATTCCAAGTTACCACTCCACAAAATGATGTTCAATCAGATATAGGCTATACATGTAAAATCATATTAAACATATTTCTACATTAGATATTTTAAAAAGAAAAATTAGAACTAAAGGGGGGAAAAACATGGGAAAGAAAAAACAAAATAAAATCTGCATTCAGATCCCATAGTTCTTTGTCTGGATATGGATAGCATTTCCCATTATAAGTCTTTTGGAATTGTCTTAGATCCTTGTATTGCTAAGAAGAGGCAAGCCTATCAAAGTTAGTGATCACACAATGTTGCTGTTACTGTGTACAATGCTTTCCTGGTTCTGCTCTACTATGTTCACAAACCATCAACTCATATAAGTCTTTCCAGGTTTTTCTTAAGTCCCACTTGTTCATCGTTTCTCATGGAACAATAGCATTCCATTACATTCATATACCACAACTTGTTCTGTCATTCCCCAATTGACGGCATCTTCTCCATTTTCAATTCTTGGCCACCACAAGAAGAGCTGCTATAAATATTTTTGTACATGTGGGTCTTTTTCCCATTTTTACACTCTCTTTGGGATATAGACCTAGAAGAGGTTTTGCTGGGTCAAAGGATATGCACAGTTTTATAGTCCTTTGGGCATAGTTCCAAATTGCTCTCCAACACAGTTAGATTAGTTCACAACTCCACCAACAATGCATTAGTGTTCCAATTTTCCCACATCTCCAACATTTATAATTTTCCTGTTTTGTCATGTGAGACAATCTGATAGGAGAGAGGTAGTACCTCAGAGTTGATTTACATTTCTCTAATAAATAGTGATTTAGAACATTTTGTCAAATGACTATACATAGCTTTAATTTCATCTGAAAACTGCCCATTCATAATCTTTAACCATTTGTCAATTGGGGAATGACTTGTATTCTTATAAATTTGACTCAGTTTTCTATATATATGACAAATTAGGCCTTTATTAGAGATGCGGTTATAAAAATTGTTTCCCAGCTTTCTGCTTCCCTTCTAATTTTGATTGCATTGGCTTTGTTTGTGTAAAAACTTTTCAATTTAATGTAATCAAAATTATCCATTTCACATTTCATAATGTTCACTACTTCATGTTTGGTCATAAATGTTTCCATTCTCCACAAATCTGACAGGCAAACTACTCCTTGCTATCCTAACTTTCTTATATCAACCTTTATGTCTAAATCATGTATCCATTTTGACTTTACCTTGGTATATGGTGTAAGATGATGATCTTTTCTAGGTTTCTGCCATACTCTTTTCTAGTTTTCCAAGCAGTTTTTGTTAAATAGTGAGTTCTTATCCCAGAAGCTGGAGTCTTTGGGTTTATCAAAGAGTAGATTACTATAGTCATTGAGGTCTGTGTCTTATACACCCAACCTAATCCACTGATCTACCACTCTATTTCTCAGCTGGTACCATATAGTTTTGATGATTGTTGCTTTAGAATACAATTTAAGATCTGGTATGGCTAGGCCACCTTCCCTTGCATGTCTTTGCATTAATTACCTTGATATTCTGGACCCTATGTTCTTTCAGATGAATTGTGTTATTATTTTTAGCTCTATAAAATAATTTTTGGTAGTTTGATTGGTATGACACTATTCAGTAAATTAATTTAGGTAGAATTGTCATTTTTTTATATTAGCTCAGCCAACCCATGCTCATGGGTTATTATTATACTGATAATTTTCCAATTATTTAGATCTGACTTTATTTGTGTGAAAAGTGTTTTGTAATTGTGTTCATGTAGTTCCTGGGTTTGTCTTGGCAGGCAGACACCCATTTTAGTCTATAATATCTACAGTAAATTTAAATGGAATTTCTCTTTCTATCTCCTGCTATTGGGCCTTCTAGTAATATAAATAAATGTCAATGATTTCTGTGGGTTCATTTTATATACTGCAACTTTGCTAAAATTTTAATTATTTCATAGATTTTAGTTGATTCTTTAGAATTCTCTAAACATACCATCATATCATCTGAAAAGAGTGATAGCTTTGTTTCTTCACTGCCTATTCTAATTCCTTCAATTTCTTTTCATTCTCTTATTGCTAAATCTAATATTTCTAGTACAATATTGAATAACAATGATGATAATAGAAATCCTTGTTCTCCCCTCCTCCAATCTTATTGGGAATGCTTCTAGCTCATTTTAAGGAAGACTCCATTTATTCCTATGCTCTCTAGTGTTTTTCATTGGAATGGGTGTTGTATTTTTTCAAAAGCTTATTCTGCATCTATTGAGATAATCATATGACTTCTGTTAATTTTGTTATTTATAAGGTCATTTGTGCTGATAATTGCTTTTCTTAAAATATTGAATCAGTTGTGCATTCCTCTTATAATACCACCAGGTCATAGTGTATTATCCTCATGATAAATTGCTGTAATGTCTTTGATAATATTTTACTTAAAGTTTTTCATCTATATTCACTAGAGAAATTTGTTTATAATTTTCTTTCTCTGTTTTGGCTCTTCCCAGTTTAGGTCTCAGCACCATATGTGTATTATAGAAAGAATTTGGTAGGACTCCTTATGTGCCTATTTCTCCAAATAGTTTATATAGTATTCAAATGAATTCTTCTTTAAATGTTTAGTGGAATTCACTTGTAAATCCATCTAGACCTGGAGATTTATTCTTAGGGAGTTCATTGATGGATTGTTCAATTTCTTTTTCTAAAACAGGGTTATGTAAGTATTTTATTTCTTCTGTTAATCTGGGCAATTTGTATTTTTAGGAGTATTCATCAATTTCGCTAAGATTGTCAGATTTATTGGCACAGAGTTGGGCAAAATAGCTCTTAATTATTAATTAATTAAAATTAATTTCATCTTCCTTGGCAGTGAATTCAACCTTTCCATTTTAGATACTGATAATTTGATTTTCTTCTTGATTTTTAAATCAAATTAACCAAGGGTTTATTCACGTAAGCAATTAGAAATACAAAATTTCCATTAGAACTATTATTACTGCATCCCATAAGTTTTTGTAAGTTGTTTCATTATTGTCTTTCTCTTGGATGAAGTTGTTGCTTCTTTGATTTGCTCCTTAACACACTCATTTTTTAGAATTATCTAGTTTCCAAATAATCTTTATCTTTCCATGATCCTTTATTACCTGTAATTTTTACTGCATAATTATCTGAAAAGGATGCATTTAATATTTCTGCCTTTCTGCATTGGGTTGTGAGGTTTTTTTAGTACATGGTTAGTTTTTCTGTAAGCACCATGTACCACTGAGAAAAAGGCATATTCCTTTCTGTCCCCATTCAATTTTCTCCAGAGGTCAAACATGTCTACCTTTTCTAAAATTCTATTCACCTCCTTAACTTCTTTCTTGTTTATCTTGTGGTTATATTTATCTAATTCTGAGTGGGGAATGTTGAAGTCCTCCACTAGTATCGTTTTCCTGTCTATTTCTTCCTATAACTTCCTTAATTTCTCCTCTAAGAATCTGGTTGATATACCACTACGTGCATACATGTTTAGCAGTGATATTTCTTCATTGTCTATGGTACCTTTTAGCAGGATGTAGTTTCCTCCCTTATCTCTTTTAATTAGATCTATTTTTGCTTTTGCTTTGTCTGAAATCAGGATTGCTACCCCTGCTTGTTTTATTTCAGCTGAAGCATAATATATTATACTCTAGCCTTTTTCCTTTACTCTGTGTGTATCCCTTCTTGCAAACAACATATTGTAGGATTATGGCTTTTAATCCACTCTGTCATTCACTTCCAATTTATGGGAGAGTACCTCCCATTCTCTGTTATGATTATGGTATCTTTCTTTCCATTCTATTTTCCCCCATCTATGCTTTTCTCTATCCTTTTCCCCTTACCTTCCTCACTAGCATTTTGCTTCTGACCACCACCTCCCTCAATCTGACTTTCCTTTTGTCAGTCCCCCTCCCTTTTCTTTCCCCTTTCCCTTGCTACTTCTCCCCTCCCTTCTATCCACCACCTCCTTTTCTGTTTCTCTTTCTTTTCCTATTTCCCACAGGAAAGAGATTTATATACCCAATGAATGTGTATGTTATTCCCTCTTTGAGTCAAATCAGATGTGAGTAAGGTTCAAACAACACTTGTCTCCTTCCCTTCTTTCCCTCTACTTTAATAGGTCTTTGGGTCTCTTCACGTGGTGTAATTTACCCTTTTCTGCCTCTCCTCCTTTCCTTTTCTCCCTGTACAATCATTTTTTCACCATAACATCAAAGTCCACTTATACTCATGCCTTCTGTCTATGTATACCCCTTCAAAGTGTCTTAATAATGATACAGTTCTCAAGAGTTACAAGTATCAACTTCCCATGTAGGGACATAAACAGTTTACCCTTATTGAATAACATGTTTGTTTGGGTTTTTTTCCTGTTTAATTGTTTTGAATGTTAATGCCTTTCTTGAATCTTGTATCTGAAGATCAAATTTTCTATTGAGCTCTGGTCTTTTCATCAGGAAGGTTTAGAAGTTCCCTATTTCATTGAATGTTCATCTCCTCCCCGAATGATTATGCTCAATTTCACTAGGTAGTTGATCCTTGGTTGTAATCGAAGTTCCTTTGCCTTACAGAATATCATATTCCAAACCCTCTGATCCTTTAATGTAGAAGCTGCTAGGTCCTGCACAATTCTGATTGTGGTTCCATGATATTTAAATTGTTTCTATCTGGCTTCTTGCAGTAGTTTCTCCTCGACCTGATAATTTGGGAATTTGGCTACAATATTCCTTAGCATTTTTATTTTGTGATCTCTTCCAGAAGGTGACTGGTGTATTCTTCCAATGAGTATTTTAGCTTCTGGTTCTAGGATCTCAGAGCAATTCTCTTTGATGATTTCTTGAAAGATGCTGTCCAGGCTCTTTTTCTGATTATGGCTTTCAGGTAGAGCAATAGTTCTTAAATTGTCCCTCCTGCATTATTTTCCAGGTCAGTTGTTTTTCCAGTAAGGTATTTTATATTTTCTTCTATTTTTTTAAATTATTTTGATTTTGTTTGGCCAATTCTTGATGTCTCATAGAGCCATTAGATTTCACTTGCCCAGTTCTAATATTTAATGAATTGTTTTCTTCCGTTAGCTTTTGCACTTTCTTTTCATTTGACTAATTCTACTTTTTGCTTGCTCATGTTGCCACTCAATTACTTCACTTTTGAGCTTTTTGCCACAGTAGAACTCTGTTTCCAGAGAAGAGAGCTATGTCCCAAATTACTGGGGTTTTCACAGCTGCAAGAGCTATTAGTTGGGTGCCCTCTCTGAAGCCTCCACTGGCTCTGGCACCTGGTCACACACCCCAGGACCTCCACCCTAGACAGCAATCCAGATCCAAGCAGGTTGAAGCAAGAGTGATAACCCCCTCAAAATGGTTGCTTGGTCTCCCTACAATCTGCAGGTCAGGAGCTCTGAAGCAGCTTCTCCCTCTGGGAGAAGAGGCCTGACCGCACTCCCAGACCCCCTGTTCCCAAAGTCCACACTGACCTCTCACTTTGTCTTTGTCTTTTATAAGTTGATAATTCTGGAAACCACCACAGCTGCTAGGGATCCACTCTCCCACAGTCCCTGTAGCCACCGTGGCTGGTCAGGCCACACTGAGGCTAAAACCGTGGGCTCACACGGGGCTGGGCTCTGCTCCCAGCTTGCTGAAATGGACCCTTCCTGCTGGCCTTTCGGGCTGTCTTCAGCAGGAGATTTGTTTCTCTCTGTTTCATTGTGGGTTCTGTAGCCCTAAAGTTTGTTTAGAGTGATTTTTATAGGTATTTGAGGTGGTGATGGGGGGAGTGCATGGAGTTTTCCTACTTCTGCGCCGCCATCTTGGCTCCCCTTTCACTTTCCTTGTGGCAAAATTTAGTCTTGACTAATTCTACTTTATAAGGAATTCTTTTCTTCAGTGGATTTTTGTACCATCTTTTCCATTCAGCCAATTGTATTTTTTAAGGAGTTGTTTTCTTCAGCCAATTTTTGTCATTCCTTTTCCAAGCTCTTGCATATCTGTCATTTCTTTTCCCAATTTTTCTTCACCCTCTCTTCTTTGACTTTTCAAATCCTTCTTGAGCTTTTCCAAGAAGACTTTTTGGGCTTGGAACCAATTCATATCTTCTTTTGAGTTTTCATATATAGGTATATTGACAATGTTGTCCTCTTCTGAGTTTGTGTTTTGATCTTCCGTCACCATAATAATTCTCTGTGGTCATTTCTTTTCTGCTTCTTCCTCATGATGTTTGCCTGTCTCCTGGCTTTTAAATTTGGGCTCTCCTGCTGGAGCACAGGTACTGTCCCAAGCTTCTTAGGCTGGAGCCAGGTGCTGGCAGTTGGGGTGCTCTAGGGGTCTGGCAGCTTACATGGTGCTGAGCTGGGGGTCCTAGTGGTGGTGCCTAGCATGTGCTGAGGCCAGGTACAATTTTTCCATGTTTCCCTGGGGCTGTGCTGAAGCACAGGGAAGTCTGTTGCTTGAGGACACCTTCTCATTGGGGGTGCACTGGTACATGTAGTGGTTCTCTAAGGTGGAGCCTGCTAGTTCTCCTAGCTATGCTAAGGCATGATCGGGAGGTGGGGTATTCTTGTTGGCATTTGTCTGCTCTGGGGCTCAAATCTCCAGTTTGCTGAGGTGGGGCTTGCTGCTGGTTTGCTGGGACACTTCCTGTCTTGGAATGTGCTCCCTTTTATCTTAGTGAAATGGACCTTTCTTACTGATCCTTCAAGTGTCCTGGGCTAAGAGATTGTTGCACCCCATCTTTCTGTTGTCTCTGCTGTTCCAGGATTTTTCCTGGGGTGCTATTTTCTGGGTTTTTTTTAAAGAAGTCAAAAAAGGAGAGTGATAATGACTTACCACTTATTCTGCCATTTTGTCTCTAGGAAGTTCCTCTCCCCCTCCCCCAGTCATCTTCTTCTTATTTACCATCCTGTCACTCCATGATTCTCATCCCTCTACCTCCAGTTCCCCAGTTCTGAAATTATAATCAATTCTGGAATTTTCCCCCTAGGAAAAGTATGTCAATCTACTCTCCTATGGTTCTACTCATCATTCTGTAATTTTTCCCCACTTGACTACCATACAACTTTATGTGTTGTTCCCCCTCAAGTCTAATTCAATTCTTCTACCTATATTAGTTCTATTGTTCTCTACCATTGAACTAGACAGTACAGGAATTTCATTGGAGAATGATATTTAGATTTTGTTCTTAAAACATCTTTTTGTCACCCTAAATTTAAGCTGCCAATAGTTGTTCTGACAATTAATGACAAAATTGGTGAGCAGCAGTATCACTGCTTTGAATGAGCAACATTATACTGCCTTCCTCTCTATTGTCTCATAATTTTCAAGATAAAAGGATGTAATGGATTGTTTAAAAATATAAATCTAAGAATAGTTTTGAGAGAAATTACTATGCTATTATATAAACATCAAGCATTAAATTAGGAATAGGGTTCTCTTTTATTATCTCATTTAGGGATCAGCCCCTGTAAGTCAATAAGTAAGTTTCTGAAGGACACAGTTGATGAGATGTTCCCTAATCCTCAGGGAACATGTTCCTTAATCTTGAGCAGGACTCAACCCTACTTCTGTTTTAGAATGTAAATAGAATCTGAGCTAGGTGAGTTCTTGCTCAAAGGAGAAGAGCCCTGGCCCTGCACTGCTCCACTGGAATTTTGGGTGGCCTAGGTTATGAAGAAGAAAACCAACCAGAGTAGTCTGAATGGAAATAGATTCCCCTTTCCAGATTGCTGGAGGTCATTGAGTCTCATGATCAAACCACATTCTCAGCAGGAGTTGAAGACTTCTAGCTCATCTCCTCATTAAATGTCCACCAATCAGTGTTGATTTCCAATTCTCAGTGGCATTTCCTTTCAAAAAAAATATTTAAGGCTTTTAGACTCTCCATGTATTTTGTCTTTGGTTATGAGAGAAACCAATGCCCGTTGATTTATTGATAGCTAGTCTAATTAACAGATTGATTATTAATCTTACTCTCAGGTTTTTCATTCATAATAGTCATTTTGGGTTGCCAAAATAGCATTTATCATCACAGAACACTAATAGTCATTAATAAAAAAGGCATTCCATATATTGTATATTCAAATTCAACCTTCTTGCAAATTAGTTGAAATCTCAAAACAAATTAAAGATGGAATTGATTATAAATATCATGAAATAGGAACAAACAATTTCATGGATGTATATAATATTTTTGACACTTTGGTACCTGAAATCAATTAAATTTCCTCATTTCTTTTTGAATTTGCTTTTAAGTATACTAGGCAGTACAAGATGAAGTTCTTTATTAGTTAATGAATAGAACCCAAGAACTTTAAAATAAGCATATAATGCCTTCATTCAGTAAATATCTATTATCTGCTATATGCAAAGCACTATGTTAGATAGTGAGGTAAAAACAGAATTTAGATAAGTCATAGTCCCTCCATACATAGAGCTTACAATCTAATAAAGAAATATGACACATAGGCAAATAATTACGATACATGAGAAATATATCAGAGAAGAGGAAAAGTCCTATGTGAGGACACTAGACCAAGACTCTCTTGAACAGGAGACCTCACAGGTTTTGTTTAAAGATGTCTAATAAGGGTGAGTCCATTACCTCTTAAATCAACCCATTCCACTTTTGGACAGTTCTAATGATTAGAATATTTCTCTTTTTTTCTTCTAAAATTGAGCCTATACTTATCTCTTTATAATTTCCAGCTATTGTTCCTCATCTTGGAATCTAGTGACAAACATAATAATTCTAATTCTTCTTCCACATGACAGCCCTCCAAATATTTGAACACAGATATCATGGTCCTAGTCCCTCATCCCTTCTTCAAACTAAATATGCCTAGTTTCTTCAAATCATCTTTATATGACATCCCCTCAGGTCTCAATTAGGCCATCACAGCTGCAACAATAAACCTCTTATTCTTTTCTGAACAACTATCCCACTGCCCAAGTCTTCTCTTTTCTTCTATACCCTGACTCCACCACCTTCCTTTCACTAGAGGAACTCATAACCCATTTTAATGAGATTGAGGCCATCACCATGAGTTCTCTCTTCTTTCTTTTTCTACAAGTCAAAAACAGAAAGGATCATCTCTTCTTATAAAGGCCAAACTCTCCTTCTGATTCCTCTCAGTTTTTTCCTCCATGATCATTCCTTCAATCATCTTAATTCTCTCATCATTCACTGGCTCCTTCCTGCTCCCTATAAATATGTGCAGATTTCCCCATCCTAAATCAAACAAATAAAGAATTCACATAACTCTACCAAGCTATCATTCTAGATCTTTCCTTCTTTTCATGGCTAAATTCATAGAAAACAATAATCTATCATATCTCCACTTTTTTACCTTCTACTACTCAACCACTTGCAATCTAGTTTTCCAGATCAAAAATGTTACCCCTGGGTTAAGAATGTTCTATAAAAAGCTAAGCCATCACTTTCCTTGACTTCTTTGCAGATTTTGATGCTTCTAATCACCCTTTTATGTTGGCTACTTTCTCTGACTTCTTTTTTACTTTTTATTTTTGGTTGTCTGACAACCTTTCTGATTTTGAAGAAGTCCTCTTAATCTCGTTTGTTGGATCATTATTTGTCCACTGTATAAGTGTTCCTCTATTTTGAGCCTTTTACACTTTTTTTTAAAGCAATAGGGGTTAAGTAACTTGCTCAAGGTTGACACGGCCAGTTATTTTTTGGGTGTGGTGCTGAGTATCTGAGCCCGGATTTGATCCAGGTCATCCCGACACTGGAGCCGGTGCTCTTACTCACTGAGCCACCTGGCCGCCCCTAAGCAATTGGGGTTAAGTAACTTGCTCAAGGTTACATGGCCAGGTGTTTCTGGGTGGGTGCTAAGTGTCTGAGCCTGGGATTCGATCTCCAGGTCTTCTCAACACTGGAGCCGGTGCTCTTACTTGCTGTGCTACCTGGCCGCCCCGAGCCCTTTACACTTTTCCCTCTATATTCCCTCTTGGTTATAGGTTCAATTTTTCCCTTTTTGCACATGACTACTAAATCTACATGTACAATAATTATCTTAGGTACCCTCATCTGAATATTCCATTAATATTTCAAGTTTAAATTCTGAAGAACTCATTTTTCCCCATAACAAACCTTGCCTTCTCCAAATGCCATTAGCTCTGTTGAGATCATCACCATCCTTACAGTTACCCAGGTCTGCCCTCATTTTTAGTTCATATATTGCAACTTTTGCTCACACTGCTGTTTAACCTTCTGTACACTATTTTTTTCAATATTTATCACCAATTACTTGCTCTTTTCCCATTTTTTATACAAGTCCTTTTAAAATATAAGCCCATCATTCAGTTATATCTGTCTATATTGACACAACTACTGCCACTTTACATTTTCCTTGACTATTTCATTATCCCCGAAGGCTAAATCCTACTTCTGATTCTATTTTCTTAATTTCCTTTTAAATGTCCTCTGAAATTTTCCTTTTAAATTTCTTCTTAATTTCTATATCCTACTTTCTCTAAGATATTCATCTTTAATTTGTAGCAATGAAGAAAACACTACCAAGTGTTTCAAAGTCTTCTAGTAAAGAAACAATCAACAAGCATTTATTAAGTACTGTACTAAGTGCTGGTCTCTGTAATTCATAGACTTTATTTGCAGGTTTCTATAGGCAGTATCATTTGTTCCTAGATGGATTAGTGGTTATAGGTAAGGGTCCTATTAGTATTAACTAAATCCCAAGTAAGTCCCCAATACTATGCATACCAGATTTATATATACTCTCCTCTATATCTTTTGGCAATCAGAAACCTATTGCCAGTTTTCTCTAATCAGCTGTCAAATTAATATTTCTAAAATCCAAATCCACCTCATATTTATATGCTCTCTCTTTTTTGGCATTCAAAGTCCTTCATTACCTGCCCCCTCCCATGTTTCCAGTCTTCTTACACCTTATTCTCCCAATCTCTATGTATTCTGCAATCCAGTGACTTTGCCCTCCTTAATATTCTTGGCACAAGTCATTTCATGTCCCCACTGGGCACTTTCACTGACTGTCTTCCATTCCTGGAATTCTTTCCCTATTCATTTCTGACTTTATCTTCATTCAAGTCAAAACTAAATGCCCACCTTATGCATGAATGCTTTCCCAAAATCCCTTAATGTTACTCCCTTTTCTCTGTTGATTATTTTCTAATTTGTCCTATATTTATATATAGTTATTGGCATAGTGTCTCCCTCACTAGACTGTGAACTCCTTGAAAGCAAAG
Organism: Petaurus breviceps papuanus; assembly: GCF_028583685.1. NCBI lineage: Eukaryota > Metazoa > Chordata > Mammalia > Diprotodontia > Petauridae > Petaurus > Petaurus breviceps. Next base: position 1,266,472 of record NW_027185867.1, on the reverse strand, counting down.
ATCAATTTTTTACTTTCTTCATATCCCTAGTGTTAAATACAATGCCTGAAACAGCAGTCTCATTTGATAATACTCATTCTTTGCTTTATCATTCCCTTGTTTAGTAATTAGTAATATATTTGTCTTATAAAAGGACTTTGAAAGAATGATTTCTTTCTCAATCTTGGAGGATAATTTTTGTTGTGTTGGTACTAATTTTTTTCAAAAGTTTGATGTAATTCTCCTGTAAATTCTTCTGGAATTGGAGGTGATTATTTTTCCTTCTTTAGTTTTTAATTTTCCATTTCCTTTTCTGTGACTGGCTTATTTAATATCTCTATTTGGTGTTTTATTACTTTGGGCATTTAATATTTATTATTTATAAATATAAATTTATATTATTATATTATATGTATTTATAATGTATAATTATAAATATAAACTTATAAATAAGCATGTATTTATTTTGATTGTCTAATTTTTATGGCATATAATGGTACACAGTAGATCTTTATGATTCTTTTTATTTCTTCTGGTTTTCCTGTGGTTTTACCCAACTCATTTGCTATTTAGTTATTTGATTTATTCTATTTTTAGTCAAGATGGCTAAAGAATTATCAATTTGTTAATTTGTTCTTAATTTATTCAACTAAATTGCTTTTAGTTTTATTAGTTCTATAGTCTTCTAGGTTTCCAATTCATCTATTTCTCTTCTACTTTTCAAGATTTCCTCTTGTATGCTTATTTTGCTTTCTATTAAGGGTTTCTATTTCTTTATGTGTATTCAGCTCATTAAATTTATCCCAGAAATTGGTATGTTGTCTCAACATTATCATTGTCTTTTGTATGGTTAATAATTATTTCTATGATTGGTTTTTTGACCAACCTATTACTTTGGATTTTCTTAGTGCCTCCATTTAGGTCCATGATTTTGGTTTGTGATGGTGTGTTCAGTATTTCTGCCTTTTAACAGTGATTTGAAATTTTCCTGTGCCCTAAATTGTAGAGTGGTATTTTATTTCAACAAATAGCTTTCACTTTTCACATTTAGTGCTAAAGCCTTTCATGTATTGACTGAGATATGTTTTCACTTAGTTCATCAAGGATAAAATAGGGTGTGTTAGTTTTAAAATCATTCTTATACATTTTCCCCGTTGTAATATTTGTTATCTTTGACAAAAGTCAAATCCTGAATAGCTCTTTAGTGACTTGGGGAAGTTTTCCATTTTCTCTTTGAATCCTCAGCAACTTGTACTAAAGAGTCCATGTGTTACAATTTATAATTAAACTTGGTACTTCACATTCTTCCATACTTTGAAATATATGATGGTACCATTCAATAAACAAACATAATTTTTACAAAGTACCAATAGGTTACTGTTTGGTGTCTGTAGCAAAGGTATTATTGTTTGCAAAAAAAGACCTTCCCAAACTACAAGTATTTTTGGAAAAGAAAAGTAAGCCTCCCTTGTTAAAGGAAATAAAAGCTGGGGTGGCCAGGTAGCACAGCGAGTAAGAGCACCAGCTCCAGTGTTGAGAACACCTGGAGATTGAATCCTGGGCTCAGACACTTAGCACCCACCCAGTAACACCTGGCCGTGTAACCTTGAGCAAGTTACTTAACCCCAATTGCTTTAAAAAAAAAAAAAAGGAAATAAAAGCTCCTTCCATAGGGATTAGAGACCTTGGATTAACTGGAAATCAGATTAGAGATTAGAGTAAGTGGAAGATTTATTAATTGCTATGTGCCAGGTACTGTGCAAAACATGGGGAACAGAAATACAAGCAAAAAGAAACACAATTTTTGAAACTTGAGAAGCTTCCATTCAGATGAGGGCACACTTCACTTAAAAGAGAGTTAAAATCAGAGGTATAGGGGAAAAGACTCCCTTGGAGGGACAAAGAAGAAAAGTGCTTCAGAGTTAGGAGCTGAGCTGTGTTAGAGGAGAGACTGGCAGGTGTGGGTACTTCCTCAAATGGAGGTTCTGAGGAGGAATCTGTCAATTAGAAGAAGAGGCCACAAGGGTGGAGGTACTATATACTTATTTCTTCTTTCTCCTCTTTATGTTCCTCATGGAAGTAAGTCATCTAGAGTAACAAGTTTGAATACTACCTTCTAATGGATTTCTATGTTATTTCCTTTGCAGGTTTTGAAATGTAATCATTTTTTCCCTGTTGCTGTTCCTCACTCTTAGGATTACCAATTTATGAGTTAAGTAATGAATATAGACACATTTTATGTATGGTGTAAATTACCCTGTATCCCAGATTATGAGGTCCACTTGCCACTTGCCCTGCCCACCATGATAAAGTTCTTTTCCTTTTACCAGAACAAAACTCTGTTAGCCTTCTGGGTGCCAGTTTTCCCCAAGAGTTTCAATTTCCCTTATCCAAAAATAGGATATTATCCCCTAGAAGAAGTGGTCTTCCTGTGCAATAGCACTCTGTAGATTAGACCTATTGTAAAATCCCTCTCTCTCATTATAGACTATAGCTCTCCTGCCATGCATGCAGTCTTCATTGGGACTCTACTTCCAATGGGTTTAAATCTCAGCCCTTTTATTCCGTTTCAATGTCTCTCTTTAGCATGTCTCCCATTTTCCTTGTGTCCCTTTTCTTGCTGAGAGACTAGAGGAAGTATCTTCCCTTAATTTTTTATCTTACCTAGGGTACATCATACAATCCCATTTATCCTCTCTCTCCTTTTTCTACTTTTATGCAACCTCCCATTCCATAATTTAGTTTGCCATGATACAATGGTTCAACCGTAAGAAGGGATCTGGAGTTTAGTACATGGCATTTCAATAGAGCTGCTCCATTGTAACTTCTATTTTTAAAAATTCCTCTTTCATTTTTACCCCACTGTGTAATTTTTAAAATATTCACTTACTAGATGGAGGCAATATAAACAAAATGAAAATGCTACCTAAATTACTATACTTATTCCAGACCATGTCAATAAAACAACCAAAGGATTGTTTTATGGAGCTAGAAAAAATACTTAGTTTTATCTGGTGGAACAAGAGGTTAACAATTTCAAGGGAAATAATGAAATAAGTAGGAAGTAATTGGACTGAATAGTGCCAGATTGCAAACTAAATTAAAACACAATGATTATCAAAATGATTTTTTATGGTTAAAAAATAGAGAGGCTGACCAATGAAACAAATTAGATAATGCCACATGGAAGCAAACAAGTCTAGTATCCCAGAATTCAAGAAACCCAAAGATATTATTTAGTGGCATAAGGACTTACTATTCAACAGAAATTGTTAAAAAAAAAAAACTAGAAAGCAATCTGGCAGGAATTAGTTTTAGATCAATACATTACACCATGTACCAAAATTAGCCCTAAATGGATACATAACTTAGATACAAAAGGTCAAATCATTTTTAAAAATAGGAAAAACAAGAAAGAAATTTCCTTTTGGATGCTTGTATGTATGTTCATGAAGGAAGAAGGATAGAGAGGATCATATAAGATAAAATGAACAATTTCAATTACATAAAATTGAAAAAGTTTTACACAAACATAACCAATGTGGGTATAAGGGACAGAGTTAACTGAGGGAAAAATCTTTGTACAAGTCTCTCTTAAAAAGGTTTTATTCCCCAAATATATAAGTAATGGACACAAATCTATAAAAATAGGAGCCATTCTCTAATTGATAAACTGATCTAAGATTATAAACAGGCAGACTTCATAGGAAGATAGTCATGCTGTCAGTAGCCATATTAAAAATAACCTAAATAATAAATTAGAAAAATGCAAAGCAATACAAATCTTAATTTCTACCTGACAATCATCAGATAGGCAAATATTACAAAAAAAGGAAAATGTCAGTTTTTTAAAGGGGATAAGGAAAAGCAGACACACATGCATTTTTGGTATTGCTGTAAATTGGTCTAAACATTTTGGAAGGAAATTTAGAACTATGCTCAAAAGGATGGTTAGATGTATATACACCCAACAGTATCACTCACTCCTAGGCTTATTTACCAAACAGATAAAAGGAAAAGGAAAAAGACCATCTGTACAAAAACTTTATAGCAGCTTTTTTTGTAGCAGCAAAGAACAGAAAACTAAGAGGGCTCTCATCAACTGGGAATGGCTAAACAAATTTTTATGAATGTATATGGAATGTAATGGAATACTTCACCAAACCCAGAGCCTGACCTAAATAAGTTTCTGTATTCAATGGATTGGTGACTGTTGGTGATGACATCACACAGAAGTCTGCATAAACAGATAAAGGTTTAGTATACTATTTTCCCCCTGAACTGTGCTTTTTACTATGGGAAGGGATTTACTTGTCTCACATTTGACCATACAATCCAGGACCCTAATGATTGAAAAACCATCTGGATTCTTTTGCATTTACCCAGTGAGCCAACCTGAGGAACTTTGCCATACTCTGAACTGAAGGAACTGTTGTCACTCCAACAGGCTAACATTTTCTTTGTATCCTCAGTTGAGCCTCGCCCATGATTATATCAAGTCTTTGTTAAGAAACAGAACTTGTGAAACCCACCATGGGAGGGGCTTTCCAAAGAGAGGAACAGGAAGTCTATAAGAAGTGGGCAGAACAAGGATACCATATAAAAGCAGAAGCACAAGCTGGGACAGAGCAGAACTGAGAAGGGAACACTGGTGGTAGCCAGCACTCTGTCTGTTCTGTCTGTGCTGATTTGTATTTGTAATACTTTGTACAGAAGCCCTGAGACCTACTGGAAGCCCTGAAAGAGGATTTTCTTGTTGTCTGTTTACAGAAGTCCTGGAGGTCTTGGGGTCCTGGGGCCATACTGACAATTTGCGTTGAGTTCTCAGACGTTGTTTGTGGATCTGTGTTGATTTCACAGGCATATAGTGAATTGATGATGGTGCCAGCAATGTGTGTGAATGTTGTTTTGGCTCTGTTAAGCTTTGCCTTCGCAGAAACAGAAACTTCAAAGGACTTGAGGTGGACTGGACATTGTGACTTTCAATATGGAATGGGAGCTGGATGAGGAACTGGACAAGGAGTCAGAAGGGGAGCTAAGAGCTGCCTGCCTGTGAATCCAGGTGACAACTGGGTAGATTCAGGCAGGAGCTGGACCCATGGAAGAGAAACCATGGAGTCTGAGAGTCAGCCTTGAAACAAGATGTAAAGACTTCTCCTTGGGTACTTAGTACTGACTGAGAAAATCATGATTTACTGTGGCTTAGGGGTAGGAGAACTTTGTACTTTGTACCTTGTACCCCTTAAGGATGATTGAGTTAAGGATGATTGGAAACTAATCTCCAATCAAGAAGGAAGAAGCCTTTTTGACTGACAGATTAAGAAAATGTGACCTAGGGGTGGGAAAACTTTGCCTTTGTGTCCTTTAAGGAGGATTAATCCTTAAGGATGATGGAGTTAAGGATTTACTAAATGATATCTTTTTGTTAAAAACTATGTGGCCACTTTAATGATAAGTTGTTATGTTATAATATTGTAAATGCTGTACTTTGGTTTCTGTGAATGTTTTACCTTAGTTTATTGTTGAATAAATAAAGTTTAGTATACTATGTGATCAAAACCTTAAAGCTATTCACAGCAGCAATCCTCTGGAGAGCTGCTCCTTCTTGGCTTTACACCATTTAAAAATATCTGTGATTTTAAATATCTTGGCACCATTTCATCAGTTTGAGGAAGAGTGTTACATTTCCATAGCAAGAATTTGGTAAGAAACAGAGACATTAGCAGAGAAGTGATTCCATGTGGTATAGATTTTTCTTTGAAAAATATCATCTTAGAGTTGTGAGTTGAGATTTACTATGAACACCTTGGTTTTCCCATTCATGTTTCTCCCTATTAAATTTTACATAAGTTTGTACTGACTCTTCCCCATGGACAATGGTGTATTGATGGAAAATGTGACCAGGGTTGAATGTGATATTCTCTTATTCCTGAATTTGACTTATATTTAGTAATTGTGACACTACAGTTATTTTTGCTTTTGCAATATTCAGGTTAATAATTATGAGTCAATGGTGCATAAGCAATAACATGGGAAAATTCCTACCATGGGACAATATTTCTATTCTCTTTCCTGCAGGTGTTGATACTTCTAAGATATAATATGATAAATATGATATGGTATATAGATATAGATAATTGGTATGATAGAAATAAGAAGAAGAGGGAAGAACTACAAGGCACCAACACAGAATTTGTTTAAAAAAGAAAACTCTAAATAGATACTTTAGAAACTCTAATTCCATTGACACATAGACTAAAAAAGGGCTAAATAGGCATAAGAAGCATGAATCAAAGTGGGTTGGGGGAGGGGGGAAGAGATTAAGTAGAGGGACCTGATAAACAGGAGGGAAGAAATCTTTATCTGAAAAATGAGCAGAAAATGAAACAAAAATTAACAAAAAAGAAGTTAAATATGAGAAGAGGAAGGGGATTTTACTTAATTACTAGACAGGGGGAGGGAAGGAGAATATAGATTAGATATAAGTAAAAATAAGACTGTATTAATAAGGTAAAACCCAAAACTAGGGAAACACATGACTGATGGGAGGGAGCGAGGGGAAGAGAACCTGAAGGGAAAAGTTTGCCCTAAAGTAGATTGAATAAAAATAAATGAAGCGGGGAGGCCAGGTGGCACAGTGAGTAAGAGCACCAGCCCTAGAGTCGGGATGACCTGGAATTGAATCCAGGCTCTGATACTTAGCACCACACCCAGAAATAACTGGCCGTGTAACCTTGAGCAAGTTACTTAACCCTAATTGCTTTAAATTAATTAATTAAGTGATGAAATATTGTCTTTCAAGAGGATTGTGAAAACTAATTCAGAAAGAATAGCATTAGAAATGAAAAAATAAAATAACTCATAACTTTAAATGTGTATTGATTAAACAATTGATAAAATGAAAAACAGTAACAGATAAGAAGTCAAAACAGATGGGATAATAAACAAATAAATAACAGATAAGAAAACAAAACCTATAAGTTGCTTACAAAAATCACCTAAATATTCATAGAAAAAGTTGAGAGGATGGAACAAAATTTATTATATACCAGATATATACCCCCCAAAGCTAGAGATTCAATTGTGATATCAAAGGGGGAAGGGAAGCATTCACAACAGAAAAAGAAGTAAATGAGGAAACTAGATTGTTCTGAAAAGAACCATAGACAGAAAGCCAATATCAATAGTAAATAAATATACTCCCAATGCCTTAGCATCTGAATTTATAAAAAGAAAAATAACAATTAAAAGGAGACACAAACTGTAATGCAATAATATCAAGAGAACATGGTCTCCAGTGTCAAGATTACCTAGATTGAATCCAGGGCTTAGATACTCAGCACCACACCCAGAAATAACTGGCCATGTAACCTTGAGCAAGTTACTTAACCCCGATTGCTTTAAAAATATAATAATATCAAGAGATTTTGATATCTCTCAGCTTTAAATAATCTATCAGAAATTTAAATGAAAAGTTAAATAGAGAATTTAACAAATTGATGGAGAACTTATGAAGTCTTCTTAAATGTGACTTCCAAAGAATTTTTTTATCACTACATGCAAATTTTACAAAAAATAGCCATGTATTAGGGCACAGAAATATAACAACTAAGTAAAAAAAAAGGCAGAAACAGTAAATACATCTTTCAGAGACTATATCACAATAAAAACAGCACAAAAACAAGACAGAATCAAATGGTTCTGTCAAATCAAATCCTAAATTGATGAATTAAAAAACAAATTACAGAAACATTTAATAATTTTGTGGCATTAAATGAAATGACATAACAAAATTCCTAGGTTGCAACTAAAGCAGTCCTTAGGGAAAAATATATGTCTGAAACATCTAACATAAGGTTAAAAAAAGAAGAATACTGAATTAAATATACATTTCAAAAAATTAGGAAGCCAATAAATGAGCAAACCCAAAATATGCAAGAGAGAGAGAGAGAGAGAGAGAGAGAGAGAGAGAGAGAGAGAGAGAAAGGGAAACAGAAATGCAAAGAAGAAATGGGTAAACTGAAAACAAAAATTACAATGGAAATTATAAATAAAATGAAATGCTGGTTCTTTGAGAAACCATCAAAATCAATAATTTTTTAGTCTATTTGATTAAAGGAAGATGGGGAAATTAGATTTTTTTTTAAAAAAAACCAAGTGAATAAGGAAAAATTACCACAGCAAAACCAGAAGAAATAAAAAGAATTTTCAGAACAAGTTAACAAAACTGAGAACACAAAAGACATAGAATATCTACAAAAATAAATTATATATCCTAATTAACAGGTAAAATAGAGATTTTTAATAAGCAAGTCTTAGAAAATGCAATTAATTGCAAAACAGTTACTGAAGTGGAGGAAAAGGAAAGTGTCCAGTTAGATTCAAAGGGTAATTCTATCAAACGTTAAAGGACAATTATTACCAATACTAAACAAATTATTTTCAAAAATCAAGAAAAAAGCACTCTACCAGTCTTCTCTTATTAGACAAATGTACTTTTAATACACAAACCATGGAAAGTAAAAGCAAAGATCTATAGCCCAATATGATTAGTGAACATAAAATATTTTAAATAAAATCTTATCAAACAGATTATGGTAAGTAATTCCAGAAACCATTAATAATGACCAAGTTATATTAAACTAGGGATGAAAAGATAGTTGAACATTGGTCAAACAGTATAATTAATCATATTAAAAACAAAAACATTGATCATCTCAATTCATGTAGTAAATTTTAAAAAATATTTAAAAGTATAAATATATATATATATATATATATATATTTGTAAATAGCATGAAAATGGCAGAATCAAGATAATGAAGTAAAAAGATCACAACTACCTCAGCTCCCTGAAAACTTCTTCTATAATGACAGAAAACATGTTCCAAAGTTAACTGTGAGTGAGAAGAGGCAAGAAAGACGCAGTGAATCATTTTCTAGCCCATGGAAGTTTAGGAAGACAGAAAGAGAGGTCTGAAGACACTAGAGTAGGGGCTGGCCAGGAATGCAGCATGGGGAAATAGCACTGAGGGGAAGGGGCATATTGTGCTATGGCTGCAGTAGCAGTGTCAGGGAGCAGTTGGGTGCCCAGATGGTAAGGAGATTGAAAACCAGGGTAGATCCTGGGTCACCATTCCAAGGCATCAAGTCCAGGTCAGGGTCATAAGAAAGGAGAGACCCAACCTGTGTAAGAATCAGAATACAGACCAGGAAGGTAATGAACAGAACTCTCCTCAGATCAAACTACATTGGAAGCACCAAAAACTTATAAGTCTTCAGTATGAGCTGTGAAAACAGCAAAAAAGAAAAAAAAAATTAAAGATAGAAGTTCAGGCTAGTCATGATATCAGAGGTAAGCAAAGTACTCTAACATAAAGTACAAAATCAAAAAGTAGGTTGGGAAAATAAGGAAGCAACAAAAAGGAACCTGACCATAAAAACTATCATGGTGAAAGGAAAGGCAAAGATACAAACTCAGAAGAAAATGACATGGAAAAATCTACAAGCAAAGGCTCAAAGAAAAAAAAAGGAAGCTGGACACAAGTTCAAAAAGAATTCCTAGAAGAATTTCAAAGATTTTTAAAAGAACCAAAAAATTATTTTAAATACAGATAGAAGCAGTAGGGAAAAACTGGGAAAAGGAAATATGCAAGAAAATTATGAAAAGAGAATTAACAGTTTGGTAAAAGTGAAAGTACAAAAAAATAATGGGTGAAAAAAACCACCTTCTTAAAAAATCAGAATTGTCCAAATGGTTAAAGGGGTACAAATTTCCTCAAAGAAAATAATTCCTTAAAAATTAGAATTTGTTGGAGGTGGCTAGGTGACACAGTGAACAGAGCTTCATCCCTGGAGTCAGGAGGATCTGAGTTTAAATCCAGCTTCAGACACTTAACACTTACTAGCCATGTGACCTTGGGCAAGTCACTTAACCCCAACTGCCCAGCATTCAGCCCTCCAAAAAAAATTAGAATTTGTCAAGTGGAAACTAATGACTCCATGAGACATCAAGAAACAACATGAGGTCAAAAAACTGAAAAAAAACGGAATAAAATGCAAAATATCTCAGTGAGAAAGCAACTGAAATGGAAAATAGATCAAGAAGAGATAATTTAAGAATTAAAAAGATGTCACACCTAAAAGATGTGAACAAAAGAAGAGCCTAGACATAATATTTTAAGAAATTCTAAAGGAAAACTGCTCAGATATCTTAAAACCAGAAGACAAAGTAGAAATAGAAAGAATCTATCAATCACCCCCTGAAATATATCCCAAAATGAAAACTCCCAGGAATAATATAACCAAATTCCAGAGCTCTTTAGGAAAAAAAAGAAAATACTGACAGTGGAGCCACAGTCAGGATCGCAGAAGATTTAGCAGCCACCATTTTAACAAAGTGGTTGACTTGAACTATGATATACCAGAAGGCAAAGCAGGTAGGATTACATCCAAGAATAATCTACCTAGTAAAAATCCTTTCTCTTTCTTCTTGTTCAGTTGTTTTAGCTAGGAGTCAAGATGGCAGTGAGAAGTCAGGAAATTGCCTGAGATCTCTCCAGTTTCCCTAGGAAACATTAAATCAAGCCTCTAAACATATTCTGGAGTGACAAAACCCACTAAAAGATGAAGTGAAACAATTTTCCAGCTTAAGATAACTTAGAAGAACTTCAGGAAAGGTCTGTCTCACTTGGGCAGAAGATGAGCATAGTCCGCATAGACAGTACCTGGGCAAGCCAGCTGGAGGCTCTTAGCCACAGAAGAGAAAAACAACTAAGGGCCCTCTGCCCCTGGATCTGCAAACCAGTGGCACAGAAGATTTGCTGAAAGGCCTCCAGCCCCAGCACAGAAGGCAAACTGCCAGCCCTGGATCCCCCACACAACAGGCATGACTAAAGTTGGGCCAATCCAGGAAAATCAAGCCACCAGAACATGAGGCCCTGGCACAGAAAGCCAATGACCAGGCAACTTGCCCCAAGCAAAAAAAAAAAAAACTGCCCCTGTGCCTCAGGAGAAAAGCTCAACTTTTAAAAATGAGCAAAAAACAAAGAAACAAAAGCCCTGACCATAGAAAGTTACTATGGCAACAGGAAATTTCCAAAGATAACCTCAGAAGAGGACCACAGTGTCGAAATGCATACATGCAAAGCCTCAAGGGGGAATATAAATTGGTATCAATTCCCAAAAGTCCTTTTGGAATAACTCAAAAAGGATTTTTAAAATCAAGTAAGAGAGATAGAAGAAAAATTGGGGAAAGAAATAAGAGATATGCAGGAGAATTATGAAAAAAAGAATCAACAGCTTTGAAAAGGAATTAAAAAAAATTAACTGAAGAATTGACCAAATGGAAAGAAAAATCCATTGAATAAAACAACTTCTTTAAAAGTAGAATTGACCAAATGCAAAAGGATGAACAAAAACTAATTGAAGAAAATAATTACTTAAAAACTAGAATTCGACAAGTGGAAGCTAATGACTGTCTGAGACATCAAGAATCAGTCAAACAAAATCAAAATAATAAAAAAAAACAGAAGAAAATGTAAAATATCCCATTGCAAAAACAATGGACCAGGAAAATAGATTTAGGTGACATTATTGGACTACCTGAAAGCTATGACGTAAAGAGTCCAGAGAGTATCTTTCAAGATATCAAGGAAAACTGCCCTGATAGTCTAGAACCAGAAGATAAAACAGTAGTTGAAAGAATTCACTGATCACCTCCTGAAAGAGAACCCAAAATAATAACACCAAGGAATATTGTAGCCAAATTCAAGAACTACCAGGTCAAGGAGAAAATACTGTAAGCAGCTAGAAATAAATAATTCACATATCAAGGAACCATAGGCATGATTACAGAGACCTAGCAGCTTCTACATTAAGGATCAGAGGGGTTGGAATATAATATTCCAGAGGGCAAAGGAACTAGGATTACAACCAAGAATCAATTACCCAGCAAAACTAAGCATAATCTTTCAGGGGAAAATATGGACATTCAATAAAATAGGTGACTTTCAAACTTTCTTGATAAAAAGACCAGAGATGAAAGTAAAATTCGATCTTCAAATAAAAGACTCAAAAGAAGCATAAAAAGGTACACAGAAAAGAAACATGTTATTAAATAAAATTAAATTGTTTACATCCCTACATGAGAAGATGATACTTGTACTTAAGAACAGTTATATAATCAAAGGAGAGATGTTTCCTCCTCTCCTGGCCTCTGCTCTGGTCTGTGAATGACTACAAGCTCTCTTTTCTGCCTTGAAATTGTAAGGAGGATTCTCTGTCCACCACCGCCATAAGCTCCACCACACGCTCTGCTACACCATTACTTCTTTTCATTCCAGGACTGTCACCCAAGATTGTGACCCATATCCAAGCAGGGCAAAGCAAGAGAATTCTGCCTCAGCACTAGCAAAGGGATCCCTGCAATCCCCCTCTGACACTCGATAGCCCCACTGTCTATGGGCCAAAAGCTCCAGAATCAGTCCCAGCTACCAAAACCCTAGGGCTGGGTACCAACAGTGCTCCTCTCTCACCCAGGTCCAACAGACCTTTCCTACTGACCTTCTAAATTGTCTTTGACCTTTCTGGATTGAGAAGTCTGGAAACTTCCACAGCTGCCAGTGATTCAGTCCTCTGAGGCCTCAGATTGCTGGGACCCCATCTGTGCTTACACATTTTGCACTGGATTGCTATACTCTCTCAGACTAGTACAACAGACCTTTCCTGTTGACCTTCCAGGTTGTCTTGGACTAGAAATTTGTTTCAATCTGTAATTTTGTGAGTTAAGCTGCTCTAGAATTTTAGAGTCTTTTTTTACAGGTATGAGGAAATGTTTGGGGGAGAGTTCAAGCAAGTCCCTGCTTTTACTCTGCCATCTTAGCTCCACCCCCAATTCTTCATTATTCTAACAGAAACTCCATTCCTTCATCTGTTCCTCATATGACATGACTTTCAAAGTCACCATTCTTATTGTCCTCATTTGGATACAGTCTAGTTTGTAAACAACTTTCCTAAAATATGGAACCCAGAATTTAGTACGATACTCCAGAAGAGGTCTGACAACTACAGGGCATGAGTTGCTCAATCTCCATGATTATTTGTCTGTCGAAGGAGCTCAAGTTTGCAATAACTTTTGTTTTGTCTAGCTTAAAAAAAATTTGTGGGTCAGATATATTATGAAACATAATACATCTCCTTCATCTTTTCTATAAAACTAATAATCATACTGTCTCTTTTTTATATTTCAGAACAAATTTTTATCTTGAAAAATGCAAAATATATTAATTTATAATCCTATAGACTATAAAATGATAAAGTATATTTCAAGTTTTATAATTTTACAGATTATAGAATATACACTATTGGTGACACTCAAAATGATCCCAGTTTAAATAGTTCCTCTGACAGAGACTGAGGATATTGTAACTATACCTTTAAGGGAGAGGGAAGAGAACTCTGAAGGGACTGATAGTTTGTCATTCTATCAGGAATCTGTGAGATAAACATAAGAGCTTGAATGTAATCTTGTGTGAGACTAAAGAGCTAAATGTCATTGTGTAAGAGTCTAAGATAGATAAATTAACTGTCATCTGTGAGGAGTCTGTAAATGATATTTTGAAGGATGTAAGAAACCCTATGGAGAAGAGATATTCTAGAGAAAGTATCCTGAAAAGAATTTTTTAAAAGACACTGATTTCTATCCTGAGAGCATAATCTTTAGACTGTGATTCTAGTATCTGTGCAGGAATGAGCAATTGCAATCAGTGGTTATACAGAAATCAAGGGCTGTGACTTTTCTCACAATGAATATGTTATTGAAACATTTATCTTTACATTTTATTAGAGGATTGTGAATAAATTACATAGTCATTAATGTTTGTCTAAACCATGACAACAAATTTTGATATGGGAAGAGTAAAGTTCATAAATATTATTTTTAATAAACTCAGCTGGAGACTCAAAGTAAATTAATAGATGTTGAAATTTTATTTGTGAGGAAATATCAAAACATAACACTGCACTTTCTTTGAACCCTGTATAACAGAATTAATAAGGCAATGACTCAGGTGCAATGATTAGCAGTGAGGGAATGTTTGTCCCCGAGAGCACCCTAAAGGTGTTGGTCATACTTAGCAAACAATACTCACAGCCTTATCTACCTGCATATTCCCTGGAGGACTAGCAAATAAACTATTTTTAGACAGCAGCAAAGAGAGGTCAATAGGAATATGTTCTATGTCCTAAAGAACTGCACCCTGAAAATAATTTCAATAAACCATCCTAAATTTAGTCCCATCAGCTGTGTAATCACTGGTCTGGTATTTTAAGACTCCTCCAAGTTCTACTAGAGGATTTCCTCAGAATTCAGCTTGCTTTAAAAACAGCTAAGAGAGATTGAATTTTGGAGATTGAAAGTGATCGTTTAGAAAAGGAAAAATTAGGGGTGGCCAGGTAGCACAGTGAGTAAGAGCACTGGCCCCAGAGTCGGGATAACCTGGGATCGAATCAGGGCTCAGAAGCTTAGCACCACACACAGAAATAACTGGCCATGTAACCTTGAACAAGTTACTTAACCCCAATTGCTTTAAAAAAAAGGAAAGGAAAAATGAAGAATTATGTCCTTGCATGCCAATGCCCTGCCCTTGCCAAAACTTAATGTCTTTCCCTTCTCATTTTTCCAGGAAAGCCTACAAATTAGAAAGCCTCCTCAACTTTAAGGAAGTTAGCTAACATACACTTTTGATTTGTCTTGGTAAGGAGTTTTGTCCTTTGGATCTTACTATGAGATTTTGTGTAATTGAGAAAAGAACTATTGGCATTCAAGTGGGGGGGGAAGAATGTTTTTTTTTTAATAATAATGAAGCTAAGTTGCACAGCTGAACATGAACACAGCCAGCCAAGGTGAGGGACCTTAACAATGAGAGTCTAGTAACTATGATGAAGAAACTTTTTGAAATTTTTATATGTCATTTCAGAGAACATTAGAAATGTTGGTGTAAGGTACTAGAAGGAACCTAAAAGAGCAATGTCTTATTGTTTTTTATTAAATTAATAATCATTTTTAAAATTTTGAATGTGAAATTCTTTCCCTCCCTTCTGTCTCTTCCCTAGCCATTCAGAGGGCAAGCAATATGATACCCATTATACATATATACACACACACATACGTATGTATATATTCTTACCTCTTTTGAATGAGTTCAGATGAGAGTGAGGCTCAGTGTTACTCACTATGTATACACATACACCATTTTCTTCTCCTTTATAAAAAAATTATATATATATATATATATATATATTGCACACCTCTTTTATGAGATAATTTTTCCCATTTGTCTTCCCCCTTCCCCCTTCTGAGATTATCCTAAAATAGTAGAATCATTGTTGGAAATACACTTAGTAGTGCTATTGCTTAGTCAAAGGGTACAGGCAGTTCAATGACCCTTTTTTAAAAATTCATTATAAGAATTTTTTCCCCACATTCTCTGTGCATAGTATCAAGCATGAACTCACTCCCTGGTCTCAAGAAATTTACAGTGTGGCTTGAAAGAAAACCTGTGAATAGCTGAATAACAGCGTTTAACAGTGTTAAGACACAGCATATTCATCACAAGACAATGTGGTGCAAGTGCTATAGATAAGAAATGCCAGAAGTAAAGAGAAGTCACTGCGCTCAATTTAGAATCATGTTTTTAAATTTTTTTAATTTAATTTTTTTATTTAAAGCTTTAATTTTGTATTTTATTTTTCCAGTTACCTGTAAAAAACAATTTTTAACATTTATTTTTAAAACTTTGAGTTCCAAATCCTCTCTCTTCCTCCCTCTCCACCTCCCACCCCATTGAGAAGGCAAGTATTTCAATGTAGGTTATACATGTGTAGTTATGCAAAACATATTCGTGATAGTTATGTTGTGAAAGAAAACATACATAAGAAAAAAAACTCAAGAAAAATGAAGAAAGTAAAGCTGCTTTCAGAGATACTTCAAGAAACATGTAAGTTTTCAATTCTTCCAAGACAGTATGACCTAAGTTTTTGTTTGTTTGTTTGTTTTTACATTAGTGTTTACTACTCTCCTGGCCTGTGCTCTCATTTGAGTACCCAGATTCAATTATGGTCAAAGTAACAGAGTCCTGACTCAGTGCTAGAAAAAAAATAAGACCCCTGTGCTCTCTTTCTGACAAATTGTTTGACCCCTTTACTCTCTGTGGGTTGAGAGCTCCAGAAGCTGATTTAGTCACTACCAAGGTCTGCTCCTGGTTTGCTGGGATCAGGGCTGTGCTGGTATGGCCTGTGCTAAACTACACTCCTCTCTCACCCTGGGGCAATGGACCTTTTCTGCCAAACTTCTATCTTGTCTTGGGATAGAAATTTGTTTCACTTCATCTTTTTGTGGGTTCTGTTGCTCTAGAATTTGTTTAGAGTCATTTTTAAAGGTATTCAGAATGGTATGGGTAAGAGCTGCCTTCACTTTGTCATTTTGGCTCCATCTAAGTTTAATAACTCCTTAGGCATAATTCCAGATTGCTCTCCAAAATGGTTGGATCTGTTCACAATTCCACCAACAATGAATTAATGTCCAAATTTTTCCACATCCCCTCCAACATTTGTCACTTTCCCTTTTAATTGTTTTAGCCAATCTGATAGGTGTAAAATGATACCTCAAGATTGTTTTAATTGGCATTTCTCTAATCAATGATGATTTAGAGCATTTTTATATAACTATAAATCGTTTTGATTTCTTCATTGGAAAACTGACTATTCATATCTTTTGACCATTTATCAATTGGTGAATGACTTGCATTCTTACAGATTTATAAAAGATATTTATATATTTGAGATATGAGACCTTTATCTGGGAAACTGTCTGAAATTTTCCCCCAATTTTTTGCTTTCCTTCTGATCTTGTCTATATTTGTTTTATTTGTTAAAAAAAGAACTTTTTAATGTCATTGAAATTGTTTATTTTACACCTCACTCTGCTCTCCATCTTTTATTTACTTATAAATCATTCACCTTTCCATAAGTTTGATAAGTAATATATCTCATGCTCTTCAAATTTTCTTGTAATATCTCTCTTTATATCTAGGTCATGTATCCATTTTCAACTTTTCTTGGTAAATGGTATAAAATATTGGTCTATGCCCAGTTTCTGCCATACTACTTTACAGTTTTCCCAACAATTTTTACCAAATAATGAATTCTTATCTCAAAATTTTAAGTCTTTACATTTCTCAATACAAGGTTACTATATTCATTTACTGTTGTAAATTGTATGTCTACTCTCTTCCATTAATCTATCTTTCTATTTCTTAGCTAGAACCACAAAGTTTTGATAAGTATTGCCATATAATATAATTTAAGACCCAGCACTGCTAAGCCTCCTTCCTTTACATTTTTGAAAATTAATTCCTTTCATAGTCTTGACATTTTGCTCTTCCAAATAAATGTTATTATTTTTTCTAATTCAGTAATATAATTTTTTGCTAATTTAATTTGGATGTCATAGAATATATAAATTGTGATTTCGGCCCTGCCTACCCATGGACAATTAATATTTCTCCAATTGTTTAAATCTGATTTTATTTGTATAAAAACTTTTTTTATAATTTTGTTTATATAGTTCCTGGGATTGTTTTGGCAGATTTACTCTCAAGTATTTTTTCTTTTGCTTTTTGGAGGGCAATTGGGGTTAAGTGACTTGCCCAAAGTCACATGGCTAGTTTTTGTGTTAAGTGTCTGAGGCCAGATTTGAACTCAGGTCTTCCTGACTCCAGGGCTGGCACTCTATTCACTGTGCCACCTAGCTGCCCCCCCTCTCAAGTATTTTATACTATCTAGTTCATTTAAATTGTGTATTTCCTACTATCTTTTCTTGCAGTGGTTGTTTGATTATATTACTAACAAAGATGAAGTTAAAGCAATTATGAAGAGTTCTTTTGCCCAACTGTATGTCAATAAATTTAACAATTTAAGTGAAATGGAAGAATACTTAACAAAAATATAAATTGCCTAGAATAGCAGAAGAGTAACTTCAGAATTTTTTCTTTTTCTTTTTTAAATTGTGCCTTATTTTCTTTTTTAATCTTATTTATTATTTACTTTATTTATTTTATATTTCATTATTCTTTTTAGACAAAGAAATTGAACAGGTCATAAATTAGCTTCCTAAAGTACGAGTGAATTCTATCAAACATTGAAAAATCAACTAATTCCATAATTAAATAATTTATTTAGAATGGGCAAAGAAGGGATTCTACCAAACTCCCTTCATGAAACAAATGTGATAGATGCTGATATCTAAACCAAGAAGAGTAAAAACAGATAAGGATTATAAATTCATTTCATTAATGAATGTGAATGCAGAAATCTACACCTTAGTTGTGAAGAAAGTGCTTTCCTTCCTTGGAACTAAGGAATATATTATATTATAATGTTTCAGGGGTGTGTTTGTGTGTGTGTGTGTGTGTGTGTGTGTGTGTGTGTGTATGTAGGAAAAGAAAAGGCAGGAAGAGAAAGTAGGAAGAGAGGATGGTGGAATAGACACACAGATACTCTTTCATTTGAAACAAAGATTCCAACAAAAATACCCATTACCAGGTGCTAGCTATAATACATTATTTATGAATGAACCTAATTATTTTACAGGCATTATTCACAGGTTATATAAATATTAAAAAAATGTAAATTTCCTTCTGAGTCTGAAGTTATTTTCACATTAGTAATACCTGACTTAAAAAAATTCTTTCATTCTCTCATCACATTAGATACCATAAAAAATCTGTCCTAGGTAACCTCCTGCTCATCTCCATTAGACTAGTGTTAAAAGTGATAAAATGGAGGATATAAATGATCTTAAGATTCAAAATGTTAAACATAGAGCACAGTAGACATTTCTTTTTTCACAGGATGAGAAACAGCAAAAGCCTTTTTTTATAACTGCATCATTTTGGGAATCTGATATATATCACTGTCACAATATTTAGAGCTAGCAGCTTATGACCATGAAAAACTGGTAAGAAAGGGAAGGATTAGATCTTTCTCAGGACATCTTGAAAAAAATACTTCATTACGGGGGCTCACTTTGAGAAGAGTTGTATGATTTGACCACTTTGACAAGGCAGCTGTTGAGCCCCTCAGCTTTGAAAACCCAGATGTTGGTGCTTCACTCTCTTGTACCTGACTAGAAATCCTTTACAAAAGAAATCAATGATGATTTCCTTGAAGAAAAAAAAAGAGTCAACATGAAAACAAGAAAAAGAAAAAGAGAACAAAGTTGGGAAGTTTACAAGAAAGAATGCTCTAGCAAAGCAGGATAGTCAGCTGCAGATTGATGCAACCAGAATGATTCCACAAGTAGGAGTGTCTGGAATATATTACCATCCCTACCCAATAAACCCTTCATTGATTTGGGTTCTACTCCAAGCATCTACCACAACAGGGGAAACATATTTTGCAAATGTATGTCTCCCTGGTTGGGTTCTGTTTGATATTAATGATCATAGGCTTTTCAAAATCATAGAAATTTTTCTCATTCAGTTGTTCAGTCATGTTTGACTCTTTGTGACCTCATTGACCATAGTATGTCAGGCCCTTCCATCCTATATTATCTTGAAAAGTCTCTTCAAGTTCATGTTCATTGTTTCCATTATACTACCTGTCCATCTCATCTTCTGCCATTCCCTTTTCCTTTTAATCCTATAAATATTATATATAAACACTATATTTACTTCTATATACACAAAAAAATATTTTATTTCCTGTTTACTCACTCAAAGAGTATGAGGATGTGTTACAGCTGGCCAGGGACACTATCTTCCCATGCAGCAACTAAATAAAACTACTCTGAACTATTTATACTACATATATGTAGTATATATACACACATGTATATGTACATATATGACATGTACATAGGATATATAAATGTATTTATATACACATTATATACATATGTATAAGCCCAATTAGTCAAATACCAGAAGCTTTTAATTATTTGAAAATAACATGATTTTGCTCTACACCGTAAATTCTTATTATATTAAACAACTATCACCTCTGAATAAGTACCTTATTGAATCATGTTAAATTGTTGGGTTTTTTAAATTTGTAAAGAGCAACATACATGGTTCTTAAACTTTAGATCACCTTCACTTTACTGATGACAGAACTGAGACACAGAGAGAAAAGTTGTGACATCTCAAAGTACACAGAGGTATTTAGCAATTCTGGCTACAAATTCATAAGTCTTTCTCCTCTACCATGTCGCAATTAACTTTGACTCATTCTAGGCACTTCATAGTTGAAATCGATGTAACAAACGTTAAAACACAAATTTCATATTTGCTTCATAGTGAAATGTTTGAAGGATTTCAGTTACTTTTCCTTTAAAACATTTTCAAATGATAAATATTTATTTTCTCTTATTTCAACCTCCCCTTCCCCAAGGAGGGCAAAGAAAAACAAAACCTTAAGAACAAATTACAAAGTCCAGGAAAACAAATTTCCACAGTGGAGAGTCATGATTGTTTTATAATGCTTTAAGAATTGCTTTTCATTAGAAGGCAAAGTGAAATATCTCATGGGAAAAACTACTGACCTGGAAAATAGATCTAGGAGAGATAATTTAAAAATTATTGGACTACCTAAAAGCTATGATCAAAGTAAGAACCTAGAAATCATCCTCCAGGAAGTTCTCAAAGAAAACTGCCCTGATGTTTTAGAACCAAAGGGCAAAATAGAGGTTGAAAGAATCCACCAATCACCTCCTGGAAAAGATCCCAAAAAGAAAACTCCTAGGAATATTATAGCCAGGTTCCGGAATTTCCAGATTAAGGAGAGAATATTACAAGCAGCCAGGAAGAAACAATTTGAATATTGTGGAAACAAAATCAGGATAACCCAGGATCTGGCAGTTCTACACTGAGGGATCGAAGGGCTTGGAATGTGATATTCCGGAGGGCAAAGGAACTGGGATTAAAACCAAGAATCACCTACCCAGCAAAACTGAGTATCATGTCTCAAGGGAAAATATGGTTATTCAGTGGAATAGAGGACTTTCAAGCATTCTTGATGAAAAAACCAGATTTGAATAGAAAATTTGACAAGAAGCAAGAGAAGCATGAGAAGGTAAACAGGGAAAAGAAATTATAAGGAATTTATCAAAGTTGAACTATTAACATTCCTACATGTAAAAACAATCATTGTAACTGATGAAACATTTCTCAGTATGAAAATAGTTGAAGGGAATAGAAATATATGTATATATATATATGTCTATATATATATGTCTATATAGGAGGGTATGTGGGCATATGAATAAATATGTGAATGTGTGTACATATGTTTACAGGTATACATAGATGGGCACAGGACCAATTTAATAGGAAGGGATGATACTTAAAAGGTGAAATTAAGAGGTGAGAGAGGAATATAATGAGAGGAGATGGGGAGAGACGGAATGGGGTAAACTACCTCATATAGAAGAGGCAAGGGAAAATGGTTACAATGGAGGGGAAGAATAGGAAGGCAAAAGGGAATGGGTCAACCTTATTCTCATTGAATTTGGCTCAGGGAGGGAATGAAATACACACTAAATAGGGTATCTCACCCTACAGGAGAGTACGGGGGAAGGGAATGAGAGGGGGCATAACGGAAGGGAGGGCAGGCTGGGGCAGGGGCGGAAGTTGGAAGCACCCACATTTGAAAAGGGACGGGATCAAAGTAGAGAATAGAACAAGTGGGAGGTGGGATAGGAGGGAGGGAAATATAGTATTTTACAATATATCTACTGTGTTATTGTTTTGCATTAGCTAAACATGTACAACCTGTACTGAACTGCTTATCTTCCCAGTAAGGGAGGAAGGGAATGAATCTGGAATTCAACGTTTTAAAATCAAATGTTTAATATGTGTATATATACATACATACATATATATACACTATTATTAATACTATTTTACATGTAATTGGGAAATAAGATATACAGTCACTGGGGCATAGAGATCCACCATGCCCTACTGGAAAAGTAAAAAGGGATATGGGAGAAAATATGGGAGAGAGCAGATTGGAGGAGGGGATATCCTGTGGGACTGCTATTTTGGGGTGGTGGGTAGGGGAAAAACAGGGAGAAAATTTGTAACTCAAAATCTGGTGGAAATGAATGATTTAAATCATAAGTTAATAAAGCATTTGAAAAATGAAAATAAAAAGAATTGCTTTTCATATGTTTAACATTATTGTACATGTATAACTTCAATCAGATTGTTTGCTGTCTTGGGGAGGCGGGGAGGACAGGGAGAAAATTTTGGAACTCAGGATTTTACAAAAATGAATTTTGAAAACTATCTTTACATGTAATTGGAAAAAGAAATGCTATTAAGAAAAAAAGAGTTGTTTTCCAAAAACACCACCTGTCTCTTAATGTTTTTCATTGATAGCAGAGTCCCTTTACCCTTTAACCATAAATTCACTCAGATTTTCATTTCTATATTTCATTGCTGCTTAATCATACATACTATATCAAATGACTTAAAATAACTCATTCATTCTCCAGTTCTTGATAAATGTTTTTTCCCAATTCTTTTCCCTTCTTAGTTTCAGAGACCTAACACTTCTCTGGTCCTTCTCTTACATGTCCAACCACTTGCTTCTTATTTGTGTCTTTCAAAAACTTCTCTTCCTTTTCCTTTCACCTAACTGTATATTCTCTAAGCTTCAATCTTATCTTTAACCATCTCTTTTGTTTATCTGTGTTCTTTCCCATCAACCATCCATTGTTTCTCATGGCTTCAAATATGACATCTATGCAAATGACTCAAGTTTATGTTTCCTATCCTGATTTCTTACCCAACTTCCATTTCCCAAACTGAATTCATCATATTTCCCCAACCCAACTTCATCCCCAAATTCCCTATGTGACACTGTCTTGTAAGGCATAATAATCCTATAATTCCAGATGTTTTGATTAGAAACTTTGGGATGCTGTAATGAAAGTAATTGGAATTGGTTCCTGGAATGTTCTGGGAAGAGGAAGGCAGAAAACAGCTAGGTGGTGTATTGTGCTGCAGGTCTTAAACTTGGAATCGGGAAGAACTAATTTTAAAGTCTATCTCAGACTTCCTTCTAGGATTTGGTGATAATATACAGAAATGCTTATGACTTACATAGATTTATTTTATATCTCACATCATTGCTAAGGTTATCATTTCAATTAATTTTTTACTTGACACTAAAGGGTTCTCTAAGTAGATTATATCATTAAAAATTATTCTTCTGTTTCCTCTTTGCCTATGTTAATTCTCTTCATTTATTTTTCCTGTCTTATTGCTACAGCTAACATTACTAGTACTATATCAAATAATAGTGGTGATACTAAACAACCTTACTTTATCCCAGACCTTACTGAGAATATCTCTAATTGTATCTCCATGGCATAATTCTGGTCCTTAGTTTTCAGTTTCATTGAATAATAGGTTATTGAGGAACTCATATTCTAATGTGGAGATAACATGCAAATAAACTATATGTATACAATATATATGCAGAAAAGGTACAAAGTAATTATAGAAGGAAGGAAACAGCAACAGAAAGGACTCATGCAGAAGGGAGGATTTGAGATGGGTCATGTGGAAAACCAGGGAAAGTAAGTGGTAAAGGTTAGGAGGGAGAATATTCTAGGCATGAGGGCGATGTAATAAAAAAGTCTCAGAGTCAAGAGGTATATAATTGGATCATGGAATGAACAAAGTGTAAGAAGAGAATAAAGAAAAGAAGGGACCAGGTTGGGAAGGGCTTGAAATACTAAACAGAGTATTTTATAGTTGATATTTGAAGTAATGGAAAAGCACTGGAGTCTATTGAGTAGAAGAATGACATAGTTAAACTTGTGCTTTAGGAAAAATAGCCATGTGAAGAATTGATTTGAGTGTGAAGAAACATGAGGCTAATTAGGAGCCAATCATAACAGATAAAGTGATGGAGTGATTCAAACTTGAACTAGGCTGGGAGCCATGAAAGTGAAGAGAATGTGACAGATATGAAATGCTGTGGAAATAGATGGACAAGACTTGGCAACTGATTGAATTTGTAGGATGAGAAAAGTGAGGAGCAATCTGTGGTTGTGAACCTGAATACTGGAAGGACAGTGGTGCCCTTGACAGAAATGTGGAAGTTCAGAAGGTCAGGTTTGGGGGGAAAATAATAAGTGCACTTTGGACAGATTAAGGTTGAGGTGACCTTAAGAAATGTAGGTGAAAAGTAGGCCTGCACAGTCTGTGGCCCATGGGCCGCTTACGTGCATGAGCCACTTGTGGCGCACCAAAGCATTTCCTCTACATACAAAGGATGTTTTCCTCTACATTTTTCTTGGGCCACCCAACATCCTTTGGCATGCGGCAAGTGACCCAAAGACTGTAAGTGGCCTGCAGGTCACAGGTGGTGCAGGCCTTTGGGCACTTGGTGCTAGACTGGAATTCACGAGATAATAGATATATGCGTAGAGATAACTATTAAACCAATAAAAGCTGAGGGGATGACAAGAGAGAGTGGGTAAAGAGAGAAGGGAAGAGTGCTATGGACAGATTTAAGGGACAGCAAATGGATGGTAATCCAGCAAAGGAGACTGAGAAAGAGTTACTGGAAAGGTAGAAGCTGAACAAGGAAGGAGCTATATTAGAAACACCAGGGAGGATAGAGTATATAGAAGAGGTGCTGCTCAACAGTGTCAAATGCCATAGAAAGTTTAAGAAGGATGAGACTTGAGAAGTCATCAGATTTAGCATTTAAAAGCCTAATTCAACAAACAGATTTTTTATAAATAGATATAACATTCTATAAACAGACATAATGATCTATATTTTAAAATCAAAACAATAAGTAAAAGCCAAATGCTACTTTTAAGTTATCTGCATCCTATTTTGTAACTATGGCACAATCTGAATTATCACCAGTTCAAACTGCAATATAGTCAGCTCATAAATCATTGCTAGCTTACCACAAATGCATTAAATACTGATTTTAAACAAATATATGTGAACTATCTTTCCCTCCAGAACACAGCAGTGACTTTGCAGTCCCTACTGTCCTCCAGAAAAAAGGGTATCACATTTGGTATTCTATGAACTAAATAAATTAATTATACCTCTGAAATAATCTTCCCTTGGATAATTTGCTTTATTGTTGCTGCTGCTGTTGTTTTTATTTTAGCTTATGTTAATTTGAGAGGAGAAACTATTGATAACTTGTGAAACAATCAAGGAAAAATACAGGAAACAGTTGGCCGTTTTATAGATAAGATGAAATGCCAAGAAGCATCTGAGAACTGCCATGCCCACAGGTCCTATTTTATTTGCCCAATTAAAAGCAGCATGCTTCAGGTCCTAAGTGATTTACAGCCCACAATTGTTCTAGTTACATTGGTTTTGGCTGACTAGTAAGAAAGATATTATACAGTCTGGCACCAAACAAGAGAGAAATATTGCTAACAAGAAAATGGAATAATCTTTAGTGAATACTAAGAGCAAGCAATCATTTTAATAAACAGAAAAAATCATTTTGCATCTTTCCATTATAACTTATATAATACTGAGTATGTTTCACAAATTATTTTCTCAGCTTTGCTGAGTTTTAACACCTTCATTCTGTATCATTTCAGCAAATAGTGGGGTTTTCCCTCCTCCACTATAGTCCTGGTAGAAAAAAACCTCCAAGAAAGCCAATCCCTAGACGCCTACCTTAAAATTAAAAAAATAATAATAGTGGACACTATTCTCACAAGAAAAAGTCAATCTCAACCTCCTGCCCCACTCCAAAAAATATGACCAGAAAGTCCTCTGCTAATAAGGATAAGGACTATATCTGTCATTTCAAGACCATGAGATTCTGGCAGTCTAAAAGAACTGCTTAGAGAATTGAGAGGTTAGATGATTGGCCCACATTCACACAACCAGAATACACCAAAGGCATGATTTGAACCAGGAATTCCTCATTTTGAGGTATAAGATCTCTATTCACTATGACATACTGCCTTATCCTTCTACTAATAGCCGTTGTATATGAAGCATTTGGGATAGATTATGAAACCTATGTCATTTGGAAAGAAAAAATGATTGCTTTAGTGAGTGGAGTGAAAGACCAGAGAGCCCAGTGTACCTGCATGACAATAAGAAGATCAAAGACTAGGATGAAGGAAGCCAAGAAGGCTCTAGAGACTTCATCACTGGGCAGAAATCCACGATTCAACTTGTCCCAGCTGATCCAATCAGTGGTGATGACAAGCACAACGACAGAGGTCAAAGTGAAAAGAACTGCCCTGTAAGAAACAAAACACTTCTTTAAGAACACTGTAAAAAAAGTTTTAATGAGAGATGTGACTTGGTCTATGATTTGTTAATAAACTCCTTGTTCATCAGATCCTCTATCCCAAAGCATGACAACCTTAACAGAAAATACAAAAGTTAAATGTAGCAACTTATTTTAAAAGTAGAAAGATATTAAATGTGTGTCATCCCATATGACTTTCTTTGACACAGATTTTCTCTAACAAATATGAAAATATTTAAAATCCTATGCAACAAATTATTGTGCACAAATATTATTAATGAGTGTAGTTAGCTTTTCAGCATGAGTTCTAAACAGTACCAGTCTTAATACCTTACACATTGCACTTTACATATTTTTTTTCAGGACAGCTAGGTGGTAGAGTGGATCGAGTTCAGGGCCTGGGGTCAGGAAGACTAATCTTGCAGAGTTCAAATCTGTGCTCAGACATTTACTACCTATGTGACCCTGGGCAAGTCACTTAACCCTGTTTGCTTCAGCTCCCTCATCTACAAAAATAAGTTGGAGAAGGAAATGGCAAACCATTCCAGTATCTTTGCCAAGAAAACCCCATAAGGGTCAGAAAGAGTTGGACATGACTGAAAAACAACTAAACAATAATATTTTTCAGTTATTGCAGTAGTTGTAGTTGCACAAAGAATCACACAAGGTACAGTGCAAATACATGGAGGAATCATTTGCTTTTATCATCCACTCTCTGCTGAGGACTATATTAAACATAAACCTCACTGCTTTCAGTGGTTTTGAATGAACCATTCTCTGTCTAGTTCTCTCCTTATTCAATTATTATGACTTTATTTTATCTTTAATCATCTATTTCTATAAAAAATTACACTTTAAAACTTCAAGGATCTAGGATTTTATAGATACATCACAAATACAGATCACAGGATCTGTCATAGAAGATGATTTGTAAAACAAGTTATTAATAATAATCATATTAATAATATATTATTATTATCCTCTCGCCACAATAGTGATGAGCCTCTTTCAATTTAGATAAGGTGATCCTTAAATGAGAGACATTCATTTCAAAACCCATTGTGAATCTTTTCCAACATGGGAGAAATTGACATCATGAACCTAAGGTTGCCTCCTCATCAATCAACAAATATTTAATAAGTACATAATATGGTCAAAGAATGTGCTAGGTACAAAGAATGAAAGCAATCTCCACTTAAAAGGTTAGCTATAGTCAAATGAGGGAGACAAGAAGAACATATAAATATATGAATCGCAAATAGAAAGTGAATATACACACTATATACACATATTAGTTTGGGAAGAAGGGAATTAACACCTGAGAGAATCAGAAAAGTCATAATGAAGAAGATGGTGCTCAAGCTACATATTAAAGGAGGACAGGGTTTCTGCAAGGTAGAAGTGCATTACAAGAATGAAGGCAGGGTGACCAATGAGGAACAGAAACTGGAAATGTAGTGGCATGAGTGAGGAACAGAGAGAAAGCCAACTTGGTTGGAATAAAGATTAGGGGGGAAGAGAAGGGACTAATGGGCTGAAGAGGTGGGTTGGGAACAGATTGTATTGATTTAAAATCTAAACAGGGTAGTTTATATTTTATCTTAGAAGATAAAAGAAAATTTTGGAGTTGACCAAGTAAAGGAATTAACATGGATAGATTGGTTCTTTTTCATAAAAAAAAATTTATTGATGTATTCTGTTCTTACTTAACCATAGTATCTCACATATCCCTCCTCCCCTTCCCTGAGAACCATTCAAAGTGTTGGTGGGTTATTTTTGAGAGAAAAAAATCAGCATAACTGATTGATAAATTCAGAAAGTCCAAAAACATGCACAATGTGTAACAACTGTGGACTTCCCAGTTCCACCAAGGGGTAGGTTGGGGGTGTTTTCTCATATCTGTCTGAGTCCCATTTGACTTATAATTTTCCTACATTTTCATTTGATTTCTTTTTGTCATTCTTTCCATTTACACTGTTGTAGTTATTGTGTATATTATATTCTTGGTTCGCTTTCTTCATTCTGCATTAGTTCACATAGGTCTTTCCACACTTCTCATTCATTCATCTCATTCATGATATTCATCATGTGTCATTTCTTATGTGCAATAGTGTTCCATTGCATTCATGTACCACATTTTGTTTAGCAATGTCCCAATCTACTTTGTTTCCAATTCTCAGTTATCACAAAAAAAGTGTTTTTATAAATATCTTGGAGTATATGGGGAATTGTTTTCTTCTTAATGGCTCATTTGGGGTATAAACCCAGTAAAGAGTCTCTGGTTCAAAGTGTATGGGCATTTCAGTCACTTGTATTATGACAAATTATTTTCCAAAATAGTTGTTACATTTTACAGATAAACCAGCAATGTTTTAGTGTGACTTGCACAGGATCACAGCTAGTAAGTATCTGAGGCCAGACTTGAACTCAGGAAGATGAGTCTTCCTGACTTCAGGGCCCAGCACTCTACCCACTGTGACACCTGGCTACCCCTTTATAATGTGATACTTAATATTAAGGTCACATGTTCATTTGGAATATATTGTGGTGTGCAGTGTAAAGTATTGATCTAAGTCTAATTTCTGCCAGATTGCATTTTAAGTTTTCCTAGCAGTTTTTACAAATAGGAAGTTTTCCATAAGTGACGTTTTCCATTTTATTAAACAATGAATTATTGAGTTTTATTATTTCTGAACCTCTTTTGTCTAGTCTTCTTCCTTGATTTATCTCTTTATTTTTAACCAAGACAAGAAGGATCAGATCCCTGCTGCCTTATAATATAGTTTGAGGTCTGGAGGTGCTATTCCCCTTCATCTTTACTTCTAGTGATCATTTCCCTTGATATTCTAGATTTTTTTGTTTTTCCAAATGAATTTTCTTATTTTTTCAAACTCTGTAAAGTATCCTCTTAGTAATTTGATTGGTACAGCATTTAAAAAGTAAATTAATTTTGGTAATATCGTCATTTTTACTATATCAACAAGACATGGTGATGAGCACTAAATATTTCTCAAACTATTGAGGTTATTTCTTTATAACTGAATGTATACAAGATTTTTATATTCTTTGAGAAGTTTATCCCAATATTTTATTCATTATATAGTTATTTGGAATGGGATTTCCCTTTCTATTTGCTGCTACTTGTCTTTTGCTAGTATTATATAATCAATCAATCAGTAAACTTTCATTTTTAGTAATCTGTTCCAGGCCCTATGTTAAGAAATTCTATTAATTTTTGAGATTTTATTTTGTGGCATGCAACTTTGCTAACATTATTGTCTCAATTGGTATAACTGATAATTGCCTAAGGTTTTCCAAGTATACCATCAGCAAACAGGGATAGTTTTATTTCCTCTTTGCTTATTGGTTTAATTCTTTTTTCTTATCTTATTGCTATTGTTAGCATTTTCAAAATGAATAGTGAGGAACATGGACACCCTTGCTTCACTACTATATTTATTGGGAAAGGTTCTAGTGTATCCCCAATTGCATATAAAGGTTACTTTTGGTTTTACATAATTTTTTTATTATATTAAAATTAGGTCCCTCTAGGCCAATATTTTGCAAGGTTTTTAGCATGAGTATTGTATTTTCTCAAAAAATATTGTGTGGTTTGGGAGGTTGGGGGCTTTACAATGATTAATTACATTGTTTTCCTAATGCTGATCCATCCTTGCATACCTAGTATCAATCCCATATGATTATAATAATAACTCCTTTTCTCTAATTCAGTTTCATTTTTATTTTAAAATACATTTTTATTCATTTCATTAAATATTTCCCAACTACATGTAAAAATGTTTAATAATCATTTTTTTAAATTTTGAGTTCAAATTCTCTCCTTCCCTCCTAATCCTTCTCCCTCTTTGATAAGGCAAGTAATTTGATATTGATTACACATGTTGTCATACAAAGCATATTTCCATAATAGCCATGTTGCATGGCATTACTTTCTGTGATTCTACCTCCTGTTTGGTCATAAACTATTCCTTATCCATAGATCTGATAGGTATGTTTTTCCATGCTCCCCAAATTTGCTTATGAAATTACCCTTTATGTCTAAACCATTCATCTATTTTGACCTTATCTTGGTATATGGTATGAGATGTTGTTTTATGCCTAGTTTCTGACCAATTGCTTTTTAGTTTTCCTAGCAATTTTTGTCAAATGGTAAGTTCTTACCCTAAAAGCTTGGATGTTTGGGTTTATTAAATAATAGAATGGTCATTTACTACTGTGCATTGAGTATACCATCCTATCTCCTGCAAAAAAGTGGTAGTTTTGTTTCCTTGTCTCCTATTTTTATTCCTTCAGTTTCTTTTTCTTGTTTTATTGCTATAGAAAGCTTTTCTAGTACAATATTGAATAATAGTGGTGATAACAGACATCTTTGTTTGACCTCTGATCTTATTCAGAAGACTTCAAGTTTATCCCCATTATAGATCATGCTTGCTCTTAGTATTAGATAGATAGTATTTATTTTAAGAAAGGCTCCATTCCTATGCCCTCCAGTGTTTGTAAGAGGAATGGGTATTATATTTATAATCATTGGTTTCTATAGATTTTGTTATTGATATGGTCAATTATGCTATAGTTTTCCTATTATTGAACCAGTCCTGCATTCCTGGCATTAAAGCCTACCTAATCATAGTGTGTTATCTTTGTGATATATTTCTATTAATTAACAAAATTGATCTACCATTTTCTTTCTTTGATTTAGTTCTTCCTGGTTTAGATATGGGAACCACCTTTGTGTCATTAAAGGACTTTAGTAGGACTTGTTCTTTACCTATTTTTTCCCAATAGTTTACATGGTATTGTGATTGTTTGGTAGACTTCACTTGTAAATTGATGCACCTGAGGAGATTTTTCTTAGGCTTGTTCCTTGATGGCTTGTTCAATTTCTTTTCCTAAGATAAGGCTATTTAAGTATTCTTTTCCTCTTCTGTTAATCTGGGCAGTTTATATTTTTAAAAATATCCATCAATTTCACTTAGATTGTCAGTTTTAATAGGCACATAATTGGGCAACAAAATAGGTCTTAATAATAGCTTTAAATTTATCTTTCTTGGTGGTGCATTTACCCTTTTCTTTTTCTGGTTATTTGGTTTTCTTCTTTCTTTTTTTAGATCATTAGACAATGTTTTTTCATAACAATTCTAATATTTATTAATTCAATTTTTAAATTTTTATTTTATTAATTTTTCCTTTGATTTTCAAACTTTCCATTTTGGTGTTTAACTGGGGATTTTAATTTGTCCTTTTTCATTTTTTTTAGTTGACTGCCTAATTCACTGATCTATTCTTTCTTTTATTGATGTATGCATTTAGAGATATAAAATTCCCCCTAAATACTGCTTTGGCTGCATCTCACAAATGTTGGAATATCATCTCACTGTTGTCAGTATCTTTAATGAAATTTTTTATGATTTGTTCTTTTATATTCAATTATTTAGATTCTAATCAATTTTAATCTATATTTCAAACACCCATTATTAAAAGTAATTTTATTGCATTATAGTCTAAAAGGGATACATTTAATATTTCTGTTTTTCTGCATTAGGTCATGAGGTTTTTAATGTCCTAATATGTGGCCAATTTTTGTACAGATGAAAATAAGAAATATTCCTTTCTATTCCCACTCAGTTTTCTCCAGAGGTCTATCATATCTAACTTTTCTACAATTCTCTTCATCTCCTTGACTTCTTTCCTTTTACTTTATGGTTAGGTTTATGTAACCCTAGAAGGAGAAAGTTGAGGTCACAAATAGTATAGTTTTACTGTCTATTTCCTCCTATAATTCAATTAACTTTTCCTTTAAGAATTTGGATGCTATGTCATTTGGTGCCTATATATTTAGTATTGACATTACTTCATTGTCTATGGTTCCATTTTGTAAGATGTAGTTTCCCTGCTTATCCCTTTTACTTTGATCTATTTTTGCTTTTTGCTTTGTCTGAGATCATGATTGCTACTCCTGCCTTTTTAACTTCAGCTGAAGCTTAATAGATTGTGCTCCAATCCCTTATGTTAACACTGTGTATCTCTCTCTTTCAAGGGTGTTTTTTGTAAACAATACATTGTATTTTGGTTTCTAATCCATTTTGCTATTCACTTCTGTTTTAGGCTGAATTCATCCCATTTGCATTTATAGTTATGATTACTAATTGCACATCTCCTCCTATCCTATTTTCTGTTCTTCATCTTTCTCTTTTTATCCTTTCCCTCCTCTAAAGTCTGTTTTGCTTCTGACCATTACCTTCTTTTATTTGCCCTCCTTTCCCTTATTCCCTTCCCCTCCAACTTCCCTATTGGGTAAAATAGGTGTATATATATATATATATATATATATATATATATAGATATATATA